>NC_036860.1:44378742-44510707 GCF_002910315.2 Salvelinus sp. IW2-2015 | reverse complement strand
ATTTAGAAACCATCTATAAACTAATAATTTTACCATTAAAAAGCCATTGGGTCCAGTCTCTATCATTTCTAATGACTCCAGTCCATCAGCTGATGGGCAGTCCAGTGTTGTGGCTGGGACCTTTAATAATAACCTCAGTATTAATAAGAACTGCAAACAAAGGGCCATGCAGGGCCCAGCCAGGGTCTCATCTGCTCTCAGCTCCGTTCCAAACAGACTAAGCTGAAACTGTCCAAAACATACCCTCATCCCCCCACCATCGTGCCCCTCATCCCCACTGAGGGAGTCATCTCATATCCTGAGAGGCAGGAGGCCAGGATCAAAGTTCAAATGAGACCAGGGAGGAAAAAAAGTTTCCCTGGGATGGAATATACCATCGCAAACCAGACAGGGGTGAAAAATCTGACGGACAGACAGTAATGTGAAACAGTTGAGATTCAGGGCAGGGAAGAGGTTGAATTGTGGGAAAGAGGCAGTGATGTAAAGTACTTAGGTAAAAATACTTTAAAGTACTACTTAAGTAGTTTTTTTGAGTATCTGTACTTTACTAATTATATTTTTGACAACTTCTACTTTACTACACCCCCCCCCCCCCCCACCCAAAAAATCGGCACTGTTCCATTCCATACCTGGCTTTGTCGCACTGCGACCATGCAGCCACGGCCAGGAATATTCTGATGTGTTTGGAACTCTGAAGTTGGCACCGTTAACCCTAGGTGACCATGGCATGCTCCATTACACTGGCATCCCATTCGCCATGGCATCCTGTTCACCCGGGCAGATTTATTCAGCTCCTTGCCATGATTTTCTAGATTGCTGCTGCTATCTAGGCTTAGTTGGGCTAACCTATCCTATCTTCTTGCCACAGCCTCCGCCTCAGTGCTGCATGATGGCCAGGAGGAAAGCAGGACTCCCTGGCGTGTCTCTCTGGGGACTAGACGGGGAGATAAATCTCCTCCTCAACATTATTATTATTCTCACTGAAAAATGGAATTCCATGCAAATGTTCTATCTGGGAGGGAACTGCTGAAGCATTTGATGCTCCTCATATGAGCGGCTGAAACTGTAAATGGAATCTGCTTTTATATGATTTGACATTACCAGTATAAGAATGGAAAGAATACTGTTGCAATACAATTGTCGGTACTATCAGGGTTTTTGTGAAGCCATTCTGTCTTTTTCTTTTGTTGCTTTATTATTCACCAACATGTATTTTCAGTTGCAAATATTTTGTTAGGTAATTTATTGTACTGTTGCTATTGATTTAATCCTGCCATTTCAGGAACCATGAGGCCGTGCAGTAGGGTGTGAAACTGCTGGTATTGTTCAAGCCTATTAATGTTGTTATTTTCTTTTGTGTTTTCAGATAGGAAGAGAGTGAGATTACTCCATACCCTGTAAGGCACACAATCAACAAGGTAAGTTACCTTCAGAAAGAAGTTTCCCTCTACAATACATTGTGTTATGTGTATCCTGATTTACCAAAATATCCAACAGCAGTTTCTTTAACTGTGGGCCTTGGATGTGGCACAGACATTGTGTTGTGTTCCCCTCCTCAACATAGTCTCTGTGACATGTCTATAGGCCAGACGAAAATCTGTGGAGTCATTCTTTATCTTTGCCGTCTCATCTGTACATTCAATCAATATATAATTTACGTTATTTAGGTTTTGTAGCTATATTCATTTTGATCTTACTTAGTTTAGACAGGTACCGTATGTTTTCAGATCGTTTCTGGGAGATTCGGCCCTGCGGTCTTGTCTGGTTCTTTCCATTGTGCTGTTCCAGCTTAATTTGTTGTGTTGTAGCCAACAGCTCTCTGGTCTGCCCAAAACACTTCAGATTCAATGCTTATATACGATTCAACACATTTATCTGAATTTATCCACTTAGTGATTGAGGGGATTTATTGTCCTCACTTTATTGTTGATTAGGATAGTGTAAGGATGACATACCAGAGGTATTGGTGGACATCAACCTATCGACAACATTATTTTGATTTGACGGCTTGTTGCATGCATGGTACAGTAGACTCATACATAAAGTAACATCTATGGACACAGTTTGGCTCAGGTTTGTGGCATAAGGTAACGTTGTATTTTTCTGTGTAATTTAACATATTTATTTTGATACTTTCCAACTAACCACTTGGCAAAAACCCGTAGATCCGATCTTGTGGCGAATCTGACATCACAAGCTCGCCTCTGTGGGTCTCTGTCATTGTGGTGTGAACAACATATTTTTTATGGTAACTTTTGTGTCCTTGATGTCCTTTATTTGTAAAATGACTAATCTTGCGGTAATATATTTGGTGTCCTGTGTGGTGTTAAAGAGCTCCAGGCAGAATAGAACATTTTGATTATTATAACAAAGCATGAACCATAATGTTTCATTTTTATTTAATAGCATATTCCAAACTTTTGATGTTAATGCAAGCAACCTTATCCTCCAGGATGGAAAAGGAGACTACAGTACAATTCAGAAGATACTATTGTTCTTGGTTTGGAAGTAGAGGACAAGACAAGAAGAAGGCCTACTGAAAATGTGTGCATCCGGGTTGAGGTAGTAGGTTGTATGGTTTAGAATGACACCCTGGGAGTTAACGGTACAACCTTCTAGCTTTCCTTGGAGCACACTCATGACATCAATCAAAGAGATGACCCTCATCATGTCTTTCAAAGCATAGCTTGGCTTGGTTTACATTAGCCAACTGTTTTTGAGGGCCATGATGTCAAAATCTCACCATCAATGTTTTTTCTCTGTGCACTATTTTAATTTAAGTGTGCATGATAAAAGATGATAAATATAGGAAGTAAATTACCTAAATGTATTACATAATGGGAAAAGAGAGAGTTATGTATGTTTCTTATTTTAAATGTGCAGCTGTTTGAAGAAAACACAAATATCAAGTCTCATGATGATCCACAATTAGATTAGCTTTGTTTTATCTGTATGCTCTCATTAGAATGGATTGTTGGAGTGTTTTGTGAGGTGACAATGGGTATCGTGTTATAGCCTTTCCTTTCCCTACACCGGCTTCTAATTGACCTTTCCTGCCAGTAGACCCACGGTCAGTCTGCCTTCAGGGGCACAAAACCTTCAATTAGTGTTAGGTTGAAAAGTTGTGTATTTTTAGAGTGGTTGTCATCCACTCTGGTAGGGAGGGAGGAATGACCACACTGCGTCAATCACACAGAGGATCTGTAATGTTAGACATCCACTGTATAGTATCTCTCCAAGCACAAAAAAAGCACACAGCAAACAAAGGATTTTTTTCATTGTTCTTTCACTATCCATGAATATATAGCATATTAAAGGAATTTCAGATTTATCTGCAGAGGGAATACAGTGAATGCACGATTCTTCATGCTTTTGAAAATGAATTATAGTGTCTTGCTATCGTGTGGATGTGTTTTTTGTAAGGCCATTATGTAATAGATCTAATATAATTTGTATTATGTTAAAACAGCAATTCACCATTTACTGCTGGTGATGGAGCTCGCAGTAAGGGAATCTGTTACGTTTTTCACATCCTAATACTGTCAAGCTATTCTGTTATTGCTAAAGGTCAATTTCAATTTCTCACCAAGACATCATTTTGTGGTGGAACCTATTTCACACAACCAGTTTCCCCTGGTTTCACATTGCTCCCTGAGTCATTTGAGCGTTCCTGTGTTTTCGTAGCCTCCGTCAGTCAAGGCGACTCCAGTGCAGGCCAGGGCCTTCCCACATGAAAAGATACACTGATCAAAAATATAAATGCAACATGTAAAGTGTTGGTCCCATGTTTTATGATCTGAAATAAAAGATTCCAGACATTTTCTATATGCACAAAARCAAAAACATTTCTCTAAAATGTTGTGGACTCATTTGTTTACATCCCTGTTAGTGAGCATTTATCCTTTGCCAAGATAATCCATCCACCTGACAAGTGCGGCATATCAAGAAGCTGATTAAACAGCATGATCATCACACAAATGGACCTTGTGCTGGGGACAATAAAGGCCACTCTAAAATGTGCAGTTTTGTCACACAACACAAMGCCACAGATGTCTCAAGTTTTGAGGGAGCGTGCAAATGACAAGCTGACTGCAGGAATGTCCACCATAGCTGTTGCCAGAGAATTTTATTTTAATTTCTCTACCATAAGATGCTGACCACACCACCCACGTTGCGTGCGTGAGTGTTTCAATATAAATGTACACATACATGTTATTCAATAATTTAATCCAAACTGCTCGAGCGTCTGCATAGCCAGGCGCTAAAATAGACCTTGGTTCTATTTTTGACGCGTGATGCGCTGCAAGTCTTGACTCTCCCATCACCTCATTGGTTTTTAGGAGTACAGTATATTCTGTACCCACGTGGGGGATTGAAAGATGATCTGAGGTCCACACAGTCCAGTTGGTGGCGGTAATGCACCTTAAAGTTGGTTGCCAACCGCTATATAAAGTCAGAAGAAGACTGAAGGAGGAGAGATTACTAGAAACTAACTAGGTTTCCTCTTATCTGTGGATGAATTATCAGAGTAGAGAACACACAATTTTGGTGACTCAAAATGGGTAAAAATTCAACAACAAAAAAGGACGTTGTGCTTTTCAGGTAAAATAACAAGCCAATGTTTATATCCCAGGACAAATTAGCTAGCAACAGCAAGCTAGCTAGCTGAATGTCCATGAATGTTTAATGTGTTTTGACCTCTCCTCAAATTATATAGTTGGTTCAGAGTTAATTTTGCTATTTCAACTTGCGTGTCCTGATTGCGTCTGTTGTGGATGGACAAAATCTATTTGAATACACAGAGATACCGTGACAAGATCCTGAGGCCCATTGTCGTGCCATTCATCCGCCACCATCACCTCATGTTTCAGCATGATAATGCATAGCCCCATGTCGCAAGGATCTGTATACAATTCCTGGAACCTGAAAATGTCCCAGTTTTTCCATTACCTGCATACTCACCAGACATGTCACCCATTGAGCATGTTTGGGAAAGGCTGGATCGACGTGTACGACAGCGTGTTCCAGTTCCCACCAATATCGAGCAACTTTGCACAGCAATTGAAGAGCAGTGGGACAATATTCCACAGGCCACAATCAACAGCCTGATCAACTCTATGCGAAGGAGATGTGTCGCACTGCATGAGTCAAATGGTGGTCACACCAGATACTGACTGGTTTTATGATCCACGCCCCTACCTTTTTTATAAAGGTTTCTGTGACCAACAGATGCATATATGTATTACCAGTCATGTGAAATCCATAGATTAGGGCCCAATGAATGTATTTTAATTGACTGATTTCCTTATGAATTGTAACTCAGTAAAATCTTTTAGTTCAATATACTATAGTTTACTATAGTATAAATACTGGAGTATTACTATAGTTATGTAAGCTGTGTTCAAATACTCATACTAACCGCACTATCTGTACTATTTCTGACATAAATTGAGTATGTAGTATGCTTATTGGTCATAGTATACTTAGTATGCCAAAAGTTTCCAAATGTCATACTGAATTCGCCAAAATATATATATAATATATATATATATTTAATATATATATATATAATATATATATATATAATGCAATTCTTCAGAAAATGGGCATGGCTTCACAACATTTTCAGATTTGAAGAAAATGCAGCCGAAGTCCGACGAGCAGATCCAAACTCATTGCTTTAACCTTTCTGGACTACCCATCCCGGAGCCGGGATAACTGTCATCAGAAACGCTGACTAGCATAGCCTAGCCTAGCGCCATATAATATAATATAATATCATGAAATCACAAGTCCAATACAGCAAATGAAAGATAAACATCTTGTGAATCCAGCCAACATGTCCGATTTTTTAAAATGTTTACAGCAAAACCACAACATATATTTATGTTAGCTCACCACAATATCCAAAAACACAGCCATTTTTTACAGCAAAGATAGCTTTCACAAAACCACAAATAGAGATAAAATGTATCACTAACCTTTGAACAACTTCATGATGACAGTCATATGACATCATGTTATACAATACATTTATGTTTTGTTCGATTATGTGCATATTTATAGCCACAAATCGTGGTTTTACATTGGCGCCATGTTCAGAAATGGCTCCAAAATAGCGAAAGTAATTACAGATAGCCACGTGAAATACAGAAATACTCATCATAAACTTTGATGAAAGATACATGTTTAACATATAATTAAAGATACACTGGTTCTTAATGCAACCGCTGTGTTAGATTTAAAAAATAACTTTAGTAAAAAGCACAGCATGCAATAATCTGAGACAGCGCTCAGCCATTCTCGCCATGTTGGAGTCAACAGAAATACGAAATTACATCATAAATATTCCCTTACCTTTGATGATCTTTCATCAGAATGCAGTGCCAGGAATCCTAGTTCCACAATAAATCGTTTTTTTGTTTTATAATGTCCATTACTTCTGTCGAATTAGCAACTTTGGCTAGCATGTGTAGTTCACGTGTCATAGAACTTTACGCTAATGAACGAAAACTTCAAAAAGTGATATTACAAATCGAATAAACTGGTCAAACTCAGTTGAGAATCAATCTTCATGATGTTTTTCTCATATATATCCAATAACGTCCCAGACGGAGCATTTCTTCATGTCTATATAACGCATTGCAGACAAGGACATGACATTCCCAATGTGCGTGGCAAGAACTGGCAATATGCCTGACCTGTCACTCAAAGGCTCTCATTCGGTCCCACATCAGGCTAAACGCTTCATTCCACGTTCTACTGCCTGTTGACATCTAGTGGAAGGCGTATGAAGTGCATACAGATCCATAAATATAAGGCATTTGAATAGGTGATGCCTTTCACAGCGACCCATTTCCGAATTTTCACTTCCTGTTTGGTAGTTTGCCTTCCATATGAGTTCTGTTTTACTCACAGATATAATTAAAACAGTTTTAGAAACTTCAGAGTGTTTTCTATCCAATAGTAATAATAATATGCATATCATATGATCTAGAACAGAGTACGAGGCCGTTTAATTTGGGCACCAATTCATCCAAAAGTGTAAATGTCTCCCCCTAGTCTTAAGAAGTTTTTAACTAATTATGACAAATGTTAAGAAAATGTTCAGCAATGTAATAAAGTAATGCCTTTTCAAATAAGTTACGTTACACGTTATGTTGTCTGACAATTTGTTTGCTACGCTAGCCTTATGAACCGCATATCATTACAGCAGTTGCTTTTATGTACCGGTTTGTTAGCTAGCTACTGTTCTAACGTTAGTTGACTACTTGTGCATCCAACTTGCCAGTATTAACTATATGCTATCTAACTAACTACCCAATGTTTATTGACTTGATTATTCACGTCATTCTTAGCTAAGCTAAGTGGTATAGTCATTGTGCATTCTCAATGRACAAATAAGTCGTAAGATGTCTGGCTAGTAATTTGTTAGCTATGCTAACAAACTAGCAAGAAGTTGTATAGCAACAGCATCAACTTCCGGTAGACAGTCAAAGCACTAGTACACTCAACTGAAAGGAGACTGTTCATTTACAGTATAATAAAATGAACAAATAGTACAGATGCTTTGTAAAACAGTATGAGACTGTTACGTAAATGAGGTTTTCAAGAATGTTTGAGTACAGGTATCTGTTACACAATTCCCTTTCATTGCCATTTCCTCTGGTGTTTTTGAGGGTCTTTGCATTTGTATTTCTGTATGAATGTAAGATCTTATCAGTTGTTTATAATTAAGCATTACTTAGAAACGAATTGATTTACTGCTAATTTGTTAACCGATGAAATTGCAGTCTCATTGTATGTAGTATAGTATAGTAAGTATGTTAGTATGGGTATTTGAACACAGCTGTAGTGTTTTGTGGACTGTAGTATACTGTAGTATTTACTATAGTGTTTTGCAGATATTATTGTAGCATACTATGGTACTATTGTAGTATTACTATAGTAAAAAAAACTGTAGCATATACTATAATAATTACTGTAGTGTTTTTGCAGACTGTAGTATAGGCAACTGTATTATTTACTATAGTGTTTTTGTTTTATTATCTTTGACATATAAGTGGGGGCTTTCTCCTTGAGGGAACCTACTGGACAAATACTAAAAGAGCAAATTGTCCATAACCTCTTGGACTGCGGTTGGAATGGATAGTACAGAGCTTCTGCTCTTTTCTATAACCTGTAGGGAACACAATATGGTCTACTCTTGGCATGTAGGTTTTTCACTTATGGGCGGCACAAATTGGGATATGGGGGGTATATGCAAATTAAATACTGTAGTATTACTATAGTAAAACAACTTGTTTCAGACATTACTGTAGTGTTTTTTGCAGACTGTAGTATACTGTAGTATTAACTGTAGTATTCTACAGTATACTACAGTGTTCTATAGTAATTACTACACATGATCGAGGGATGCTACAGTGTAGTATATATTCTACAGTATACTACAGAATTATATAGTAAGTATTTGTTCATGTAGGTTGACATTATCACGACCAATCTCCTGTGAGCTGAGCGGCGAATCCCAGCCACACTTTGAGGCCCAGATGGTTGGACATAAACATCAAGTATGAAATGTAATAATCATAATAAATCTGAGATTCTCTGTTTAGCAGATGCTTTTGTTCCAGAAAACAACTGACATCGCCCACAGCTTTCATTACATATCCATTTGCACTGCAGAATATAGTTCCCAGGTTCAACCAGRTTAAGTGCCTTTCTCAAGGGGTTTAGGGGCTTGATTATCCCACCTAACTACCTGCCTGGAACCAAGGCCATTCCCCAAACTGCTTCAGCAGACAGACAGACTGCTGTAATGTTTAAACTATTCAGCATGGGAGGGAACCGTCTGTATGTTTCCATGCACTGAGACTTAGTTATAATCTATGGACCCTTGTCCCCTACAATGACGATGGGGAGGAGTAGTGATATGCGGTCTGGTCTGTGGTTTAAACCTGCCCCAGCCTTGGAAGGTCTGTCTACTAAGATCAGGGCTCTGATTCTGGCTCTCTCTTTCTTTCTGGCAGTCGGTCACAGCTTGGAAAATGAGTCGGATCACCACAAAGGAGAACAAAATGCATATGTGGATCCATTTTCTTAGTCTATAGTACATTTCATATTGAATTAGAAATTTACTGAAAGCGGGACACTAATCCGGATGCTTATAAGAAATCCCGCTACGCCCTCAGACGAACCATCAAACAGGAAAAGCGTCGATACAGGATTAAGATTGAATCCTACAACACCAGCTCTGACGCTCGTCGGATGTGGCAGGACTTGAAAACTATTATGGACTACAAAGGGAAACCCAGCCACGAGCTGCCCAGTGACGCGAGCCTACCAGACGAGCTAAATACCTTTTATGCTCGCTTCGAGGCAAACAACACTGAAGCATGCATGAGAGCACCAGCTGTTCTGGACGACTTTGTGATAACGCTCTCGGTAGCCAATGTGAGCAAGACCTTTAAAAGGTCAACATTCACAAAGCTGTGGGGCCAGACGGATTACCAGGATGTGCACTCAAAGCATGCGTGGACCAACTGGCAGGTGTCTTCACTGACATTTTCAACCTCTCCCTGACAGAGTCTGTAATACCTACATGTTTCAAGCAGACCACCATAGTCCCTGTGCCTAAGAAAGCGAAGGTAACCTGCCTAAATGATTGCCGCCCCGTAGCACTCACGTTGGTAGCCATGAAGTGCTTTGAAAGGCTGGTCATGGCTCACATCAACAGCATCATCCCGGATACACTAGACCCATTCCAATTTGCATAACGCCCCAACAGATCCACAGATGATGCAATCTCAATCGCACTTCACACCGCCCTTTTCCACCTGGACAAAAGGAACACCTATGTGAGAATGCTGTTCATTGACTACTGCTCAGCGTTCAACACCATAGTGCCCAAAAAGCTCATCACTAAGCTAAGGACCCTGAGACTAAACACCTCACTCTGCAACTGGATCCTGGACTTCCTGACGGGCTGCCCCAGATGGTAAGGCTAGGCAACAACACGTCTGCCACGCTGATCCTCAACACTGGGGCCCCTCAGGGGTGCGTGCTTAGTCCCCTCCTGTACTCCCTGTTCCCCCCGACTGCGTGGCCAAACACGACTCCATCATTAAGTTTGCTGATGACACAACAGTGGTAGACCTGATTACCGACAACGATGAGACAGCCTATAGGGAGGTCAGAGACCTGGCAGTGTGGTGCCAGGGCAACAACCTCTCCCTCATTGTGAACAAGACGAAAGAGCTGATCGTGGACTACAGGAAAAGGAGGGCCGAGCAGGCCCCCATTAACATCAACAGGGCTGTAGTGGAGAGAGTCGAGAGTTTCAAGTTCCTTGGTGTCCACATCACCAATGAACTATCATGGTCAAAACATACCAAGGCAGTCGTGAAGAGGGCACAACAACACCATTTCCCCCTCAGGAGACTGAAAATATTTGCCATTGGTCCCTAGATCCTTAAAAAGTTATACAGCTGCACCATTGAGAGCATCCTGACTGGTTGCATCACCGTCTGGTATGGCAACTGCTCGGCATCTGACAGTAAGGTGCTACAGAGGTTAGTGCGTACGGCCCAGTACATCACTGGGGCCAAGCTTTCTGCCATCCAGGACCTATAAACTAGGCAGTTTCAGAGGAAAGCCCCAAAAATTGTTAAAGACTCCAGTCACCCAAGTCATAGACTGTTCTCTCTGCTACCGTACAGCAAGCGGTACCGGAGCGCCAACTCTAGAACCAAAAGGCTCCTCAAACCTCTCTGGGATATGTGGGACGGTAGCGTCCCACCTGGCCAACATCCAGTGAAAATGCAGAGCGCCAAATTCAAATAAATTACTATTAAATTAAACTTTCATGAAATCACACATTCAATATACCAAATTAAAGCTACACTTGTTGTGAATCCAGCCAACGTGTCAGATTTCAAAAATGCTTTACGGCGAAAGCAAACAATGCTATTATCTGAGGATAGCACCCCAGCTAACAATCACCAGACCATCATATTTCAACCTTCCAGGCGCTACACAAAACACAGAAATAAAGATATAATTCATGCCTTACCTTTGACGAGCTTCTTCTGTTGGCACTCCAATATGTCCCATAAACATCACAAATGGTCCTTTTGTTCGATTAATTCCGTCGATATATATCCAAAATGTCAATTTATTTGGTTCGTTTCATCCAGAAAAACACCGGTTCCAACTTGCACAACGTGACTACAAAATATCTCAAAAGTTACCTGTAAGCGTTGTCCAAACATTTCAAACTACTTTTGTAATACAACTTTAGGTATTTTTTAACGTAAATAATCGATAAAATTGAAGACGGGATGATCTGTGTTCAATACCGGAGGAAAACAATGTGTAGCATGCTTTCTGGTCACGCGCCTCTAACAAACAGTACATTTCACTGGAGCCTCATTCTGAACATGGCTACTTCTTAATTTCTCAAAGGAAAAACCTCAACCAATTTCTAAAGACTGTTGACATCCAGTGGAAGCGATAGGAACTGCAGGAAGGTCTCTTAGRAATCTGGATTCCCAATGAAAACACATTGAAAAGAGAGTGAACTCAAAAAAAAGAAAATCTGAATGGTTTGTCCCCGGGGTTTTGCCTGCCAAATAAGTTCTGTTATAGTCCCAGACATGATTCAAACAGTTTTAGAAACTTCAGAGTGTTTTCTATCCAATACTAATAATAATATGCATATATTAGCATCTGGGACTGAGTAGGAGGCAGTTTACTCTGGGTACRCTTTTCATCCAAACGTGAAAATGCTGCCCCCTATCCTAGAGAAGTTTTAACAGCTTCTACCCCCAAACCATAAGACTGCTGAAAAATGTATCAAATTGCCACCCGCACTATTTACATTGACCCCCCCCCCCTTGTTTTACACTGCTGCTACTTGCTGTTTATTATCTGTACATAGTCACTTTACTTCTATCTACATGAACAAATTACCTCGACTAACCCTGTACCTCGCACATTGACTCGATACCGGTACCTCCTGTACCTTTTATTGTGTTATTTTTTTCAATTATTTTTACTTTAGTTTATTTAGTAAATATTTTCTTAACTTTTTCTTGAACTACATTGTTGGTTAAGAGCTTGTTAGTAAGCATTTCACGTTAAGGTCTACACCTGTTGTATTCGGCACGTGACAAATAAAGTTTGATTTGAAAGCAAGAGGGTGTTGCTGTAATTCCTTTCTTCATCAGAGCACCATGTCATTGTTTTTTGGCTTTGTTGATTGGTGATACTGTAATGTAAACCTCTCATATATAGTACACCGCTGTTATGGTATCGTTGGATATTATTGTCTCTTTCACTTGCACTGTCAGTAGTTGGAAAGCATCTCTCCATTCTAGAGTGGATGTGGGAGTCAGATTCGCACTCCAACTCAACCTTAGCTATCCAATCCACTATGACTTTATTCATACTTTGGTTTGCTATTCACGGCTTTACCAATACCAAAACACTATCATTACAGCGAGACCAAGATGTCTTGATCAAGATGTCTTGGTAAAGACCAGGGGCCTTTCAAACATAGTACTAAACCCATAACGGACCTAGCCTGACAGAACCTTCCAGTTACTTGGAGCAGCCTGCTCCACCCAGAACCACAGCCCTGCAGCAGTATCTCAACAGCTAGCCTATAGGGCCTCCGAGAGCCTCTCAGCTGATGGAGCCTCTTATCAACACAGGCTGCCCAGTGAAAGGGACTTAGCAGCTATCAATTAGGGTCCAAACAAATGCAGAGTGATATTAATGGGTGTTCAATGGCAGAGCGTGAGAGGCCTCTCCATGTAGGCTCAACGACCCCCCTCAGCCCCAGACGACTCACAATGCCAACAGGTTGACAGTGTGTTGTTTAGCTTGATCCTGCTAAAACCCTGGAAACCCCAAGAGGAAGGGCCTTTTATCTGCATGGGGCCTCCTAGCTGACTCTCCTACTGGGGTGGGATCTCTGTGTGGTGACTGCTCTGCTCTGTCAAGTCAACCACTATAGTGCTGCACTTCAGTCAGTCTGGCCCTCTGGGGCTCAGACTGAGTGAAAGGATCTAGGTTCATGTTCTGAATGATGTGTAGAACGTTCAATTAACCATGTCTGAATTTTTGGAAGAGACCTAACGTGAAATACTGTATGTCTTAATTCCAGTCCCAATTTATAGACACATTTTTTGTTGATCTATCTTCTCACTTTTCACTTGAGTTTTTCAGAAACAAATATAATTCTGTTGTAGTATGTACTATACACGTACATTTTCCAAATTACAGCCAGGTACTCAAAAGCCTTGGTTGGCTTCATACTGTTCCTCCTCAACCCTCCACACACAGTTATTAAACAGACTAGAGGAGCCAAGCTGCGTTGGGCCGGAGCCCAGAGTTTATTTTAAGAGTTCAGTTTTTCTCCATCTTTCCTCACCTCTGAACTGAATGGGTCGTCCAGATGTAGCTAACTAGTGGGGCCGAGGCGAAGAGGACCGTGGTCCTGGAGAATTCTGCTGCCTCAGCGCTCCCTGGTCCAGCTGGCTCAGCGGCCATGCCAAGCAGGGTAGGAGTCATTGGTTCCAGCTGCGCCTCCATTTATGGGATGGTTGGACAAATAAATCATGGGATTAGATAGGAAAGGAGAGACTTGGGGAAAGAGAGATTATGCTTTCACTGTACCAACCAAGGCCTCCTTAACAGAACAGCACACTGACTGAGAGAGCTCTGTAACAGGCCAGTTGCTCCAAGATCCTTGGACTGATTTCATTGTATTAAGGATATATCCTGCATCCTAGGTCATGCTAGCAGAATTTATTGACTTAATTTGTGTCATGCCAGGCAAAATTGTAAAGATGAAATGTTTTCCAAGCAAATTATATTAGGGAGGAGGCATGTAATTGTCTTCTTATGAAATGCAACTTACCATCAAAACAAGTTATCTTTATTTCTTGCCACATAYCAATTTAAGGTTGTTGCTGTGCTATCCCGGGATCCTTGGGATGTCCCTACCCTAAGCCCTAACCTTAACCCTAACCTTAGCTCTAATCCTTACCTTAACAATTTTACATGTACACTTCAATGTGGTAGGGACATCCCAAGGAACCGAGATAGCGAGGACCCTCAATTTTATGTCATCTGTACACAGGAATGAAATGTGGGAATATCAAATCTCTCTTAATTTAAGCCAGGTCCAGCTGCATTAGCAAAAGTAATGTTGACCTCTTGATGTCATCGTTGTGAAATATTTTTTTGCCACTACGCATGTGTAAAAAAATCAACCCTATTAAGAGAAGTGTATCTTGAGTATTTTCAGTAAGTCTATTGTTGGATATAATACCCATGCACACACACACATAAGCAAATTCAATTAATTAATGCTTTTGTCTGAGTGAGGGCCATTTCAACAAGGCCAAATGTCTGCTGGTTCTGCCCTCAGTAAACACCAGAGACTTTGATAGAAAATAAAAACATGAGGGACTAGATCCTGCCACTGCTGTCACAGGCCAGACAGGTAGCTACTAATTCTCTACAAATTCCCCACTTCATATGGTTGTAGCAGACTGTGATTTGGTGAGGTCTCTGCATGGCTGCTAGTATTTTTCCTTAAGACGAGATATCCCCTTAATGTGATTAGTTTAATGGCAAATGAATAACCATAACACATCCATGGCAGACGGGTGTGTCATTGATCTGTCTGGATTCATTCAGCCCCCCCTCCTATCCTCTCATCCTCCTCGGCCTGCTGCTGCGTCAGCCACTCTCCCCTATCGATATGCTCTTGCCCCTTGACCCCTGGGACAGATCAATGGTATTGATYGAGAAGAGCAGGGGCAAGGGCAGGGTCCTCTGACTGGTCCCACCAGCCCGCCCGCCTCGACTGCCAGTCAGCTAGTGTGACAAGACATGATTGTCATTAATGTCCCGCTGGCTGATGAGAGGAGGGAAAGGCTAGGGAGGCGCTGTGCATCTCAATCTCTGGCCTCCCCCGCCCCCCACTGTGCTACTCACATTCCCTGTTCGCCACCACTGGTGCCGCCTGCCTGCCTGCCTGCCTGCCTGCCTGCCTGCCTGTCTGCCTGTCTGCCTGTCTGTCTGTCTGTCTGTCTGTCTGTCTGTCTGTCTGTCTGTCTGTCTGTCTGTCTGTCTGTCTGTCTGTCTGTCTGTGTGTGTGTTTGTGTGCATCACTTCCTGCAATAAGCTATTCGTCTCTGCGCTCTCCTTAGCAGGTACAATAGAAAACAACAGGAATTAATTTAATTAAAACCGGTCACTGAGTGTTTCCATGTGGAAGACAGAACAATCTTAAATTAAATTAAATCTTAAATTGGACATTGATTCATATTAAGTCTTTTCCTTACAATGTCATGGAACTTAGAGAGAACTGACAAAACTATTTCTTCCTGGTTGTCCAAAGNCTGCCTGCCTGCCTGCCTGCCTGCCTGCCTGCCTGCCTGCCTGCCTGCCTGCCTGCCTGCCTGCCTGCCTGCCTGCCTGCGTGATTGACGCGTGTCGTAAGACACCGTCATCTGATTTCAGACTTATTGTAAAATGGGTGGTGTCATAGCGTTTTGATAGTGCATAATGGTTCTCAAAGTCATTGTCTGCACTGCCTTCTGCTGCAAGCTCTTTTTGGGGATCTTTGAGACATAGAACAGTCTGGTTATTTCTGTGGTGTAAATCATTGTACTCCTGTCATGACAACATTCTCTTTTATATCAGTGCTGCATCATAGAGGCTTGAGGAGATGTATTTACTGTACCAGCCTGCTACTCACATTCCTTCATCCTTTAGATTTTTACTTTAACTTATTAAAGACAAACCAGGGTCATTCGTGTTTATGACATTGTACACGTTTCCTCAGCCAGTAAAAAAATGACCAACCGTGGTATTCCAAGATTCGTTATACAGTCTAGACTAGAAAAATGGAGAGGATATGGGGAAACGGGAGGAGAGGGAATAGGAGGAGGGGGAAGGAGAGGAGGGTCAAAGCGTGATGTCTAGCCGTGTGTGTGTTGGAGGGGTGTTAGCTCTTCGCTGATTGGAGCGTCTAAGGAAGCACGGTGGTGTGTGTACGTGTGTGTGTGTGTTGCGAGGCGGGGCAGCGGTAGCTCTAGACTTTACAGTGACACGGCTGTAATGAAGCTGATTGATCACCAGTCCTCTCTCCCCTCTCCCTTCCTCCCCTCATTCTCTCTCCCCTTCTTCCTCCCACCCGTTGTTCTCTCTCCCCTCTCTCATACACCCCTACCCCCAGCATCACCATCGCCATCACCAGGCCTGCTATGAGCCAATGGACTAACCCTTACCCACTCGCATATAGACTTCAACCTTGCCATGGTAGTGACGTTGGCTACAGGAGGAAGATAATGTAATATAGCATATTTTTTTAACTGTTGACGTTCTTAGTCTTGACCTTGTTCTGAGCTCAAATACAGATGCCTGTGTGTGAAGCACCAGAGTGATTCTTCTGAAGGATCTCTGCATTGCAGCAAAGCCATGACGTGGGGTTTTTGCAGTTTTGAATAAAAGCAARTAACCAATCAATTATGATATTTGCAGGCCCCCTTTACCTTTCCCCTCTTTGTCGTACGGGGTYGCAACCCTAATCCATCCAGGGTGTTCAGGTTGATAGATCGGGGGCTCTGAGTTTAGGATGACCTGCCAAGGGCAGATCTCATTCAGATAGAGAAAAAAAACACGTTGTCTGTTCCTTTGTTTTGCTCTGTCTTATGACTTTGTTCCATTTGCTGTGTCTTGCATAATTTTAGTGTTTCGGATGGGGAGGACAGTGAAGCTTGAACGCTGTTGGAGTGTGCAGGACAAAGACGTACAGATAGCCTATGTGAGACTATATGTCTCTAACTAATCAGTATTCAGCAGGGAGTCTACAGTATGACGGAATATTTTTGCTAAAGGTCCTCCTTTATTAACTGCAGCACTGTAGTGTGGATGTGGTGTGGAGTCTTAAGGGCATAGACGGGCTGCTAGAAAGAGAGAAACAGATAGCCACTTCTGTCCAAAACCTACCCAAGCAGAGAATCTCACAAACAATCATGTGCTGTGATTTCTGTGATTTTTCTCTGCTTGTGTGTCATTCAGCATCTCTATAGGTGTATGCTGTTAATTGAGCATCTATTGAATATTTTTTTTAAGCTATTATGGTATACTTTGTATGGTCTGACTGATGAAATACAGTCCTGTCAGACTGTCATCTGTCGGTGTGCACGCTTCAGCGCTTAGGTCATAATATTATGACAGTGTCAGTTTTCAGTGTTAGGTGACCCTGTCATTGTCTGTCGGTGTCTGTATCTTGTGTGTTGGGGGACTGCGACAGAGTCTCTAGGAGTTTTTGGTCTGTTGTCCCTGTCAATTTGTCTGTGTACTACTGTTTTGTCGAGTACTGTCGTACAACTACCGTTGTGTCTGAGTTTTGTGTTTACATGTCTGTGATGGCGTCCGTACTCTGTGTTATATGTCAGTATGCCTTGTGTTGTGTGTCTGTTGTGTGACAGCATGAGACACTTTAGAGCATCCTGCTCCTTGGCCAACCAGCCAGGCGTTGGAATTGATCATCAGCACAGGTGGAACRTGTGCGCCAACCGAGGTTGTATGGGAGTGAGAGAGAGAAAGAGAGAGAGAGAGGGAGGGCTATAGCTGCAGACTCCCGCTGCTGTAGCGTAGTACCACTCTGGGCGAGTGAGCAGCCACAGACGGGAGTCACAGAAACGAGCAGACAGGTAGAGACCTGGGGATGGGGAGGAGGGGGTGATGGGAATAGCATGTGGGCAGTGTTTTGGGAGACGAAATGTTTTGGCATCACCATTTTCTTGTGATGGCCCTGTTGTCACTGTGGTGTTGGTGTTGGACCTACGTGGAAAAAAAACAGGGTAGATCACTGTCACGACACGGCTGGTGGTCCTGGAGCCTAAGGGGGGAGGTGAGATGGAGCTGATGATGCAAGTGGTGAGGGGAGGAGAGGGGGGGGGGGGGGGGGGGGGGGGGGGGAAGGGGGAGGAGAGGTGTCCCACCTCACTGACCTGCGTCTGGCTCAGCCCCGGACTCCTCAGCATCTCCCTTTCTGTTTTTCTTTTTTCCCTGCTACTTTTTCTCTCCTTTTCCCCCTCATCCCTCGCTTTAAGATAGATGACAGAGGCGTAGTCGGCACAGACACGGAGGAGTGTGAGGCGACAGAAAGAACACTCGCGTTTCCGGAAGCGTCCGCTTTGCTCCGCGTTCCCCTGAAAAAGGCATCTATCTAACTATTAGTGGGAGGAGTTGGGAGGGGGAGGGGTGAGGAGGGTTTGTGTAGGGTGAACAAGGGGTGAAAATGACATGTAAATGTTTTGGCTGCGGTGCTTTGTTAAGATTCATGACAGGGCAGTTTGGTTTCTTTCATGGCAATATGATTGTGTGGCTCTGGTTACCACCGCCTGTGTCTGTACTCTGTGTGTGTCTGAACTCTGTATTTGTGATGAGAGGGAAGCTCTGTGACTGAATGTGGCTTCTTGTTCAGCTCTGTGGTGGTGACAACTTATTTCTGTACCGTGCAGAGCTCRCCACCATGGCAGTGGGGCGAGGGGGATTGGGTGTAAGCAGGGGGAGACTGTTAGCAGTAGAGACAGCAGTGTGTGTGAAGGGGGGAGGGGGGTGCAGTTAGAGGCGTGGAGTGGGGGAGCACGAGTTCTGGAAGATGCTCTGCTCTGTGTTTCTTTTGTTATTATCTTACTCTGGTTAGTATCGCTTTTTACCTGCCACTTCCGCAAAAGCTGGTCAGCCAAGAGAGTGGGGCGGCGTCACGTAATGATACATTTTCTTATTATTTCATTTATGACTGAGGCTATCCGTGGAGGGGGGGGTTAGAGTCTCCGGTCACCCCCGTAATGGAAGCCCTCAGACTGGGGCCGTCAGGTGGTCAGCTCTCCTCCCTGGCGGTGGCTGTGGTGATCAGCAGTGGTCAGTGCAGGCGACGGGTTGGAGGGTCCGGTGCAGTGGTCAGCACTGGGGCCATTCATCCCAAGGGGGAGAGGGAGATGTAGACTGATGATCCGCGTGCATGTCAACGCTCAGAGGACAAAGAGGCAAGACTGTCTGCCTGGCTGGGGGGCTTTCCTCTGCTAGCACAAAGGCTAGTTAGCGCAGAGTGCTGGCTCGCCTGTCTGAGGCTGGCTCTGCCCTGCGACGTGGAAAATGTAACTCTGATCGTCTCTAGCGAACCTTATTCCTCTCTTTTCCTCTCTTTGACCTCTCTCATATCTCCTTCTTCATCTTTGTCTCTGCTATTATTATCTTGTTGCTGTGGTGTTACAGTTTATTGTGTTTGTGGCGTTTGTGTGTTCTGATACGTCTGTCTATGCCTTTCTTTGTGTGCGGACCATTCAGCTTATCTTTTACTTGAGCTCTCTGAAATGAAGGAATAAGTTATCTGCAGTGAAGGAGGGGATAAATAGGGATTTTTTTCTTCCACAGCAGGCGACTGTTGTTTGACGAAGCCTTTTGGCACATTACCCAAGCGGTCAGAACGGACAGGACACTGGCCAGACAGACACGTGGAGGTGGTTTTGGGGCAGGAGGGAGGCACCAAGGGGTGGTGGTAGTGAGAGAAGGGTGCCATGCTGCTCACACCCCTGTCCGACTGACTGACCGTGTGCGGCTCCTCAGTGCCAGGACCCTGTTGTACTTCTCCTGCTCCCTGAGACCCTAACTTGTGAGCTCTCTTCATGAAAAATCACGGGTTAGGCTCTTGGGACGCTGGCGGAGGGCACGAACGACTACAGTAGCAACCCAATGTGCCTGCCAAGGGTGGAGTCGGGATGGAACAGCTGCTGACATCAATGTTACACACATCAGGATGTATGGGGAAAGGGAGGAAGTGGAAGACAGAGAGAGAAAAGTGGGATGAGGAAGGGGGACCGAAAGAGAGCATTGTTGGTAGTGAAATGAAAACGTAGGTTTCTTTCTTGATGAGCTTTACTAACGATTTAGCACTCGCTCACATCCCTATGTGTACAATGTATGATCGCCCTTACAGTGGGTCCTCACTTAGTAGTTGCGTCATATCGCGATACACTGCGGTATGCCACGGTACGGTACTGCACGTTACAGTGCGTGACGTCATAGTATTTTGCTGTCAGCCACTGCTGCCATTAATGCTTGTGCGAACCATCAGAGGGCATCTTTGAGCACATCTACTCCAGCCTGGCGTGCCTACAGTAAGACTACAAAATAAAGCCATGTTGTCCACAGTTTTATGAGTTTAACCTTCTGAATTATTATATTGAAGAAAGATTTTTTTCTTTGTTTTCTATTTGTCTACTGTAATGTAGCCTATATTTTATTATCTTAAATGATTGTCAGGGGCTCCCCTTTCATCAAACCTAATGTGTCAAAATAATATATAATTTTGTGACAAAACTGCATAATGGTATTCGCTTTATGAAAACTAGTCACTGCAAATGATGCAGAGTAAAATAGGCTACTTGTTACGGGAGAGGAGGACGCTGCAGCGGGAAAGAGTCATAGCCCCTAGTCTGTATAAAGTGAGTTTCTGAAACAGAGTCATTCTTTGCTGATGCGAAGAAGAAACTGAATGAAAGAGAGTACAGGGAGGAAAAACCGACAGGCAAGTCATCTGTATGGGCCTCATTTACGCACATTGTGGATACGGAGGGGGAAAGGGTTGCCCATATTTTCAAGACCTGAGCTATTTCATTTATTTTTTATTTATGAAATTACTAGTTTATTTAGGCTATAAATGTCTTGGTACTTTGTAAAGTTCATGGTGTCATTAACCTTAACAAGGATCCCAGGACCAGTGGAAGCAAAATAGTCCTATAACATCGAAGATCCACCACCATATTTGACCGTAGGTGTATGAAGAACTTTTCTGCATATGCTTTCTTTTTCGATGCCAAAGATCTTGGCCATGTCAGATGACATCAAAATAGAACCCTTGGCCACGCACACCAGTGGTGGGTTTGGTGTCGAAAATCGGAAGCATATGCAGAAAAGTACCTCATACCTACAGTAAAATATGGTGGTGCATCTTTGTTATGGGGCTATTTTGCTTCCACTGGTCCTGTTGGCCCTTGTTAAGGTCAATGGCATCATGAACTTTACCAAATACCAGGACATTTTAGCCAAAAACCTGGTTTACCGCCGACAGATATTCCAGCAAGACAAAAACCCCAAGCACACATCAAAATCCACAAAGAAATGGTTAATTGACCACAAAATCCAAATTTTGCAATGGCCATCTCAGTCTCTGGACTTGAACCCCATTGAAAACCTGTGGTGTGACATGAAGAGGGCAGTCCATAAGCGCATGAAGGATATCAAGGATCTGGAAAGATGATGATCTAAGATCCCTCCTAATGTGTTCTCCAAACTCATATAATTTTTTGAATTGTTTTTGAGATGTATTTGATTATTTGTTGTATTAGTATAAAAATTATATAATTTCACTTTATTTGCATGCATTATAGCTCAGTATTTGTATTATTTATTTCCAACAGTCTTTTTTTATCATCTTTATCAATTGTGCCAATAATTATGGACCTGACAATATAGCAGACAGATATTTCTTCAAGTTCATCTTTCAATGATGTATAAAGTCATCTGAAAGCATGCTTTAATTTGACCCTCCCTGTAACTGCTTTATGATGTGAAACTAAATTGATAGAAATAAGTTCCCCTGAAGACTCAATTACATGTTAAGAACCACAACCCAGCAAACCTGAACTTAGGAATAACAATACTCTTCAATTACTCTCCAATTGGAAACATTTGCTTTCATCAATGTTAACTGTATGAGACAAAGCGTTTTTTTTTAAATAAACCGTTTTTATGAATTACTGTGTTTGCACTATAAATTATACACTATATGGAATTATAATACACTTTTGTTCAGCACATAACATTGTTTATCCATGTAAACAGTTTACCATATTGTTTTCTAAATTGGTTTTATTTATTTACCAACATTATATATAAAGATCTACAAGATTATTATGGAAACTAGGTGATGTTCAAGCAGTTTACCTATATATTATAATAAAAATAAAATAAATTAAGTATTTTGCATTGCATAGTTGATGAATTTCTAGCCCTCACTTATTTCAGTCATGTTTCATACATGTGTAAAGGCTTTTTAAAAACCTTATTCCATGTCAAATTATCGACTTCCTTGAAATAAAGGAAAGGCCCTCAGGAATTCATCTTAATTCAGGGAGATGGAGAAGATTTCAGATAGGATGTCAAATGAAAACACCTTATATGTCGCTATACAAAATCAAATAACTTTTGACCAAGACAATCCAATTACAAACTCATACAAATTCCCCCTGTCCTTAACACTGATCTCACTGTTAAAGAGGTGTAAATTCATTCACCCTCACAGCTGACCTATTTTTTTTAAACTTTCTGCTTTTCCCGATGCAGCTTGCTTTAATAAAAAACACATTTCTGCTAAATTACCCACATTAGAAATGCAGTTTCAAAACAATTGATTTTCTCTCTATGCCCGCTCTCTCTCTCTTTTCTCTCTCTCTCTCGCTCTCTCTCTCACACACACACACACACACTCACTAATTATGTTTTTTCCCTATCTACTCCCTGTTTGGTGTTCATAGTGAACAGTGCTGATGCCAACTAATCAGTCTGTGTCTGTGCCACAGAGCCCCCAGCAACAGCTAAAGGAGTGAGTGCCATGCCCCCATGAATACCAAGCAGTCAGACACGACGCAGCGAGTGCAGAGCTGGTGCCCACAAAACAGTTAGACAGTTTTATTAGGATGTGTCTGACACGTGGCGAAGCCTGGCAGGCACGGAGGCAGCTAGCACTCGTAGGAAACCCACTGATGAAATCTTCAACTCAGCGCTAGGCTGCTAGCTCCCACAACACTAACAAAGCAGGCTGGCTGCCCTGCTCTTCTCAGCCCATATCCTCATCTGAAGGAGTCAATACATAAATATATTACACAGTGAAATCATCTCAGCAACCCTCAGGGCTTTAGCCTTTAACACTGTTCAATAGGGAATAGCCTAGCCCTAGAAAACATTTGTGAAATTTCAAGTTCATTTTACAATTAAAAACTGGTGCAAATTAGATGGATTTTTTTGGCACTGAAATGCAGTACAGTAGCCTCAAAGGCTAAAATACTGTACTACAGCATGGAGAGAATCCCAAAATAGAGTAAAAGAGAATTTTGGATATGACTTTTGGTTATCTCCAGGCTACAAGTTGCGAATTATATCTTTGGTCTTCCTCTATCGTCTTCCTCTGTTTAGTGGATTCTACAACATCAAATGAGAACGAGGGATAATGATAGAATTTAAGACAGACACATTGAAATAAATGAATAGCTCAAACATTGCAGGTTTCTGAGATGTAGTGTAAAATCCCTGTAAATTTAGACAATGCACAATTCAAACAATGAACTCTCCCTCCCTCACTCGTCTCGTTTTGATATGTTGAAGGTTGATGACCTCTGATGGAGAAGTGTTTGTTTACTCTGCAAAAAGAAAATGAACAAAGAAAACAAAACATTGAAAATGAGCAGGGAAAAACTATCAGTGCTGACAAATAAGAAACCACCTCATACCTTGTTGCACTTTATTTGTATCATTAGACATCAGCAATTGTTTTCTCAATTGTTTATATTATTTATGTAAAATAAAGAGGTATGCTAATTCCTTCCTTTGAAGCAAATATAGACAGAAGGTACAATAGGACAGACCTCTTGTCTGAAGCTGGTTTTGACTTTATGTAATGAGATTATATATTGAACCACTGTGGAGGTGGGTCCTCAAGTTAAAGAGGTAAACATACTGTCTTGTAATTTCTCCCATTGATCATAGCAACAGCAGTTCTACATTGTGTTATTATGTCATTTATCAAAATCCCCTCTTACCATTTTGCCATATAGAGCAATGGTTTCCAACCAGGGGTACTAAGACTTAGTATCAGGTTTCAGGTAAGACCCAAGTGCAGACTGTGTTGAAGTAACAATGTTTATTGCAACAGGGGCAGGCAAACGACAGGTCAAGGCAGACAGGGGTCGATAATCCAGAGTAGTGGGGCGAAGGTACAGGATGGCAGGCAGACTCAGAGTCAGGTAAGGCAGAGGTCGGTAATCCAGAGTAAAGGCAAAGGCACAGGGCAGCAGGCAGGCTCAGAGTCAGGACAAGCAAGGGTCAAAACCAGGACGCAAACGAGCGCAACTGGAGAAAAGCAGGTGCTGAGACAAACCACTGGTTGACTTGAACAAACAAGACAAACTGGCCCAGACAGACAGAAAACACAGTTATAAATACCCAGGGGATAATTGGGGAAGATGGGCGACACCTGGAAGTGGGGTGGAGACAAGCACAAGGACAGGTGAAACAGATCAGGGCGCGACACTTAGGTAATCACTTGTTACCACAATCACAGACACAGTCATACATATGGCTAAATCCTGCCTATTTCTACAATTTATCTTCTTAAAATCTGATGTTAAACCTAACCCTAACCACACCTTATGCCTAACACTAACCTTAAATTAAGAAATCATGCATTTATTTTTATTTTTATATATTGCCAATTTTGACTATGTGGCTGTGGTAACTAGTGACAACCGAAGACTCATGACACCATAGGCTTACTGGTAAAATGCACATGAGGGGGTACTTCAGGGGTACTTCGGGTAGAGCAAAATTCAGTTGGTGGTACAGTAACCGAAAAAGGTTGGGAACCACTGATTTAGAGTAATTAAACCAAATAAATCTCTAGTAATATGGATTGGAATTGGACATATTAGGATACATATTTGTGCATTCAGACATTTAGGAAGAGGCCTGGATAGTGTAGTTTAACAAAAAGGAGATCAAATATGCCTCTGACACAATAAATGTATTCAGTGAAACTCCAACCATCTATCCATTTCTATTTCCATTTAACAACCAGTGTGACATTTTGTACAGCATTCAGATTCTCTGGCTCAGCAAAAATGTGTGATATACTGCGAACCACATTCATCAAGGCATTTCTTACATAAATATCTTTCAATATGTAGTTCCATGTTCTGTGTTAGTCATCAGTTTCTTACAGCAGAAAAGATTGATTCCATCCCTGACCAGCCGTGGATAAACCCTGGTTCCAGATTATTCTAAATTAAAGTGTGTTCGCCGACGGACCCATGGTGTGTGAAGAAAAAGATTGCATTCTATTCTAAAGAGGGCACATTTTGATTGGACAGAGTTGACACAGAAATCAGATGGATTTAAAAGGAATTATCGTCTTGTTTTCTACCATTGATTGTCAGGCATTGTGGAGCTGCAGCTCAGCGGATCTCTTATCTCAGGTAGATGGGGGGGAACAGCAGGTGTGTATGATTGCATGTTGAGTATGGGGGGTGGAGGGGACGGACCACTNCACTGAGGCACGGGGTGTGGCGGGGGGAGGGGGGGGGGGCACTATGTCTGAGTTTCCAGACACTGCGGCAGGAAGCCAGCCAGTCACCTGAACACACAAATGACACTTCCCCGCACACACCCCGGTGTTCGTCCCCATGAAAGCAAATGTAATTTTCTGTTTTAATCCATTTGGGGGGTAATGTAGTGCTAAAGACAATATACCATTTAGGACTTTAGACAATATAACCATAATCAACAGCACAAAAACACAAAGGGACAAGTTTTGCCTTTTATGCTCAGGTCAGCGGTGGCAAGGAATAAAGTTCATTACAGTAAGATGAACATTGGAGTGTGAACACACTATCGAATGGACAGTATCTACCTCTGGCTGCACTGAGACATCGTTTTAACCACAGGCATAGGGATGGAGTATAGAGACACTGATGTCTAGACAGTGGTATTGAATATATGGTTATTGTTCACTAAAAGACCTTAGCATGTCCACTGGCACTTTAAGTTTGCATGAGTGTGTGTCTGTGCGTGCATGTGTGAGTGCATGTCTATGTGCGTGTGTTATGTGTGCATTCTATCTATGTAAGTGCGGCCGATGATGGTGTTCTAGCTGGGTACCCCCCCATTCCCTCCCTCCTCCCCACATCCACGGTTGCCTCCCTGCCTCTCACTTCGTCAGAGGTGTTGCCACGGAAACGCGGTATTGGGCTGCAGGCTTGCTGGAGTTATTGAACCGCAACTGGCTGGGATAATTAGACTCTGGGACTTGAATGTGACCTACAGCTGGCTTGGCTGTGTCGCCACAGAGAAATGCTTTTAACCCGTTGGTTAGTTGGCCACCAGACACTTGGACCAATGAATGTACCTTTTACCCGGCAAGGACGTGGTCAATAAAGAGACTGTAGACTTAGTCCCAGAGATACTGCACACAGACCTGCACAAACACACATTCATACACACACACACACACACACACACACACACACACACACACACACACACACACACACACACACACACACACACACACACAACACCACACACACAACACACACACACACACACACACACACACACACACACACACACACACACACACACACACACACACACACACACACACACAAATCCTGCATTCTGGCTTCCTTTGTGTCACTACAAAGAAATCATGACAGAGGAAGTTCCTTGTGTTTCCTCGAGTGCACTGCACTGCCCAACCCATGCACAGTTGGTCACATGGACACACAATCTGTTTACTCATATTTCATGGCAGGGGCGGCAGGTAGACTAGTGGTTAGTGGTTAGAGCGTTGGACTAGTAACCGAAAGGTTGCAAGATCGAATCCTCGAGCTGACAACGAGAAAATCTGTCGTTCTGCCCCCGAACAAGGCAGTTAACCCACTGTTCCTAGGCCGTCATTGAAAATAAGAATTTGTTTTTAACTGACTTGCCTAGTTAAATAAAGGTCAAATTAAAAATGAAAAAATAAACTTATATTTCACACACTGAATGGTTATGATGTGAATTACTCTGCCTGAATGTTTGTGTGACTCATATATATGAATCCAAATTACTTTTTTACCCGGAATGGTCCTGAAATGTTCGTCCTCCAGTCATTGTTAACATCCTTTTTTCCTGGTTTTCCTTCTCTCACTAATTGCTGTCATTATCCTTTCTTGTTTAGGTACTGTGGAGCCCCCCCTCCCTCTCTTTCTCTCTCAGTGTATGCTCACTCACAGGTAAAACCAAATAACAGTCACTGTAACGCTGAGGTCTGCCAAGAATAAGAACACTATTTACTTCATTAACATCTCGAACCTTACCCTCAGTTTCGCCATATTATTATTTTACATTTGGAGACATTAGTCTCTGTGTTTAAATTATATTAGTCTCTGTGTTTTAATTATACTTTACTCCATTTTGGTCCACATGGCGCATTGTCTCGCCGTGAGGCAGTAGAAATGTCAGGCGTGTTGGCTGCTGCTCTGCCAGACAGACAGCCTGGAGCTGGGTAATTAGCCAGAGTCGTTTGGGGCATGTGGCTCTGCAGATCTAGATGCCCACTGTGCACAGGGAGACACCAGACAACCTTTTAGTCTGCCCCGTCCCACTGCAGTCACTTAAAACACTGATGTATGTCCCCCCTCTCTGCCTCTATCTCCCTCTCTCTCTTTTTTCTTGTTTCTCTTTTTTGATCTACCTCTCTTTCCCTCTCACTCTTTATTTCCCTCTCTCTTGTGTTCTCTCTCTCCCTCTCTCTCTCTTTCTCCCTCTCTGTCTCTGTTTCCCCAGGACGAAGAGAAGTAGGTAGCCAAGGTGTAAGGGACGGGGTGGCTGAAGGGAGACGGAGCAGAGCAGAACACTCTCTCCTTCTCTAACCCTTGTCATTGGTATGCAGTGGCTGTTCCCCAGGCGACAGGGCCACTGGGTTGGGGCTAAACTGACTGCAGGAGGAGAGTCGGGTCTACAGAGTAAATGAGAGGAGAGCAAGACAGCAGGTAAGGGTAATGAGAACAGGCAGAGAAAGGGAGGAAAGAGAGAAGGAGGGAAGAGGAGGACAAGCGAAAGGAGGGCAAGATGTCCCAAGGGGCTTTGGGGTGAGGCACCGCCTGACCCTTCGCACTCCGTACACTGTCCAGACACTAACACACACACACACACACACACACACACACACACACACACACACACACACACACACACACACACACACACACACACACACACAACACACAACACACAACACCTAAAACTCTTTAAAAAAGGTTCCAAATGTCCCCATAGGAGAACCCTTTTTGGTTCCAGCTAGAACCCTATTTAGTTCAATATAGAACCCTCTGTGGAAAGGGTTCTACCTGGAACCAAAAAGAGTTTGTCAAAGGTTTCTCCAATAGGGACAGCCAATGAACCCTTTTAGGTTCTAGATAGAAACAAAAAGGTGCTAAGTGTACAGTGCATTCGGAAAGTATTCAGACCTCTTCACTTTTTCCACATTTTGTTATGTTACAGCCTTATTCTATAATGGATTACATTTTATCAATCTATACACAATACCCCATAATGACAAAGCAGAAACAGATTTTTAGACAGTTTTGCACACAACGAGTAAAAAATATCACATTTACAGAAGTATTCAGACCCTTTACTCAGTACTTTGTTGAAGGACCTTTGGCAGCAATTACAGCCTTGAGTCTTCTTGGGTATGATGCTAAAAGCTTGGCACACATGTATTTGGGGTGTTTCTCCCATTCTTCTCTGCAGATCCTCTCAAGCTCTGTCAGGTTGGATGGGGAGCATCGCTGCACAGCTATTATCAGGTCTCTCCAGAAATGTTTGATCACTTTCAAGTCCGGACTCTTGTTGGGCCACTCAAGGACATTCAAAGACTTGTTCCGAAGCCACTCCTGCATTGTCTTGGCTGTGTGCTTAGGGTCTTTGTCCTGTTGGAAGGTGAACCTTCACCCCAGGCTGAGGTCCTGAGCGCTCTGAAGCAGGTTTTCATCAAGGATCTCTCTGTACTTTGCTCTGTTCATCTTTCCCTCGATCCTGATTAGTCTCCCAGTCCCTGCCACTGAAAAAACATTGCCACAGAATGATGCTGCCACCACCATGCTTCACCGTAGGATTGGTGCCAGGTTTCCTCCAGACGTGACTCTTTGCATTCAGGCCAAAAAGTTCAATCTTGGTTTCATCAGACCAGAGAATGTTGTTTCTCATGGTCTGAGAGTCTTTAGGTGCCTTTTGGCAAACTCCAAGTGGACTGTTATGTGCCTTTTACTGAGGAGTGGCTTTCGTCTAGCTACTCTAACGGCCTGATTGGTGGAGTGCTGCAGAGATGGTTTTCCTTCTGGAAGGTTCTCCCATCTCCACAGAGGAACTCTCACAGAGGAACTCATCTCTCAGCTCTAGGAAGAGTCTTGGTGGTTCCAAACTTCATAAGAATGATGGAGGCCACTATGTTTTTGGGGACAATGCTGAATAAATGTTTTTGTACCCATCCCTAGATCTATGCCTCGACACAATCGTGTCTCGGAGCTCTACGGACAATTCCTTTGACCTCATGGCTTGGTTTTTGCTCTGACATGCACTGTCAACTGTGGGACGTTATATAGACAGGTGTGTGCCTTTTTCAAATCATGTCCAAACAATTGAATTTAACACAGGTGGACTTCAATCAAGTTATAGAAACATATCAAGGATGACCAATGGAAACAGGACGCACCTGATCTCAATTTCGAGTCTCATAGCATATGGTCTGAATACTTAGGTATGTGTTTAAAAATTTAAAAAATCACACATTTTTTAAAACTGTTTTCCCTTTGTCATTATGGGGTATTGGGTGAAGACTGATGTGGAAAAATAAACAATTTAATCAATTTTGGAATAAGGTTGTAACGTAACAAAATGTGGAAACAGTCATGTGGTCTAAATACTTTCCGAATGCGCTGTATATGTATTAAAGGTCCAATGCAGTTGTTTTATTCTCAATATCAAATATAATTTCTGGGTAACAATTACGTACCTTACTCTGATTATTTTTAAAGTAAAATGGTCAAGAAGAAAAATAATGTGCTTCTTAGCAAAGAGCACTGGGCCTTTAATGCCTAAACACCCGACTAGAGACGTTATGTCAAGCGCACATCATGTATCCAAAAAGCAAGAACAAATGTATTCTCTCTCACAAACACACAAGGGGAGTTTGGGTAATGTTTGGTACTTTTGACTTTTTTCTTTGTAAGAGCCTTTATGACTATATAGTGATAATGTAATGCTTCTTGAGATACATATGTCATATCTTGAGCTTTACAGCATATGATTTCGTCCAATATTTAGTATTTTATTATGTTAGTACATAAACATGTTTTTTTTCAAATAAATGTTTTACATTTTTGAGAATATTGTTATAAAGAAAGCAAATGATTGAATGCAAACAGTGTAAAATGTCATTACAAATTGTGTGAAAATAAACAGATTAATATTACACATTTGTCTGTGTCTTTTGGTATTTCTAGGGATTTCTATAGCCTACTGTATATTTTCAACCCTGGTCATATATACTGAACAAAAATATAATGTAACATGCAACGATTTCATTTTTTTTTGTTGTTGCTGAATTACAGTTCATATAAGGAAAACAAATCAAATATTATTTGTCACATGCGCCGAATACAACAACCTTACTGTGAACTGCTTACTTACAAGCTCTTAAAAACAAGCAATGCAGTTCAAGAAAAAGAGTTAACAAAATATGAACTAAATAAACAAAAAAATAACACAATAAAATAACAATAACGAGGCTATATACAGGGGGTACCGGTACTGAGTCAATGTGCGGGGGTACAGGTTAGTCGAGGTAATTTGTACATGTAGATGGGGGTAAAGTGACTATGCATAGACAATAAACAGTGAGTAGCAGCAGTGTAAAATCAAGGGGGTGGGGGGGTCAATGTAAATAGTCCGGGTGGCCATTTGATGAATTGTTCAGCAGTCTTATGGCTTGGGGGTAGAAGCTGTTAAGGAGCCTGTTAGACCTAGACTTGGCACCCCAGTACCGCTTCCTGTGCGGAAGCAGAGAGAACAGTCTATGACTTGGGTGACTGGAGTCTTCGACAATTTTTTGGTCTTTCCTCTGACACCGCCTAGTATATCGGTCCTGGATGGCAGGAAGCTTGTCCTCCTCAGTTGTGCCTTACGGTCGGATACCAAGCAGTTGCCATACCAAGCAGTGATGCAACCAGTCAGGATGCTCTCGATAGTGCAGCTGTAAATCTTTTTGAGAATCTGGTGACCCATGCCAAATCCTTTAAGTCTCCTGAGGGAGAAAAGGTGTTGTCATGCCCTCTTCACAACTATCTTGGTGTGTTTGGACGATGATAGTTGGTTGGTGATGTGGACACCAAGGACGTTAACTCTCGACCCGCTACACTACAGCTCCATCAATGTGAATCGGGGCGTGTTCGACCCTCCTTTTCCTGTAGTCCATGATCAGCTCCTTTGTCTTGCTCATGTTGAGGGAGAGGTTGTTGTCCTGGCACCACACTGCCAGTTCTCTGCCAGGGTAGTGTGGAGTGCGGTTGAGATTGCATCATCTTTGGTTCTGTTTGGGCGGTGTGTGAATTTGAGTGGGTAAAGGGTTTCCGGGATGATGGTGTTGATGTGAGTCATGACCAGCCTTTCAAAGCACTTCATGGCTACCGTCGTGAGTGCTACGGGGAGGTAGTCATTTAGGCAGATTCCCTTCGCTTTCTTGGGCACAGGGACTATGGTGGTCTGCTTGAAACATGTAGGTATTACAGACTTGGTCAGGGAGAGGTTAAAAAAATGTCAGTGAAGACACGAGCCAGTTGGTCCGAGCATGCTCTGAGTAAACGTCCTGGTAATCCATCTTGCCCCGCGGCCTTGTGAATGTTGACCTGTTTAATGGTCTTGCTTACATCAGCTACGGAGATCGTGATCACACAGTCGTCCGGAACAGCTGGTGCTCTCATGCATGCTTCAGTGTTGCTTGTCTCGAAGCGAGCATTAAAGGAATTTAGCTTGTCTGGTAGGCTCGCGTCACTGGGCAGCTCATAACTGGGTTTCCCTTTGTAGTCCGTAATAGTTTGCAAGACTTGTCACATCCGACGAGCGTCAGAGTCGGTGTAATAGGATTCAATCTTAGTCCTGTATTGATGCATGCTTGTTTAATGGTTCTTCTGAGGGCATAGGGGGATTTCTTATAAGTATAAGATTAGTGTCCCCCTCCTTGAAATCGGCAGCTCCAGCCTTTAGCTCGGTGCGGATATTGCCTGTAATCCATGGCTTCTGGTTGGGATATGTACGTATGGTTACTGTGGGGACGACGTAGTCGATGTGCTTATTGATGAAGCCGGTGACTGAGGTGGTATACTTGTCAATGCTATTGGATAAATCCCGGAACATATTCCAGTCTGTGCTGGTCAAACAGTCCTGTAGCATAGTATCCGTGTCATCTGACCACTTCCGTATTGTGCGAGTCAGTGGTACTTCCTGCTTTAGTTTTTGGTTTTAAGCAGAAATCAGGAGGATATAATTATGGTCAGATTTGCCAAAAGGTGGGCAAGGGAGACCTTTGTATGCATCTTTTCTTTTGTGTGGAGTAAAGGTGGTCTCAAGTTTTTTTTTCCTCTGGTTGCATATGTGACATGCTGGTAGAAATGATGTAAAACGGATTTAAGTTTGCCTGCATTAAAGTCCCTGGCCACTAGGAGCGCCGCTTCTAGATGAGCATTTTCTTGATTATGGCCTTATACAGCTCGTTTGAGTGTGGTCTTAGTGCCAGCATCTGTTTGTGGTGGTAAAAAGACGGCTACAAAAAATATTGATGAAAACTCTCTTGGTAGATAGCGTGGTCTACAGCTTATCGTGAGGTACTCTACCTCAGGCGAGCAATACCTCGAGACTTCCTTAAAACTAGACATCGCGCACCAGCTATTATTTACAAGTAGACACACACCCTCACCCCTCGTCTTACCAGACATAGCTGTTCTCTCATGCCGATACATGGAAAACCCAGCCAACTGTATATTATCCATCAATTGAAATAAATTCATTAGAGCATAATCTGTGGATATCACATGACTGGGAATGGGAGCAGCCATTAGTGGGCTTGGGAGGGCATACAGTTGAAGTYGGAAGTTTACATACACCATAGCCAAATACATTTAAACTCAGTTAAAACATTTAATCCTAGTAAAAATTCCCTGTTTAGGTCATTAAGGATCACCACTTTATTTTAAGAATGTGAAATGTCAGAATAATATTAGAGAGAATGATTTATTTAAGCTTTTATTTCTTTCATCACATTCCCAGTGGGTCAGAAGTTTACACACACTCAATTGTTTGTTTAAATTGATTAACTTGTGTCAAATATTTCAGGTAGCCTTCCACAAGCTTCCCACAATAAGTTGGGTGCATTTTGGCCCATTCCTCCTGACAGAGCTGGTGTAACTGAATCAGGTTTGTAGGCCTCCTTGCTCGCACATGCGTTTTCAGTTCTGCCCACAAATTTTCTATGGGATTGAGGTCAGGGCTTTGTGATGGCCACTCCAATACTTTGATTTTGTTGTCCTTAAGCCATTTCGCCACAACTTTGGAAGTATGCTTGGGGTCATTGTCCATGTGGAAGACCCATTTGCGAGCAAGCTTTAACTGTCTTGAGATGGTGCTTCAATMTGTCCACATAATTGTCCTACCTCATGATGCCATCTATTTTGTGAAGTGCACCAGTCCTTCCTGCAGCAAAGCACCCCCACAACATGATGCTGCCACCCCTGTGCTTCACGGTTGGGATGGTGTTATTCATCTTGCAAGCCTCCCACTTTTTCCTCCAAACATAACGATGGTCATTATGGCCAAACAGTTCTATTTTTGTTTCATCACATCAGAGGACATTTCTCCAAAAAGTACAATCTTTGTCCCCATGTGCAGTTGCAAACCTTTGTCTGGCTTTTTTTATGGCAGTTTTGGAGCAGTGTCTTCTTCCTTGCTGAGCGTACTTTCAGGTTATGTCGATATAGGACTCGTTTTACTGTGGATATAGATACTTTTGTACCTGTTTCATCCAGGATCTTCACAAGGTCCTTTGCTGTTGTTCTGGGATTGATTTGCACTTTTCCCACCAAAGTACGTTCATCTCTAGGAGACAGAATGCGTCTCCTTCAAATCAAATCAAATCAAATGTTATTTGTCACATACACATGGTTAGCAGATGTTAAGCGAAATGCTTATGCTTCTAGTTCTGACAATGCAGTAGTAACCAACGAGTAATCTAACCCAACAATTCCACAACTACTACCTTATACACACAGTGTAAAGGAATGAACAATATGTCAGAAAAATATATGAATGAGTGATGGTACAGAACGGCATAGGCAAGATGCAGTAGATGGTATCGAGTACAGTATATACATATGAGATGAGTAATGTAGGGTATGTAAACATATAAAAGTGGCATTGTTTAAAGTGGCTAGTGATACATGTATTACATCAAGATGGCATGATGCAGTAGATGGTATAGAGTACAGTATATACATATGAGATGAGTAATGTAGGGTATGTAAACATTATATGAAGTGGCATTGTTTAAAGTGGCTAGTGATACATTTTTACATACATTTTTACATTGTTAAAGTCGCTGGAGTTGAGTCAGTGTTAGTGGTGGCTGTTTAACAGTCTGATGGCCTTGAGATAGAAGCTGTTTTTCAGTCTCTCAGTCCCTGCTTTGATGCACCTGTACTGACCTCGCCTTCTGGATGATAGCGGGGTGACCAGGCAGTGGCTCGGGTGGTTGTTGTCCTTGATGATCTTTATGGCCTTCCTATGACATCGGGTGGTGTAGGTGTCCTGGAGGACAGGTAGTTTGCCCCCGGTGATGCGTTGTGCAGACCTCACTACCCTCTGGAGAGCCTTACGGTTGTGGGCGGAGCAGTTGCCGTACCAGGCGGTGATACAGCTCGACATGATGCTCTCGATTGTGCATCTGTAAAAGTTTGTGAGTGCTTTTGGTGACAAGCCGGATTTCTTAATTCTCCTGAGGTTGAAGAGGCACTGCTGCGCTTTCTTCACCACACTGTCTGTGTGGGTGGACCAATTCAGTTTGTCCGTGATGTGTACGCCGAGGAACTTAAAACTTACTACCCTCTCCACTACTGTCCCGTCGATGTGGATAGGGGGTGCTCCCTCTGCTGTTTCCTGAAGTCCACGATCATCTCCTTTGTTTTGTTGACGTTGAGTGTGAGGTTATTTTCCTGACACCACACTCCGAGGGCCCTCACCTCCTCCCTGTAGGCCATCTCGTTGTTGTTGGTTATCAAGCCTACCACTGTAGTGTCGTCTGCAAACTTGATGATTGAGTTGGAGGCGTATGATGAGCGGTATGATGGCTGCGTGGTCCCATGGTGTTTATACATGCATACTATTATTTGTACAGATGAACGTGGTACCTTCAGGCGTTTGGAAATTGCTACCAATGATGAACCAGACTTGTGGAGGTCTACCATTTTTTTCTGAGGTATTGGCTGATTTCTTTTGATTTTCTATTGATGTCAAGCAAAGAGGCACTGAGTTTGAAGGTAGGCCTTGAAATACATTCACAGGTACACCTCCAATTGACTCAAATGATGTCAATTAGCCTATCAGAAGCTTCTAAAGCCATGACATAATTTTCTGGAATTTTCCAAGGTGTTTATTATGCACAGTCAACTTAGCGTATGTAAACTTCTGACCCACTGGAATTGTGAAACATTGAATTATAAGTGAAATAATCTGAAAGTAAACAATTTTTGGAAAAATTACTGTGTCATGCACAAAGTAGATGTCCTAACCGACTTGCCAAATCTATAGTTTGTTAACAAGAAATGTGTGGAGTGGTTGAAAAACGAGTTTTAATGACTCCAACCTAAGTGTATGTAAACTTCCGACTTCAACTGTAGACCCACCCATTTGGGAGGTATTTTTACCTACAGTTTTTTCCCCTGACAATCCCGCAGGCGAAAAAGCCAGATGTGGAGGCCCTGTGCTGGCCTGGTTACATGTGGTCTGCAGTTGTGAAGCTGGATGGACGTACTGYCAAATTCGCTGGAGGCGGCTTATGGTAGAGAAATTTACATTAAATTCTCTGGCAACAGCTCTGGTGGACATTCCTGCAGTCAGCATGCCAATTGCATGCTCCCTCAAAACTTGAGACATCTGTGGCATTGTGTTGTGTGACAAAAGTGCACATATTAGACAGGCCTTTTATTGTCCCCAGCATAAGGTCCACCTCTGTAATGATCATGGGGTTTAATCAGCTTCTTGATATGCCAGACCTTTCAGGTGGATGGATTATCTTGACAAAGGATAAGATTCTCACTAACAGGGATGTAAACAAATTTGTGAACAAAATTAATGAAATTTGTGAACAATTTTTTTTTGTGTGCGAAACATGGGACCAGCACTTTACATGTTGCATTTATATTTTTTGTTCAGTGTATAAGAAACCCTTCATAGTTGTATATCCCCTGAGCGTGCATTTTGGTTGCCTAGGCAACACCTGGTGGAGGTGGATTAGGCACACATATCCTAGGTTATTGTGTGTGTGTGTGTGTGCGTGCGGCGCATGGCCAGACTGTGCTCAGGGAGCAGTGCGGCCAGGCTGCAGATATCATCCATCTCCCTGTCACTGGCCCAGGGTCTGCTGGGAAGGCAGCAGACAGCTCCTCGGCTCTGACGATGGGAGCTGCATCCTAATTCTACAACTCTGATCGCTCGGAACACTCGCTCCTCCCCCACCACCCAGGGTGATACATCTGGGAACAAAGCACAGAGCTTAGCCAGTCCACCAGAGCTAGCATCATCTCCATTACTCCTAATATTTAACAATTTCTCACAGATCACACCCTCACTGGGCATTGTGTTGTTACTGAGGTGAAAGATAAGAGTTTTTTTAAACCCTAGATTGTAAAAGAATCTCAGTAGGAATATAAAGTCATGGTCATAAACATCCTTTAGATATACAGTATCTCAAGTATCATAAACTTCCACTTGTTGATATCATGAAGAACCTCTTTATACACAGTTCTACAGTAAATTTGACTTGGTAAAGTATTCATATACTACATACAAAACAATAAAGACCTTGTAAGTATTACAAGACACAAAGGCAGTCATATCTTCACATGTATAGGCTACATGCTTCAATGTGTCATGAACACATCACCTAGTGAGGTAACAAATTATTCTTCATGAGTGATCAAATCATTCATGAATAACAGGAAATGCATATATCTAAAGTTGATTGTACAGAACGAACTGTTAAAGGTCAATTCCGTCACTTTTCAACCTCATATTCATTATCTCTAGCAACATACCAACGTCTACATCCCAGCCAACATTTCCATGTGGTGCCCATATGGGTTAATGGAGGGCTGTCCCACGGGCCCTATGAGGGATACCCAACAGGGACCCACAAGGTTTTGTCCTCAACATCCATATTGGCCCCACATGTGGTTGCCATGTTGGAATTTATGTGGGTTAATGTTGGGCTTCATAAGTTGCCCTAGTGGTTTACCCAAATGTGTTACATCTGGGTAAAGGATGGGTGTGTAGTGAGACCTACGTATATTGGCAATAAGTAGGCTGTGCATGTGATTTTTAATTGGGCTGATAAAGGTTCAATGTTAGCTAGCTAGCTAACATTGAACCCAGCTGGTTAGCTTTAGCTACATGCAGATTCATACTACAGCTTTGACAATCAGTTTGTATTCGCGGTAGTAGTATGAGTTGGGATTATGCAAGTTCAGTGTTTAGCTAGCAAGCTATATGTCTAAACAAAAGACTCCACTTCGCCAGATGATTACATGACCCATCAAGTTAGCCAGGTGGGTCTGGGGGAGATTATGGCCATTAATTGTATTTCCTGAACATGTGTACATGTCTAGACAATTGTGATGCATCCACTTAGCTAGATGTGGCTAGGGGTTGTTATAGCATTTATTTCACATTACCCATTAATTTAGACAAGTGTGTCTGGGAAAGCGTCATCTAATAATGATAAAGTATTTATAAAATATTTTTATCTGGACACTTTCTGTTTTTGCTGCTATGCACATATGCAAATAACCATTTCACTGTACCGTTTACACCTTCTGCCTCCTGTGCATGTGACAAATAAACTTAGATTTTCTTTTATATAGTGTGTGTTTACCCCAGATGGTAATGTAAAGAACAACATGACGTGCACCAAAATCATACTAGGCTATAACTAGCAATATGGTTAGTAGCCCATCAAAACATTTTCCCAACTGATCTGTCGATAGTGCCTGCTAAATTCAGGGCATCAATGTTGTTGAGAAAAGTAGCTAAACTTTTGTAGTTCTCGATGGCTAACTTTATATCTTTAAAAAAAAGCCGTGGTAGAAAGGACTATCAACACATACTGAGCAGCTCACGTTATAAACAGAAGCCTGCTACATGGCAGACCAATTCAAACTCATCTCCCGGCATGTCCAGCCCATCCATTATCTCAGCCAATCATGGCTAGCGGGAAGGTTCCTGTTTTTTCCTTGGCTAAATCAACTAGTAAATCAACTCGTAATTTAACAATTTAATTCATATTTACAGATGGGTGCGGGTACTTTTTTGGATCCCACGTCACCATAAATCTCATAGTGTTTGAAAATCTTTTTTTTAAATGTTTAAACTTTTGATTATGTCATTAGGTAGAACTTCTAAACTTTATATTTTTTCTACAAAAGATAGAAATGTGCCGTTTTCACATATGTAGACACGGTATTGTGCTGGAGATAATGACAATTAGGTTGAAAAGTGGTGGAGTTGCCCTTTAAAGTTCTGTTTCATAATCTACCTCACAAAGTATGTATGTAACAATAATGAAGTTGTACAGTATTACCAGCCAGTAAATAACAAATAACTATTATTCTTCAAGCTGTTGACGCGCTCCACTGAAGATGGTGGGCTCTTTCATTCCTTTGAATCGTGGTGGGAGAGAGAGAGCTCACAGAGGGCTTCTGCCGTCTGTTTTCTGAAATGTTGTTCTGAACTCAAAAGACCCTCCTGRACTAGCAGGCTGGGGAATCAAATCCTGCTCCACACAAAGGAGACTGATTTCTGATGAGTAAAGCAAACACCATGCTTGTACATTTTATCAGAATCTGCTGACAGTTCTCTTGAAGTTTTGGCCCCAAGGGATCTCACATAAAAAACAACAAGACATCATCTGCACATGGCAAAACACAAGCTTCTCACTGTTACAAATGAAGCTAAAAAGAAAAACTCAGCCAAAGCAAATAAATGTGAGAGGGATAAGATCTGTGTGTGTGTGTGTGTGTGTGTTGTGGTTTTTGTGTGTGTGTGTGTGTGTGTGTGTGTGTGTGTGTGTGTGTGTGTGTGTGTGTGTGTGTGTGTGTGTGTGTGTGTGTGTGTGTGTGTGTGTGTGTGTGTGTGTGTGTGTGTGTGTGTGTGTGTGTGTGTGTGTGTGTGTGTGTGTGTGTGTGTGTGTGCGCATGCTCACAAGCAAGCAATTTGAAAGTACAGTACAACACTACCAACCCCTGGTCTATTCATAGACCCCAACTTTACCTTTGACTTTGCATACCATAATTCAATGGAGTTGAAGTTGGGGACAATTTAAGTTGAAACAACATGTTAAGCCCACGGGCCTCCTGCATCCCACACCTTTGGTTGCTGAGATCATCAACCATAGACAAGTAACCTTTTAATGATCTAAAAACACACAACTTAAGAAATAAAGGAGGCTTTATCAAACATAATGTGCTCTATCGTGTACCTCATCTGCATCAAAGCCATAGACACAGAGCCTTTCGATTCATCTTTATTTCACAAAAAAAGAAAAAAACTGCAAATCAGCTCACATAACAATGATGGTAAACATGCATTTAGCTGATCTAGGGGGTAATCATTAGTCCAACAAGTTGTAAACAAGAGATTCTATTGGACAAATTCAGGTATGTTTATCCCTGTTTTGTTCTGTTTGCTTCCGTTGAAGAAACATTTTTCAACAGAGTTAACGGAATGAATACACCCCTGATCACACGCAAACAAAGTTCACTTTCATAGCAGCCACATACAAACAGCATGATCATTTTGCTCATTGTATAATTTCTTCTCGCATCTACGCGCTCTGCTCCTCTCACCTTTTCCCTTCCCTTGTGGACTTCAGCACACAACAAATCAGCTGTCTGTGACCAGGAGGAAATGAAACGTTCCAAGCCAAAGATTCATATGCTAACCACTACACACAGCCTACATTGTTTTCACTATATTAGCTAACGTCAAAGTCAACATAGCTTAAAGAACTAACGTGTTAGTAATAAAACCAAAAGCTTACCTTGACTTGGAAGAGTTCCAGTGTTGGATAGCCAGCTAGTTAACACAACATCCCTTTATGTTTGAGCTGGTTGTTTGAGTAGGCTTAACTAGCTTGCAGCATTCACTAGCTAAATTAAAGATTAAAAAAATACTCTCACTCTCTCTCGCTAGCTCTCTTGCTTCTCCTTCATTTTAAAATAAAATTAATTTATTCAAAACTGTTCATCTATTGTATTTCTGTCTCTTTGAGTCAAATACTCACCAAATATTATGCACTGGAGTGCTAGCTAGCTGTAGCTTATGCTTTCAGTGCTAGATTATTTATCTGATCCTTTGATTGGGTGGACAACATGTCAGTTCAAGCTGCAAGAGCTCTCATAGGTTGGAGGACTTCCTACGGAAGTTGTCATAATTACTGTGTAAGTCAATGGATGGGGGTGAGAACGATGAGCCTCCTAGGTTTTGTATTGAAGTCAATGTACCCAGAAGAGGACGGAATCTAGCTGTCCTCCGGCTACACCATGGTGCTACCCTACAGAGTGCTGTTAAGGCTACTGTAGACCTTAATTGCTGAACAGTATGTTTTAATCAAATATTTGGTGATGTGACTATATTAATATAGTGTTATCTAAAAATGCTAACTTTTTTAATGTTTCACCCTTTACATTTTTATGAAATTCACTGAGGATGGTCCTTCCCTTCCACCTCTAAGGATCCTCCACTATTTTAAGCAGACCACCATAGTCCCTGTGCCCAAGAACACAAAGATAATCTGTCTAAATGACTACAATTCGTATACCGCCCCAACAGATCCACAGATGATGCAATCTCTATTGCACTCCACACTGCCCTTTCCCACCTGGACAAGAGGAACACCTATGTGAGAATGCTATTCATTGACTACAGCTCAGTGTTCAACACCATAGTGCCCTTTAAACTCATCACTAAGCCAAGGACCCTGGGACTGAACACCTCCCTCTGCAATAACAATGACAGCAAGACAAAGGAGCTGATCGTGGACTACATGAAACGGAGGGCCGAGCACAGCCCCATTCACATCGATAGGGTTATAGTTGAGCAGGTTGAGAGCTTCAAGTTCCTCGGTGTCCACATCACTAAGGATCTATCATGGTCCACACACACCAACACAGTTGCGAAGAGGGCACAACAACACCCCTTCCACTTCAGGAGTCTGAAAATATTTTGCATGGGCCCTCAGGTCCTCAAAAAGTTTTACAGATGCAACATTGAGAGCATCTTGACTGGCTGCATCACCACTTGGTATGGCAACTGCTTGGCAGGGTATCAAACTGTAGAACCCAGTTCCTACATTTGAATATAAAAATTGATTTTATCAAACAAAACTATGCTACATTTTATCTATGGGACCCTCAGGATGACAAATCAGAGCAAGATTAATGATTTGAGTACATTATTTACATTATTTACCTTCAGAGGTGAATGTTTCAAACCAAATGCCGTGATAAAAGTTTTTTGTTGTGCACTCTCCTCAAACAATAGCATGGTATTTTTTCACTGTAATAGCTACTGTAAATTGGACAGTGCAGTTAGATTAACACGAATTTAAGCTTTCTGCCCATATAAGACATGTCTATGTCCTGGGAAATTGTATTGTTGCTTACAACATCATGCTAATCACATTAGTGCATGTTAGCTCAACCGTCCCGTCCCGTAGAGGTTAACCAAACAGCCACCCAGACTATCTGTCAGACTATCTGTACTGACCTTTTTTGCACAAACTTTTTTGACTCATCACGTACGCAGCTGCTACTGTTTGTTATCTGTCCCTTATTCCTAGTTGTATGTAAAATATATGTTACATTTATCATTACCCATTGTGTATTTATTATTACTTTTATATTACATGTTTTACTTTTCTAATATTTGTCTACATTCTTTCTCTCTGCATTGTTGGGAAGGGCCTATAAGTAAGCATTTCACTGTTAGTCTACACCTGTTTACGAAGCATGTGACGAATAACATTTTATTTTATTTGATGGACACGGCTTGCCGCGTACTTGTGGCTTGTGTGTGTGTGCATTTTATGTGCTCTTACCATGCGCTGTGCGCAGCAGCTTGTAGGAACAGAATAGTTGGATATACAGATGTCTCTGTCCTTCACAGGCTCACTGAGGCCTACTGTACATCCAGTCAGTGCTACTGGAGACAAGACAAAGCAGCAGTACTGTTCATACAACGTACTGTACGGTTCAGAGCAGATTATTACTGTAGTCGATAGCAGTGTGTTTTTTTACGCCAAGTGCTTGTGCTGGCGGGACTGGATGTATATTGACACATAGGATGATGCATTCAAATGTGTTTAAGTGATGCCTTTGACACACATCATGATTTATAATGTTTTGAACAAAAGGCCCAAGCCTAATTCCCTAAAAGACAACCTATGGTGACAGTGGCATGAGTGGATAAAGGGGTATAATGGCAGGGAAATGGGTTAGTGGTCAGAGGGTTAATTCACTGTTGAAAATTTGTCAGGGTAATAACTTCAGAAGAAAGTTGGGATCTTCCCAATTAGTTGTGATGAATATAGTTGTGCTGGTTTTTGGTGCAGTGCGCTATGCATAACTTTCACTCTAAGAAAGAGCTCTGGCGCCATCCTGTGCAAGTTAAATATATTGCACTCTACATGTTTTGACAAACTCTTGGCATTTGAATTCCACACAATGCACACAATTACCTAACATAAATGTTTTTCTGAGATTGTATAGAACCCCAAATATATAAGACAAGCACTTTTCTTTCATTGAAAGTAATACGGGTTATTCTCATTGAGATAAAGTATAGGCCTACAAGGCAGCAGGTAGCCTAGCGGTTAGAGAGGGTTGCCAGTTTGAATGCAGGGTCTGACAATAAATATTTGTCTGGAAGTGAGCTGGCAACTGGAGGGTTGCTGGTATCAAATCTTAGATGCCATTGCCTGCTGTTGTGCCCTTGAGCAAGGCACTTAACCCCCCAGAACAACTGCTCCACGGGTGCCCAGTGTGGCAGCCTCCTGCACCAACATCTCCAACCATGTATTTGTGTCTTTCTGAGGGGTTGAGATAAAGCAGAAGTCACATTTCGGTTGGACCTTGTGTACAATTGATTAATAAATAGATCTTAATCTTAGGAGATGGCAGTTTAGAGTGTATTTTGTTTAGACATTTTGGGGCCATACTTGTGTACATTAGAAAAAGTAAATTTTTTACCTGGACCTCTGTCTCAAAATGCCTGTGAGCCAATTAAAATGGTCAATTTACTTGCACGTGATAGAACGCTACATTGTGTACAGTAGCTGGTCCCATCAGATAACCTGGCACACGTTAAGCCCCATGCAACCTCACCAGGTGGCAGTGATTATTTCCTGTAACAAATTCAGCGTCGGCCTATCAAAGATCTTAAACCTTTTCTTCACAAACCAATGGCATTTCTTAAAATAGGTCAACCTGGCCACCAGAGGGATATATTTAAAACTCCAAATTCAATGTTTACTTTTGTTCCCCTTCACTTAGTCTGTCTCAAGTGTAGAGAGTGACAATATTGGTCCTTGGTCATAATGCACTAGCGGGAGTTTTTCGCCCACCCTCAGCTCCGGTATCTGCTCTATGCAAATTGTTCGAGTTAATGTCTAATTATGCAAACTCTGAATTATTGATTATTGGAGATCTCAATCTGGACTGGCTGATGCCAGCATCGTTTAAATTAAAAGACATTTGTAACGAACTAAATCTTACTCAACTAATAACTATACCTACCCGTCCTAATCCAAAAGACCCCCCAAAAATCTCCATTAATAAACCTTATCTTAACAAATACACCTCACAAATATATAGCTAGTGGGTTATTTGCTAATGACATCAGTGACCACTGCCCTATTGCATGTATCAGAGATACTAGGCTAAAAAACCCTGACCCCCGTATAATTCTAAAGAGAAACTATAAACACTTCTCAGAGTAAGCCTTTATCCATTACCTTTATTATTCCGAGCTTTTATCCGTAAACTGCATAATGCACCCAGTTTTAGCGTTCTCTTTCTTTTCATAAATTTTTACCTTCATGGCTGATAAACACGCCCCGTTAAAGTGACTTAGGGTAAAAAAACGAACTAATCCTTGGTTCTCCTGTGATTTGAAAATCATTTTCCTGCAAAAAAATCAAGCACGGGCTTTGGAAAACTGGTGAAACAGCTGATTGGCTGTATAAAAATAAAGAAGGAATAAAGAAGGCAAAATCTAGGTATTTTCTTGATGCTACGACAGAGTCTGCTGGTGATCCCGCTAAATTCTGGAAAACTGTTAACTCACTTAAACGAGGAAATTCCTTGACTTCCCTGCCGAAGCAAATTACATCGGAATCTGGGATCATCAGTGACCGAACTGAAATTTGTGATGTTTTTAATAACCATTTTATTTCTGCTGGTTTTCTTTTTGATAGAAAAAATGGCCAACATGATCCTGACCGACCTATTGTTTCAGTCCCTCGGCCTTCAGCTGATGTGGAAAACAATAAGCCGGTTTTTAATTTTCAAAAAGTCACAGAAGATGAGGTCTTATCTGCACTATCTGCTATAGATTCTAAGAAATCATTAGGCGCTGACAATCTGGATCCATATTTACTCAAGTGTGCGGCACCTATTATTGCTGGTGTAGTGACGCATATCTTTAGTCAAACATTTGTCGTAGGAAAAATTCCTAAATCTTGGAAAACAGCTTTTGTTTTACCACTCCTCAAGGGAGGTGATGGTAGTGAATTGGATAATTATCGGCCCATCTCTACGCTCTCCTGTTTGGCTAAAATTCTAGAGTTATTGGTGAATAGGCAACTACAATGTTTTTTAACTGTTAACAATACTCTTTCTAGTAATCAATCTGGCTTCAGACCTAAACACAGTACAATTACGGCCACTGTACATGTTGTAAATGATACTACTAATGCCCTAATAATAGAAAGTACAGTGCCGCCTTGTTCATAGATTTATTTGAAAACTTTTGACACTGTAGACCATGCAATACTTTGGGGTAAGCTGTTGTCAATAGGACTGGGATTGGATGCCTGTCGTTGGTTTCATGACTATCTAAAGGATAGAAGTCAGGCTGTTAGAGTCGACGGCATCCAGTCAGAGCCATTGGAGTTGGTTAAAGGGGTCCCACAAGGTTCTATTCTTGGTCCATTACTGTTCACTCTCTACATAAACAATATCGGTGATGAGATAAAAAAGTGTCAAATTAATTTATATGCTGATGACACTGTCATGTACTCTATCGCTTCAACGGCTGACCAAGCATTATCATTATTGGAGACATATTTTAAGATATTACAAGGGTATTTTATACAGCTGAAACTTGTTTTAAATGCAAAGAAAACACATTTTATGATTTTTAATAGGTTAAAAAAGTTGGTTGAAAATACACTTGCACTTACGAGCTTAGATGGTTCTCGAATTAATCAGGTCTCTGCATATAAATACTAGGGATATGGTTGGATGATAAACTGTCTTTTAAAATGCATATTGACAAACTTTGCAAACGGCTAAAAATCAAGCTAGGCTTCCTCTATAGAAACAGGACATGTTTGTCCTCTACAAATAGAAGACAAATTGTGCAAGCTACTTTTATGTCTGTTATAGATTATGGGGATATTATTTACATGCATGCTACGGCATCAACACTTAAATTGCTGGATGCTACTTATCATTGCGCACTTAGGTTTATTACGGGTGCTAGCTACAGAACTCTTTACTGTGTTTTATATCAAAATGTGGGTTGGACTTCGCTGTCCRTGAGACGAGAACAACATGCTCTCGTGTTTGTCTATAAAGCACTTCTGAATAAACTACCTTATTTATCATCACTCATCAATATTAGAATTATAATTCCTAAAACCAGGTCTCAAGCATGGATTACACTTGAGGCCCATGCGATTTCCACAGAGTTGGGTATGGCTGCCTTTTCTTGTTACACTCCGTGCCTATGGAATAGCCTGCAGACTAAACTTAAACTTGAGACTCTTGTCCTCCTTGCCCATTTTACATTTTTATTGGAGGATTATTATTTTTGTATTGCTTGTAACTGTTTCGGGTAATGCAAGTTCTTGTGCTGTTAGGGGAATAACCTATGTGTAAATGTAATCTGTTGCTGTATTGTTTGTCTTGTGTAGTTTCTTAATCATTGTACCTGTATGTGTAAACATGTATACGCAGGGCCCAGCTGTAAAAGAGACCTTGGTCTCAGTCTGTGTTCCTTGTTGAAATAAAGGTATAATAATTGCATGATCATTGAATCCTTGACTAGGCTACTTACTAACGTTACGTTAGGCAAACTAGTTTTCAAATATATGACAAAATCCCACGTTTTTGCCTATCTGTTTCACACACATTCCTGTTCTTTCACAGCAATAAAGCTGTAGGGGGATGCTACTGTACATGATGCAAGTTTATATTTGTATTCGTATAAAATGCTGTAAAATCTTGTAAAATAGATGTAATTTAATTTATAAATGAGTGGGGTGAACTGAGTGTGGCTAATGCAGAGACGGAAGAGAAAGCGAGACGTTACACTGCCTCCTTTATCCAGTTTTTGCTCCTCATAGGAAGTAATCCATCCACCTGTATTTAGACCATCAATCTACAACTTCACAGATGTAGCTACACTTTCAACCCCATCCCCTCCTCCCTTCTCCAGGCCAACTCTGGAGATGTTCTCCCATTCCTCACTTCCCTCATCCCTGACCACTGTCTGCATACCCTCTGACTTCAAACTGTCCGGTGTCGCTCCCCTCCTCAAGAAACCAACACTCATGTCAAAACTACAGACCGGTATACTTTCTTTTTTTTCTTTCCAAAACACTTGTGTGTGCTGTCTGACCAAGTTTCTCGCTATCTCTCTCAGAACAATCTTCTTGACCCTAACCATGCTGTCTGACCAACTCTCTCGCTATCTCTCTCAGAACGATTTTCTTGACCCTAACCATGCTGTCTGACCAACTCTCTCGTTATCTCTCTCAGAACAATCTTCTTGACCCTAACCATGCTGTCTGACCAACTCTCTCGCTATCTCTCTCAGAACGATCTTCTTGACCCTAACCATGCTGTCTGACCAACTCTCTCAGAACGATCTTCTTGACCCTAACCAGTCAGACGGGCGGCAGGTAGCCTAATGGTTAGAGTGTTGGACTAGTAACCGAAAGGTTGCAAGGATGAATCCCCGAGCTGACAAGGTAAAAATCTGTTGTTCTGAACAAAGCAGTTAACCCACTGTTCCTAGGACGTCATTGAAAATAAGAATTTGTTCTTAACTGACTTGCCTAGTTAAATAAAGGTAAAAAAGACTTCAAGATGGGTCACTCAACCAAGACTGCTCTCCTTTGTGTCATGAAGGCTCTCCGCGCTGACTCTGTCTTCTCATCCTCCTAGATCTATCTGCTTCCTTTGACAACGCTGCCTACTTTTCTCCTCGCCCCTTCTGAAACCCAGGTGGTGACACGCATCCCTGCGTGCCTTGCAGATATCTCAGCTTGGATGTCAGCCCACCACCTCAAACTCAACCTCGACAAGACGGAGCTGCTCTTCCTCCTGGGGAAAACTGCCCTCTCCAAGACCTCTCCATCACGGTTGACAACTCCACGGTATCCCCCTCCCAGAGTGCAAAGAACCTTGGCGTGACCATGGACCACACCTTGTCATTCTCTGCAAACATCAAAGCAGACTCAATCCTGCAGGTTCATGCTCTACAACATCCGTAGAATATGACCCTACCTGACACAGGAAGCGGCGCAGGTCCTAATCCAGGCACTTGTGCTCTTTCATCTGGACTACTGCAACTCGCTGTTAGCTGGGCTTCCCGCTTGTGCCATCAAACCCCTGCAACTTATCCAGAATGTCGCAGCCCGCCTGATGTTCAACCTTCCCAAGTTCTCCCATGTCACCCCGCTCCTCCACACACACCACTGGGTTCCAGTTGAAGCTCACATCCACTACAAGACCATGGTACTTGCCGACGGAGCAGCAAGAGGAACTGCCCCTCCCTACCTTCAGGCTATGCTCAAACCCTACACCCCAACCCAAGTACTACATTCTGCAACCTCTGGCCCTATGGGAGGGTAGCTCCTGCTCAGCCCAGTCAAAGCTCTTCTCTGTCCTGGCACTCCAATGGGGGGGCCAGCAGAGTCCCTGCCCAACTTCCGAAAACATCTGAAACCCTTCCTCTTCGAAGAGTATCTTAAATAATCCCACAGCACCCAGCCCCCAAAATGCCTTTTGTGAGTTTACACGTGCACTTGACCTTTTTCCCCCCTACTAGCACTGACTTTCCTGATAGCTACTTTATTGAGGAAAAATGTACTTACTATGACTGAGATATGTGGTTGTCTCACATAGCTATCTAGAGATGAATGCACTTACATTCATCTAGAGATTAATTGTTAAATTACAAAACATTTAAATGTAAGGCTACTCTGAAATGTCTATTTTGGCTAGCCATGTGGTGGAGAAAGAGATGGTTGTTTGGTTTGGCCTACATGGAATGATGTGGGACCCAAGACCCTTTGATAGACATTTTGATGTATTGCACACGTTGGTATCACAACAACTGAACGACCAAACACTTCTGGAGCTGGCCGGCCCAGATAGTCAGTCAGAGGTCAGCAGCTGGAGAAGGTAACATGCCTTGTACCCAGATTTGACTTGTACCTGTACAAATGGTTGTAGAAACTTCACTATTCCAGCAGGTGGTAGCAATGCAGCACCATCTTCAATCCAGAGACCACAGTGATCAGCTGTTCAGAAATTAAAGCCTTTGGTCCATAAATGAAAAGCAACTATTCAAAGATGTAATTTGAAAATGTCCTAATAAGCAAGATGCAAACTATTGTTCAATATACCATAGAAGTGTGAAAACATGAGATCATTAAAAGTGCATATGGATATCTTCCAATGGAGCAACACGTGGCTCAGACGGGCAGCTCCATTAGCCAAGTAGGCCTACATCCCCTAATAAAGAGAGGATCCATAATAGGGAGAGAGGACGCCCATTGCGTTTGAGCCATAATGTTCTTTGACTTTCCCTGGTACAGAGGCAATCTCAGTGCATTTAGATGAAACTGCTCTGATGCCTCTCAGTGCACACAGAGAGAAAATGAGGTCCGCTGGGTTCAGCGCACACAATTACTCTGTCTGCTATGGATGCCATCCATTGCACTGCCTACTTGTGCATGTCATGCACGATTGGCCATTCGCAAGTTTTCTGACCGCAAATACTTTTTCATGGCCAATAGCGCTTTAGGGAAAAGGGATTTGAATGGGAATTGTATTTTCCATCGCTACATTTTACAAATGCTATGCTCATTTTATTTTGTTATAGAAGTGATACATTTTGTTATCATCCATTTATCAATTCAGGTGGGAATTTCATTGAATCAATTCACAGTCAGTGCATTCTATTTAAATTAGGGTGTCTTATATCCTCTTGCCTTCCACTGTAGTCCGCGGCGCCACTGCTTTTTCACTCTGGCTAGCACCTTTGAGGTTATCATGCTATGGAATGATAGGCTGGTCATATAGAATGAAACACCTTTTCATAGTGGCAGAATATGGTGATGAAATAGAATGCTTGCCAAAGTGTTCTGGAAAGATCAAGGTCATTAGATAGGATTCAAGGTCTTACCACTATCTTTCATCCACTGCACTCTGTTAATTAAGTGTATGTTCACTGTTTAAGACATGACACAAAAGTCGCCTTTACCAAGGAAACCAACCACTTTGTAAAAAACAATATATTCAGTAGTTTAACAGCTTTCTTCTGGATGTTCAAGGCACACTAGAAGGCAGCAAGTTTGAGTTTAAAAATACTATTATCTTGGCGTTTCTAAAGAACTTGTTAAATATAGACAAGCAATCAAAATGCCAATTTGTTTCAGCACAGCCCGTTTTGACATAAGGCCTACATCATTTACCTTTTCCTTTCTACTCAAAAGGGCTTCAATAAAGATAGGCTATTCAGAAAGATTGGGTTAAGGACTAATAAACAGCTTTGAGAGAACACAAAGTCTGAATATCTCAGAGGAAGCACTCAAATGGCTGTCACTTACGGCTGGAGATGGGGGAGTAGATTGAAATTCTGTTGATTCTGTGGTGGGATGTGTTACGAGTTGAAAACTGGTCAAGGTGTGGAGAAATGCCAGATGCAAAAGATAAGGCTAACAACTTCTATATTTAAAGGTTTAATAGACAAAGACAGACATGCATATGGGGAGACAGACACGTTCCTCTACGAAGTTCACAGCAATCTACCACCCTCCAGAGGTGAGGACAGAACTAAATACTCTTTCCTTATCTGTTCGCTCTTTCATCCTTCTGTGCACTCAAGCATTAAATCAAGGCTGAGACCTTGGGGTTGAATAGACTACACATTTTTGTCAGAGTCGTGTGTATAGGTGGCAGGGAAGTCAGGCGCAGGAGAATCAAACTTAAGGTAATGGAGTTGTTTAATAACAATAAATAAAACATAACTCCAAAACTATAGTAACAATAAAACAAAGTGGGTACGAGGACCTGTCGCGCACCAATACAAACAACACTAAACTGAACATCAAACAATCTCTGACAAAGACATGAGGGGAAACAGAGGGTTAAATACACAACAGGTAATGAGTGTGATTGAAACCAGGTGTGTAGCTTCCTTCCTATCGGTCTGGTTGTTCCAAGACAAAACCAATGGAAAATGAAAAATGGATCAATGATGGGGCCGCCCGAACAAGGAGAGGCTTCGACTTCGGTAGAAGTCGTGACAATTTTTAACATCTTTATCACTTAAAGTGAAGATTGCAGAATTACTGTTTAACATTCTGATTGGTTTCATCCTTCAAACTAAAAGTCCCAATATGACATATCACTTTACATTTGTATTTTGGGAGAAATTTATATTTTATCTGAATTTGACTGAAGTTATGTCGGAAAAGCATTTGAAAAAGTGACGCAAAGAGAAGAACAAGCGTGTGAATCCACAGCAGGAGTGGAGCCACTGTCCACATAAGACGGTAAAGTCCCACATCATACCTAGTCCTCATTGTTTAAAAAAATATATTTTGACACTCTTAATAAAGACAACATATAATTTGACCATATCCTGTGATTTCTTTATGATGTATCAGCTAACAATGTTTTTATCACTTGTACAGCGGGCTAGCTTTCAGCATGGCCCCTTTTAGACCCATGCTAACCACTAGAAGCCTTGAAACACATCACTTATTAGCGGTTCAGCACATCAGCATTTATTGTACTGTTACACAAAATCAAGATAAACCTTAACCATCATAGTAGACATTGAACGTCTATAACCAAACTGACTAAAACTCTGTTGTTGGCAAATAGTAGCTATAGCTAGCCAGATGCTAAACTGAGTGCTAACGTTACTAACGTTACTAGCAGCAGTAACAAAGAGTAAATCCAGGTATAATGGCTAACACAAACATTGGCTACCATCATACCCTTTACGTTATATCGGCCAATAAAGATCAGGCAGTTCAGCAAAAATAAAGGGATACCTTAAAATAAACAGACATTAATCCGATTGGTATTTGACCATTTATTTCTGCAAAATGTGCAGTGTTGATGCAGTTGTTGTAGCTTGCTTGCTGGATTATTCCATCCCCTAAAACCATGCTAGATCCAAGAGGGCCAGTTCATTTTGCATGGTGTACTTATCTTTGTTTTTTTCATCTACTAGCAACATAACATGACAAAACTCTTTGGGCACTTTAGTACCGACTTACCTGATTACCCTCCATCACCAAAGCCACCAGCAGGCTGTTCCTTTCTTGACGCCAAAGCCGCAATGTATTGTTGGTATATGAGTTTTTGATAAATGTCATTCAAATTGCAAAAATAGAAGTGTATAATTATTTTTTTATTCACTTTTGCATTAAAACTGTTTACGTTGATCTCTGGTCTTAAGGGCTGTCCACACCAAGGAAGATAACTATAAAGGTAACTATAACGATAAAACAAAAAATCTTGAACAGGGGCGTTCACTACAACAAGAGTGAAGAAGAATAATGAGAGCTATCGTTTGGATCACTTTCAGAGGGATTTTTTCCCTGTCCCGCCGACGATAAAACAATTGACAACCAATCAAAAACATGTTCCATTGAAGAGTTCTTACTTCTAGGTGCACAAGGCTGCTCGGAGAGAAGGTTGAACGCAAGGTAAGTTTGCCTGAATAACTGGGCATGTGTGAGCATATTGGTGGCCCCATTAATTATAGGATGACTTGGGAGAATGATGATCCACGACAAACAGCCTATGAGAAAGCTGGTAGGCCTATCTGTTATCACCAATACAACCTGACAAAATACACACTATGACTGGCATGCTAATATGCCGTTCTGGACCTTGTAAACTGTCGAGAATAGAATCATAACAGCATAATCAGGCCTAGGCTGTATGCATTCATTTCAGCATGATTTTGGTTATTAAAATTAGCCTACATCGCTGCAGTTTACAGCCATAGACAAAATGGTGTACTCACTTGATAACAATAACACATCCCTCATTGCATTGTGTTGTTGTGGCCTAAGTAGAATAATTTTCTTGTCTAAAAACGTAGACCTAATCAATAGTGGAGCTTTGCGTATCTGGGACTGCAGACCACAACCTGGAGGAATGCACATCTGCCATTTCATAATCTGTGAACTTTTTATTCTTGCATTTTGAAGGGTAAATATTTATAGCCCTACTATTTATCTAATGAATGGCCTAATATCTAGCAAATATTTAGCTTCTTAGTTCAGCTACACATCCCCAGCCTCTCTCTTCCAGCTGTTCCCGTGCATAATAGGCTATAGGCTACGCAAGCCTCTCCGCTATTCTTCTTCACGTGAAATCCAAGGAAAGCTATAGTCTACAAAAGCAATTGAACATTTATTTAAAAAAAATATATATATATATATACAGGTCTGGAAACAAAAGAGACCACTGCAAAATGATCAGTTTCTCTGGTTTTACTGTTTATAGGTATGTGTTTGGGTAAAATTAACATTTTTGTTTTATTCAGTAAACTACTGACAACATTTCTCCCAAATTCAAAATAAAAATATTGTCATTTAGAGCATTTATTTGCAGAAAATTACAACTGGTCAAATAACAAAAAAGATGCAGTGTTGTCAGACCTCAAATAATGCAAAGATATTTTTTTTTAACAACACAATACTAATGTTTTAACTTAGGAAGACTTCAGAAATCAATATTTGGTGGAATAACCCTGATTCTCAATCACAGCTTTCATGCGTCTTGGCATGCTCTCCACCAGTCTTTCACATTGATGTTGGGTGACTTTATGCCACTCCTGGCGCAAAGATTCAAGCAGCTCGGGTTTGTTTGATGGCTTGTGACCATCCATCTTCCTCTTGATCACATTCCAGGGTTTTTCAATGGGGTTCAGGTCTGGAGATTGGGCTGGCCATGACAGGGTCTTGATCTGGTGGTCCTCCATCCACACCTTGATTGACCTGGCTATGTGGCATGGCGCATTGTTCTGCTGGAAAAAACAATCCTCAGAGTTGGGGAACATTGTCAGAGCAGAAGGAAGCAAGTTTTCTTCCAGGGCAACCTTGTATGTGGCTTGATTCATGCGTCTTTCACAATGACAAATCTGCCCGATTCCAGCCTTGCTGAAGCACCCCCAGATCATCACCGATCCTCCACCAAATTTCATGGTGGGTGCGAGACACTGTGGCTTGTAGGCCTCTCCAGGTCGTGAATTTTAGTTGAGGATCGGTGATGATCTGGGGGTGCTTCAGCAAGGCTGGAATCGGGCAGATTTGTCTGTGGGCTTCCAATTAGAAATCATATCCGGAGGTACCTGCACCTTCATCCTCTATTCTGTCTCCCTCTCCGGTGGCTTCTACCTCGGGTTCAGATCCTCAGATCTTCCCCTTCATCGGACCGTGAGGCTGTCTGATACTCCGGCCCATTCATCATCCACGATGGTTACTACAGCTGGCTTGGGAATGCAGAGGGTGTTCTTTAATGGAAGCCTTTCCAACATAATCCAGGTAGAATCAGGCATTCCCCAGGGCAGCTGTCTAGGCCCCTTACTTTTCTCAATATTTACTAATGACATACCACTGGCTTTGATTAAAGCCAGTGTGTCTGTATGCGGATGACTCAACACTATAAACATCAGCTACTACAGCTAGTGAAATCATTGCAACACAAAGAGCTGCTTGGAGTAACCCTGGATTGTAAACTGTCATGGTCAAAACATGTTGATGCAACAGTAGCTAAGATGAGGAGAAGTTCTGGCCATAACAAAGCGCTGCTCTACCTTCTTAACCTCTCTTGGGTACGTAAGACGTTAAAGTCCCACCTCTTCAACAGCCAGTGAAACTGCTGGGCGCCAAATTCAAATACAGAAATACTCATTATAATAATTCAGAAAACAAAACATATTTTACATAGGTTTAAAGATGAACTTATTGTGAATGTCAGATTTAAAAAATGCTTTACGGCGAAAGCATACCTTACGATTATTTGAGAAATAGCCCAGCAGACAAATCATTACAAACAGTAACCAGCCAAGTAGAAGAGTTACACAAGTCAGAAATAGAGATAAAATGAATCGCTTACCTTTGATGATATTCATATGGTTGCACTCAGCAGACATTCATTTACTCAATAAATGTTCCTTTTGTTCGATAAAGTCTCTTTATATCCAAAAACCTCAGTTTTGTTTGCGCGTTTTCTTCAGTAATCCACAGGCTCAAACGCAGTCAAAACAGGCAGACAAAAAATCCTAATTGTATCCGTAAAGTTCATAGAAACATGTCAAACGATGTTTATATTCAATCCTCAGGTTGTTTTTAGCCTAAATAATCGATAATATTTCAACCGGACAATAACGTCGTCAATATGAAAGGTAAACAAGAAAGACACTCTCTCGGTCTCGCGCATCAAAAAGCTCCGTGACACTTTAGGGTCCACTCATTCAGACTGCTCTTACTTCCTCATTTTTCAGTATACGAGACTGAAACAATTTCTAAAGACTGTTGACATCTAGTGGAAGGCATAGGAACTGCAATTTGAGTCCTAAGTCAATGGATACTGTAATGGCATTGAATAGAAAACTACAAAACCAAAAGAAAACTACTTCCCGAATGGATTTTTCTCAGGTTTTCACCTGCCAAATCAATTCTGTTATACTCACAGACACTATTTTAACAGTTTTGGAAACTTTAGAGTGTTTTCTATCCACATCTACCAGTTATATGGATATCATATCTTCTGGGGCCGAGAAGCAGGCAGTTTAATTTGGGCATGCTTTTCATACAAAATTCCGAATGCTGCCCCCTACCCTAGAGAAGTTAACAACACTATCAACAAGGCAGGTCTGCAGGCCCTAGTTTTGTCTCACTTGGACTACTGTCCAGTCGTGTGGTCAGGTGCCACAAAGAGGGTTCAGATCAGGGCAGCACGGCTTGCCCTTAAATGTACACAGAGAGCTAATATTAATAATATGCATGTCAATCTCTTATGGCTCAAAGTAGATGAGAGGTTGACTTAATCACTACTTGTTAATGTAAGAAGTATTGACATGCTGAATTAACAGATCTGTCTGTTTAAACTACTTTCACACTGCTCAGACACCCATGCATACCCCACAAAACATGCCACCAGAGGTCTCTTCACAATCCCCAAGTTCAGAACAGACTATTGGAGGAGCACAGTACTACATAGAGCCATGGCAACATGGAACTTGTTCCACATCAGGTAACTGATGCAAGCAGTAGAATCAGATAAAAAAAGAGATACAAATACACCTTATGGAACAGCAGAGACACACACAGGCACAGACGCACGCATACACATGCTAACATCCGCAATCTACACATACGTACACATGGATTTTATTATTGTAGATATGTGGCAGTAGAGTAATGCCTCGAGGTCACACACTTAATGAAAAGTGTTGTGAAATGTAATGTAATGTCCGCTGGTGTGTTATCCGCTGGTGTGGATGCTCGCCAACGTTTATATACTGAACAAAAACATAAACGCAACATGTAAAGTSTTGGTCCTATTTTTCATGAGCTGAAATAAAAGATTCCAGACATTTTCCATTTGCACAAAAAGCTTATTTCTCTCAAATTGTGTGCACAAATTTATTTACATCCCTGTTAGTGAGCATTTCTCCTTTGCCAAGATAATCCATCCACCTGACAGCTGTGGTATATCAAGAAGCTGAAAACAGCATGATCATTACACAGGTGCATCTTGTGGTGGGGGCAATAAAAGGCCACTCTAAAATGTGCCGTTTTGAGCAAGTTTTGAGGGAGCGTGCAATTGGCATGCTGACCGCAGGAATGTCCAACAGAGCTGTTGCCAGATAATTCAATGTTAATTTCTCTACCATAAGCCACATCCAATGTTGTTTTAGAGAATTTGGCAGTACATCCAACCGGTGTAACCACGCCAGTCCAGGACCTTCTTCACCTGCGGGATCGTCTGAGGAGGGGGGATGCTGAGCAGTATGTCTTTTGTGGGGAAAAACTTATTCTGATTGGCTGGGCCTGGCACCCCAGTGGGTGGGCCAATGCCCTCCCAGGTTCAACCATGGCTGCGCCCCTTCCCAGTCATGTGAAATCCGTAGATTAGGCCTAATGAATTCATTTAAATTGACTGATTTCCTTCTATGAACTGTAACTCAGTAAAATCTTTGAAGTTGTTGCATGTTGCGTTTATATTTTTGTTCAGTATTTTTATGTATAATTTATTATTATAGTTATTGCTATAGTTATCATCCTTGGTGTGGATGGTCCTATAGAAAGGGTACCTACAGTACAGGCCAAATTCCAATAGGGAATGATCATCAGAAAATAGTATTCTTAAACGGTCCGCTGGTGTGGATGCTTGCCAACGTTTATACATTTACATTTAAGTCATTTAGCAGACGCTCTTATCCAGAGCGACTTACAAATTGGTGCATTCACCTTATGATATCCAGTGGAACAACCACTTTACAATAGTGCATCTAACTCTTTTAAGGGGGGGGGGTTAGAAGGATTACTTTATCCTATCCTAGGTATTCCTTAAAGAGGTGGGGTTTCAGGTGTCTCCGGAAGGTGGTGATTGACTCCGCTGACCTGGCGTCGTGAGGGAGTTTGTTCCACCATTGGGGTGCCAGAGCAGCGAACAGTTTTGACTGGGCTGAGCGGGAACTGTACTTCCTCAGAGGTAGGGAGGCGAGCAGGCCAGAGGTGGATGAACGCAGTGCCCTTGTTTGGGTGTAGGGCCTGATCAGAGCCTGAATGATAGTTATGTATCATTTATCATTATAGTTATCATTGTAGTTATCATCCTTGGTGTGGATGGCCCTTTAGAGAGGGTACCTAGAGGCCAAATTCCAATATGGAATAATCATCAGAAAATAGCATTCTTAATAGATGTTAATGTTGAATGTGTATTGAGTGTGCTGAGAGTCGGGAAGCAAGTACAGGGAGTGAGTGTTTAAATAAATAAACAAAATAATAAACACGAAACACAAACAACACACCTACATGAAAGCTGAGTTGCCTGACTTTTTGACACATGGGAAGTCTAGGTTCACCTAGATCATATTACTCAACTTCTTCAAAAATATTCCCACAATATTTTTTCCTTGGTGCTAAAATAATGGGCATCGTGGAATTAAATGTACCTGCTGTATTGTAGACCAAAATAAATGCTGTTACGAATGAGGAATGGGGATATGTACGGACTTTGAGGAAATGTTCATACTGATAGATTTGTGTATACCTGTATTAGTAAATATATCAGTATGAAGACTGAATGAGAGACTGTAAATGGAGAATCCTGTACTGTGAAAAGCTGTCAAGCGAAGTTAAACAAGGTTGTCCACTATCTCCATATCTATTTGTTATTGCCATCAAAATGTTAGCTATTAAAATCAGATCCAACAATGACATTTAGAGGTTAAAAATCCAGGGCTTAAAAGTGTCAATGTATACCGATGACTGAAGTTTTCTTTTAAATTCGCAATCTGGATTACTGCAAGGTCTCATTGAGGATGTTGATCATTTCTCTATCTATTTGGACTAAAACATAGGCTGGGATTCAATCAAACTTGCCATAGCAATGTTTACACAGTGTGTTTATTTTTATAATATTCATCCCTTGCCTAAACTTCTAATTCTGAAAAGTGAAAGCATACCTGTGAAAGGAGTTGCCCTGGCAATAGTTGTAGGTTTTTATACAGTAATTTGACCATTGGAAAAAAGATCTACTGCGTGAATACTGCAATGCGGGTTTGATTGAAATGAGCTCCTAATTATGATGTGTACCATATTACATATTGGATTGTTAACTGTTACAGTACCCTCTAATTTACCAATAAACTGGTCTGATGGTGAAGTAGACAAAATTAACGAACTCACCAAATTCTGTAAAAAGTTAGCAAAATTAGACAAGATCTTGCAACCATGGTGAGGTAAATACCAGTCTATTTATGGAAAAATCACACTGATGAACTCTTAAGTCATATCACAGTTTACTTATTTACTTATGGCGCTGCCTACTCCAGATTACTTGTTATATATAAGCAAAAAATATTTCACTTTATTTTGTATTTTGTTCGGCCAAGGTAGCAGCTACTCTTCATGGGGTCCACACGGGAATAAAACAATTACATCATAATAAAACAATATATCATACAATAACTTATTACATTATTACTCCATTATTGCACATTTACAGTATACATTTTACAACACTACAATAATACAATATTACAATGTGTGTGTGTGTGTGTGTGTGTGTGTGTGCGCGTGCACGCGTGCGTGTGTGCGTGCGTGCGTGCGTGCGTGTGTGTGTGTGTGTGTCTTCACAGCCTGTGCTGTTCCCTGATGTGTTGTTTTATCTGTTTCTAAATTAGATTTTACTGCTAGCTTTCACTTTATTTGGAACAGTAAGCCAGACAAAATTAAACATGCATATTTACGTAGATAATGAATATGAGTTTGGGTGGCTAAATGTATTAAATATTAATGCATTAAACCTCTCACTAAAGCTTCTGTCATACAAAAATTATACTTAAACCCGATCAGGTTATCCAGTAGATTAGTAGGAATGGCTCACCTTTTGTTAAAAAATTGCCTTTTTGCCTTTATCCAGATTACAACCTCCAATTCTTGGTTATTTTAAATTACACCTTGTTCAACGTATCGCCTTTTCTAAAACAAGCCATACAAAGCTGGTTACAATTTCAACTTAATCCTCTAGAAAAGACAGAACAAGTATTCCCCAAAATATTATGGTTAAAATCAAATATACTGATTGATATTTTTTTAACATTATTTATGGAAAATAGGTGTTAAAAAATATGTATTAATGATATTATGCATAGGAATGGTGGAGTTATGTCACACGTGTAGCTAACAAAATATATGGGAATGTTTGCTCTATCCAAAGTTACAACCAACTGATTGCAGCACTATCGCAGAAATGGAGGAGGGAATGGGAAGGGGGAGAAGGTAGGGAACTTGTTTGTCTGCCTTATATTAAAGACCAAAATTTGCTGAAAAACAATTCATAAATAGAAAAATATACCAGATTCATTTCAGGACCAAAATGTTGATAGCTGCAGGTTGCAAAATAACTGGGAAGAGATTATCGATGTTCAGAATCTATGGCACATTGTTTATTAACTGATAGATGAAACAAATCTTGTTTCAACAAGCTCTTCAATTTAAATTATTATAAAAAATGATTGCCACCAACAGAATGTTATGTGCAGTATATGTGGCATACAGCCAATTCAGCTCTGCATATTTTGCTGTGAAGAAACAGATAATCATTAGATAATTTATTCTGGTATTGCCCCCATGTAGCTAGTTTATGGTCACAGGTTCAGCAGTGGCTGAAAAATTACAACATTCACCTAAAAACCTAACCCTACAAATAGCGCTGTTGGACAATTTGGAAAGCCATTGTCAATCAATAATCTAATAATATTGTTGTCACGCCCTGACCTTAGAGATCATTTTTATTCTCTCTTTTGGTTAGGTCAGGGTGTGACTAGGGTGGGCAATCTATGTGTTCTATTTCTTTGTTGGCCGGGTATGGTTCCCAATCAGAGGCAGCTGTCTATCGTTGTCTCTGATTGGGGATCATACTTAGGCAGCCTGTTTTCTACCTTAGTTTGTGGGATCTTGATTTTGTTAGTTGCTGTATAGCCTGCAGAACTTTACATTCATTTTTGTATTTTGTTGGTTTTTGGTGTTCATTTGAAATAAAAGTAAGATGTTTGCCTACCACGCTGCAACTTGGTCCAGTCTATCTTTCAACGGACGTAACAATTCTTACCAAAAATATTGATCTTTAATTTACAATCTATGGATACTATGGGATTAGAAAAACACCACAGCACAGTTGAAAAATAAATGCACATGGAAATCAAGAGAGGGGGAATCCAAGGAGATAGGTGGGATGGGCTGAGTGTAGCTGAGGGCTGGGATTAAAAGCTCATGATCTGTAATCGCCAGGACCGAATACACCATATCATGTACACCAAATATGTCTGAGTACCGTGTAATGTGTATATCAAACTATATGTACTGTATGTCATGTAATACTGTGTATAAAAGTAACATGTATGTAAAAGGAATGAATAATGTACTGTATATGTAACAAAATAGCTAAAAAATAAATACAACAAATTCAAACAAAGTTACTTTTGTCCTCCGAAGCGGTTGATGGGCCAATAATTTTTTTGGTATAATCTATTTGCAATGAAAATTAGAATCCACAATGTGAGAAACAGAAGGAAATGCTCTTTCTGGCTGTGGAGAAAGGGATTGGGAAGCGTTTTGTCACCATGTTGACTGTTCCTGTGGGTTTTAAAGTCACATATTATTTAGCAGATGGAGTCGTCCGTTTGGACCGTCAATTCAACACAGACCCCACAGGATGTCCATTATGCGTTCACGTCACTATTTTAACCCTATTATTCACACTGTAAAGTGTTGCTGAGAGAAAGAAGAGTGAGATGACAGACAGACCTGTTCTAGTAGGTAAGGCAATCAACATGATGGCCAACTATACACTTGTCACTCTGGATGCAGAAATTCAGAGCTGTCAGTGTTATAAGGAAAAGTGGATATCATTAATTACTATACTTCACTTTGCATCCCCCTGAGAAATGCTTCTCATACTTTACTTTTTTCCAAAGATACATAATTTATTAGACTTACCCTGGGCAACTTTTCTCCAAATGCTTTTCTAACATTTTAGAGTAGAGTATCCTTAAAGCTAGAATCCTTGAAACAATAACAACTCTGTCACCCCGTCTGTGTTTTGGTAAAAAGCGGAGGGGTGAGCCTGGAGAATTCTAACCACTCTCAAATTCATAGACAGAGCTATGGATGCAAGGACTGACCATCCATGATATCAAAATTATATGTTTTGAGGCTATACTGTGTTTGTTTATATTTACATTGTTTACAAACATTGGAGTAAAACAAGCTTGTATTTTGGGTTCTGATTTGGTATGACAGTTGAACTAAGCTCACGAGGCATTAAAGTTATATTCTTAAAGTACTTAATTCTATAGCTAGAGTCCTGATATCTTCACGAGTGAAAAGTGTAATTTATTTTGTCTTCATCTGTTGTTGTCTAGTACTGTCTTTTTGCTAGCTAGGGCCATCTACTTTAAGTGCTGCTTGACTTCCCAGCGCCCTACTTGGTGTGGGAACTGATGACTGCTCATAATTTGCAGATAGTTGATGACTCATCAACCAGGATCAAGGGGCAGAGCAATTTGTGTCTTGTTTTGGTAATCAGTGGCTGTATTGGAGGGGGAGTCGTTTCACCTCTCCTAAGCAATTAGCAATTAGTACAGGGAGGCGTGCTCTCCACCTCTGCTAGGCAATTAGCAATTAGTGTTAGTTCTTCAGTCGCCCCTGGTTCCTTAGCGGAAAACTAAGGCCGTTGCCGAAACAAAGACGGTTCTGCGGAGTTGTTCGAGGAGGGAAAGAGAGGAAAGCTCCACTCTCTCACTTGAGTATTTTACAGATGATCTAATTTTGGTATTTTGTAGCTTTGTCATCTATGTGTGTGTTTTCTATACCTGTTCGCACTTCTCCATGTAGGCTTTACAGGCGTTCCCCACCTCTTGGCTGCAACCCTTCTAATTTAGTGTACCCTGTGCGCACAACCCGTGTGGAATTCCGGGTCTCTAGCAGCATTTGGAACTGCCGAACTGCAGTCAAGAACACAGAGTTCATCTCGGCCAATGCTGCCCTTCAGTCCCTTTTACTTTTTGGCCCTGACAGAGACAGGGATCACCCGAGAGAACACTGCCACCCCCAGCTGCTCTCTCTTCATCTGACTATTTTCTCTCATAGTCCGAGAGCATCTGGTCATCACGGTGATGGCACAGGTCTACTCATTTCTCCTAAGTGGAGATTTTCTCTTCTCCCTCTCTCAAATGTTCATCTCTTCATTTTAATTCCATGCTGTCACTTGTCCACTCAAGCTTAGCATTGTCATCTATTGCCCACCAGGTGCCCTTGGAGAATTCCTCAATGAGCTTGACACCTTGATAAGGTCATTTGATGACGATGGATCATCGCTCTTGGTTCTTGGCGACGTCTGCCTTCGATTCATTTCCTTACAACTCTCTTTCCCCTCGTCTCTTTGACCTCACCCTTTCGCAATATCCTCCAACTCACAAGGCAGGCAATATGCATCTTTAGTAGGCGAGCAGCCTCTAGTAATCTCACTAACTCCCCCTCCAGGTGTCTGATCACTACATTGTTTCCTTTTGTCTCCCTTTCCACCAACCCTAACCACTCAGCCGCTACCCAGATGATCATGCACCGCCGCAATCTTCGCTCTCTCTCTCCCACTATTGTCTCCTCTTCTATCCTATCATCTCTCCCTTCTGCTAAATCCTTCTCCCTCCTATCTCCTGAATCTGCCTTTTTCGACCCTACTCTCCTCCCTTGCCACATTCTTTGACTCTCACTGTCCCCTTTCCTCCCGACCGGCTCGGCTCTCCCCTCCTGCTCCATGGCTGAGTGACTCATTGCGAGCTTACAGAACAGGACTGCGGGCAGCTGAGCGAAAATGGAGGAAAATTAAACTTCCAGTGGACCTATCATCCTTTCACTCCTTTCTCTCTACCTTATCTTCCTCAGTATCCACTGCTAACACCACTTTCTACCACTCTAAATTTCAAGCTTCTGACTCTAACCTTAGGAAACTAATTTCCAACTTCTCCTCCCTCCTTAATTATCCACCCCTCCCACTGCAGATGATTTTGTCAACCATTTAGATTTTTTTTTGAGGACATCCGCTACTCATTCACTCAGCCTATTGAGTCCACTGGTCTCTCCCACACACAGAACTACCCTATGCCTTGACCTCTTTCTCCCTCTCTCTTCAGATGACATTCTGCAACAAGTGATGGGCTAGGTTCTAGGCCCTCTCTTCTCTCTATACACCAAGTCACTCGGCTCTGTCATATCCTCACATGGGGTCTCCTGTCACTGCTAAGTGGATGACACTCAACTACTTTTCTCCTTCCCCCCTTCTGATACCCAGGTGGCGACATGCATATCTCAACTTGGATGTCGGCCCACCACCTCAAGCTCAAGCTCAACCTCGACAAGACGGCACTGCTCTTCCTCTCGGGGAAGGCCTGTCTGCTCGAAGACCTCCAACACGGTTGACAACTCCAGTGTCGCCCTCCCAGAGTACAAGAACCTTGGCATGACACTGGACAACACCCTGTCATTCTCTGCAAACATCAAAGCAGTGACCCGCTCCTGCAGGTTAATGCTCTACAACATCCATAAAGTACGATCCTACCTCACACAGGAAGCGGCGCAGGTCCTAATCCAGGTCCTAATCCAGGCACTTGTCCTCTCCTGTCTGGACGACTGCAACTCTCTGTTGGCTGAGCTTCCCGCTTGTGCCATCAAACCCCTGCAACTTTTCCAGAAAGCTGCAGCCCGCCTGGTTTTCAACCTTCCCAAGTTCTCTCAGATCACCCCGTTCTTCCGCACACTCCACTGGCTTTCCTACAATTCTACACATTTTGCCATGGGGCTTAGAGAAGAAATTACAGTTTCATAGCTATTCTAGACATTTTACAATGACAGAGAATTTAGCATTTTTAAGCAAATTTTCTGCTATTCTACAAATTTGGTGCCATGTCTTATGACAGATATGTGATCTGTGGTGGGGTTATATATTATACAATGCCTTTCAGAAAGTATTCTCACCCCATGACTTTTTTAAAATGTTGTTGCTAGACTCTGAATTTAAAATGCATTACATTTAGATGTTGTCACTGGCCTACACACAACAGGACTGTGAAGCAGCATAGACGCATGCATACACACACAATAACATACATACACATGGATTTAGTACTGTAGATATGTGGTGGAGTAGGGGCCTGAGGGCACACAGTGTGTTGTGAAATCTTTGAATGTATTGTAATGTTTTTAAAATTGTATAAACTGCCTTAATTTTGTTGTACCCCAGGAAGAGCTGCTTTGGCAGCAGCTAATGGGGATCCATAATAAATGCAAATACAATACCCCATAATTTTAATTTTTGCAACAAATTTAATAAATGAAAAGCTGAAATGTCTCATGTATTCAAGCCCTTTGTAATGGCAAGCTTAAATAACTCCAGGAGTAAAGATTTGCATTACGTAGTAAGTTGCATGGACTCTGTGTTCAATAAAAGTGTTTAACATGATTTTTGCATGACTGACTCATCTCTGTACCCCACACGTAAACCCAGCAAAAAAAGAAACGTCACTTTTTCAGGACCCTGTCTTTCAAAGATAATTTGTAAAAATCCATCCATGCTGCAAGGAGGCATGAGGACTGCAGATGTGGCCAGGGCAATAAATTACAATGTCCATACTATACTGTGAGACGCCTAAGACAGCGCTACAGGATAGACAGCTGTTCGGTCTCGACGGTGGCAGACCACGTGTAACAGCTGTACAGGATTGGTACATCCGAACATCACACCTGCGGGACAGGTACAGGATGGCAACAACTGCCCGAGTTATACCAGGAACGAACAATCCCTCCATCAGTGCTGAGGCTGGACTGAGGGCTTGTAGGCCTGTTGTAAGGCAGGTACTCACCAGACATCACCGGCAACAACGTCGCCTATGGGCACAAACCCACCATCGCTGGACCAGACAGGACTGGCAAAAATTGCTCTTCACTGACGAGTCGCGGTTTTGTCTCACCGGGGGTGATGGTCGGATTCGTATTTATCGTCGAATGGAATGACCGTTACACCGAGGCCTGTACTCTGGAGCGGGATCAATTTGGAGGTGGAGGGTCCATCATGGTCTGGGGCAGTGTGTCACAGCATCATCGGACTGAGCTTGTTGTCATTGCAGGCAATCTCAGCTCTGTGCGTTAGAGGGAAGACATCCTCCTCCCTCATGTGGTACCCTTCCTACAGGCTCATCCTGACATGACCCTCCAGCATGACAATGCCACCAGCCATACTACTCGTTCTGTGCGTGATTTTCTGCAAGACAGGAATGTCAGTGTTCTGCCATGGCAAGCAAAGAGCCCGGATCGCAATCCCATTGAGCACGTCTGGGACCTGTTGGATCGGAAGGTGAGGGCTAGGGCAATTCCCCGCAGAAATGTCCGGGAACTTGCAGGTGCCTTGGTGGAAAAGTGGGGTTACATCTCACAGCAGATACTGACTGTTACTTTTGATTTTGACCCCCCCGTTGTTCAGGGACACATTATTCAATTTCTGTTAGTAACGTCTGTGGAACTTGTTCAGTTTATGTCTCAGATGTTGAATATTGTTATGTTCTGACAAACATTTACACATGTTATGTTTGCTGACAATAAACACAGTTGACAGTGAGAGGACGTTTCAGTAAGGTCCCTCAGTCGAGCAATAGATTTCAATGGATTTCAATGGATTTCAAACAAAGACAATGGAGGTTTTCCAATGCCTTGAAAAGAATGGCACCTATTGGTAGATGAGTAAAAATGAAAAAAAGCACACACTGAATATCCCTTTGAGCATGGTGAAGCTATTAATAGTGTATCAATACACCCAGGCACTACAAAGATACAAGCGTCGTTCCTAACTCCGTTGCCAGAGAGGAAGGAAACCGCTCATGGATTTCACCATGAGGCCAATGGTGACTTTAAAACAGTTACAGAGTTTGATGGCTGTGATAGGAGAAAACTGAGGATTGATCAACATTGTAGTTACTCCACAGTACTAACCTAATTGACAGAGTGAATACAAATATTCCAAAACATGCATCCTGTTTGCCACAATGCACTAAACTAATATTGCAAAAAATGTGCCAAAGTAACTTCTTGTCCTGAATAAAAAGTCTTATGTTTGGGGCATATCCAATACAACATATTATTGAGTGCCACTCTCCATATTTTCAAGTAAAGTTAGTGGTGGCTGCATCATGTTATGAGTATGCTTGTAATTGTTAAGGATTGGGGAGTTTTTCAGGAGAAAAAATAAACAGAATGGAGCTAAGCATAGGCACAATCACAGAGGAAAACCCGGTTCAGTCTACTTTTCACCAGACACTGGGAGATTAATTCACCTTTCAGCAGGGCAATAAACTAAAACACAAGGACAAATCTACACTGAAGTTGCTTACCAAGAAGACAGTGAATGTTCCTCAGTGGCTGAGTTACAGTTTTGACTTAAATCTGCTTACATCTTTGGCAAGACCTGAAAATGGTTGTCAAGCTATGATCAATAACCAACTTGACAGAGCTTGAAGGATTTTGAAAATATACAGAAAGACTCATAGCTGTAATCGCTGCCAAAGGTGCTTCTAGAAAGTATTGACTCAGGGGTGTGAATACTTATGTAAATGAGATATTTCTGTATTTCATTTTCAATAAATTTCACAAATGTTCTAAAAATCATGTTTTCACTTATTCATTATGGGGTATTGTGTGTAGATGACTGATAAAAAGATTAATTGTATCAATTTTGAATTCAGGATGTAACACAACAAAATGTGGAATAAGTCAAGTGGTATGACTTTGTGAAGGCACTGTATAATTAATTAAAATGTCCAAAAATGTATATGGCAACTAACGAATCCAGCTTTAATTCAGAACCCTTGACTTTAAGGTGGATAGTGCTCTTCGAACTTAGCTGTTACCTGGGGCTCTATTAAACTAGATGCGCTTTAGTTGACATCCGCATTGCGGTTGTTTAGGCGGTGTCGGAGGTAGAACTGCGTTAGAGCTGTCAAATCCACAAGCTCCTGGTATTATACCTAAATCGGACATTGCCAGTGGCTGCACGGAGTTGCTTTAATAGAATTCCCATGCAGCCTTGTTTACAAGTTCGAACACTGGAATTCTTGATTATGCTGATAGAAATCATCATTATTTCATTTAATCATTTTAAATTTGAGCGTCATTGTTTCTATATTACCTACACTTTCTCGTTCTGAACTTCTAATGCGAGTGGGACACGTGTGGCTTCGTAACAATGATGAAGAGCAGCTGCTCACCGATTTGACAGCTCCAACGCAGTTACACGTCCGACTCTGCCAAAACATCAGCTATGCGGGTGTCGGCTATCGCAGGTATACGCTTGATCTGATTGAATCTAGGCCTTGATTTTATAGTCCCAAAGTTGTTTCTTTTGGATTAAACCAATAAACTACACCGCTGAAAAAGAAAAGCTGCATTTGAAAACACATTGAGAGCAATGCATTGAGCTGACTATAGTTCAATGAGCTAGTTACACTATAGTTGTCACGCTTGTGCCATGGTTAGATGTTGTAATGACTGAGTTACAGACTCAGCCTTTTGACAGATGGGTTAATAGTATCATTGAGGGTTTTGATAGGAAGTGTTTCAACATCTTGACTCAGTGGCTTAGAGCCCACATCACTATGCAAATGCGTTGTAACACACCCCAAAAACTCAACAAATTCTAATTTAAATGATAGGGTTCAATGAGTTGATTAGTTTTCCGTTGTCTTTGTGTGAAATTCTTTATATTCTGTCATCAGCCAAACACAATGGCAGACAGCCAGAGAGTTGCACCATATTTATTTTCTAATTAGTCTGTGTTTGTTTTGTTCCACAACTATGCCGCTAATCTACATAAACAGATGCCAGTGCTGCCGTCTGTCTGTGCATGGATCCAGCTTTTAGATTCATTAATATGACCAATTGTTTGTTTGTCTATCTTCAAATACCTTTCTGGCCATTATCTTCCCAATGTGTTGACTTGTTGTTTGCAGTAACAGACTGAACATTAAGCATGTAATTAAAAATTATAATTTGGGAAAATATCTTGCACTCAAGTGTCCATATTCTATTCTCAAGCGGTGCACTTTCCCCTATAAACATGGGAAAGCTACTAGACCAAATTAGACCAAAGCTATTAGACCAGCCACAATTTGTACAAGATATGGTACACAATGCTACGAATGGGCTGTTTAGCCAGTACAATGTCACTTTACGTCTCTCAGAGGAATGGAAGCCACTTACAAACTGATACAACTACAAACAAACAAAAAAGCCTGCATAAGACCAAACACCTCAGTTTCACTACCCACTGACTACCACAACAAGATATGAGTCATCATTCAACCAATAATGAAAAACCTGACAATAGAGCTAAACATAGGACATTTAATTAGCAAAAGTCCAATACAACAACCAGATTACATTGTTGGATGGCATGTTTTCTGTTTAACCGCCCTCTATCAGTAAAACTGATATTAAACATTACAAAAATCCCAAACAAATTCAAACGACCTATGATTCCAATACAAGCTAAAGGACTCACAGTCTACAATGCTTGATTGAATTGTTTGTGCAGACAGGCAATTGTTCCATACTCCTAATGCCTGCAGTAAAAAGGAGAATGTGTCACTTTCAGCAGGAGCTGTAATATTCAGCAATCTTTTCATCCCAGTGAAACTGACAGTTCACACTAAAGTCTAACTCAATGTTATTCCACAACTCTCTGCAGCTATTCACAGTGGGTTGGCAATGTCAAGTGCATCATTGGTGTGTTCATACAGTCACTTTCCCTCTGAGCCACTCTTCTGGAAATGTTTTGTAGCTGACAGAATTCTTCAACACATCTAAAAACTTTCACCCAACCATGCTAATTAGTTGGCTGGACAAATCCCGTTGGAGTGGTGGCAGAGATTGCACCTTCCCCCTTCATTTGTTGTCATGTCCTTTCGGGCTGTAGTGTGGATGAGCTGGTGATCATCTGGGTTAGTATTTGTGTGGCAGGCCATTGTAGTTCCTGTCCCTCAGGGCCTGGTCCACCGTGAGGATGTAGGAATCGATGGTGCTCCTCATCTCTGCTGTAAAGGGGTCGAAGGAAGGCCGCTGGGCCCCCCCAGAGCGTTTGAAGTGTCCATCCTGGTTGCTTTTGGCACACATCAGCCTCTCCTCCATCATGGTGGCGTTGAGGAACAAGGTGAGGAGGCGGAGCTGGGGGAAGAGTGCCATCTGCAGGTCCTCGTAGTGTACCACCAGCAGGCGACGGCCAAACTGCAACCAGCTCAGAGCGTGGGACGCCCACCAGGGGGCGTAGCTGTCAACAAACTCTGGCCATTCTGAAGTAAACAGAGGAGAGGGGGAAAATAGGTACACTTTATATACAAAAGTATGTGGACACCCCTTCAAATTAGTGGATTCGGCTATTTCAACCACACCCGTTGCTGACATGTGTATAAAATTGAGCACACAGCAATGCAATCTCCATAGATAAACATTCGTAGGAGAATGGCCTTACTAAAGAGCTCCGTGACTTTCAATGTGACACCGTCATAGGATGCCACCTTTCCAACAAGTCAGTTCATCAAATTTCTGCCCTGCTAGAGCTGCCCAGTCACCTGTAAGTTCTGTTTTTGTGAAGTGGAAGCTTCTAGGAGCAACAACGGCTCAGCCGCAAAATCTTAGGCCACACAAGCTCACAGAACTGGACCGCCGAGTGCTGAAGCTCGTAGAATGTAAAAATCATCTGTCYTCGGTTGCAACATTCACTACCGAGTTCCAAACTGCCTCTGGAAGCAATGTCAGCACAATAACTGTTCATCGGAAGCTTCGTGAAATGGGTTTCCATGGCCGAGCAGCCGCACACAAGGCTGAGATTACCATGCGCAATGCCAACCGTCAGCTGGAGTGGTGTAAAACTCATTGGACTCTGGAGCAGTGGCAGGAGGACCRAGCATGCCACCATTCTCATCGACGGGGCTGTAGTGGAGCAGTTTGAGAGCTTAAAGTTCCTTGGCGTCCACATCACCAACAAACTAACATGGTCCAAGCACACCAAGACAGTTGTGAAGAGGGCACGACAAAACCTATTCCCCTTCAGGAGACTGAAAAGATTTGCATGGGTCCTCAGATCCTCACAAGGTTCTACAGCTGCACCATCGAGAGCATCCTGACCGGTTGCATCACTGCCTGGTTATGGCAACTGCTCGGCCTCCGACCGCAAGGCACTACAGAGGGTAGTGGTGTAGAGGTCTGCCATCCAGGACCTCTATACCAGGCGGTGTCAGAAGAAGGCCCTAAAAATGGTCAAAGACTCCAGCCACCCTAGTCATAGACTGTTCTCTCTGCTACCGCACGGCAAGCGGTACTGGAGCACCAAATCTAGGTCCAAGAGGCTTCTGAACATATAATCAAATTGCTACCCAGACTATTTGCATTGCCCCCCCTCTTTTAGCTGCTACTCTCTGTTATTATCTATGCATAGTGACTTTAATGACTCTAGCTACACGTACATATTACCTCAATTACCTCGACTAACCAGTGCCCCCGCACATTGACTCTGTACCGGTACCCCTTGTATATAGCCTCGCTATTGTTATTTTACTGCTGCTCTTTAATTATTTGTTTACTTTTATAAAAAAAATTGGGCGGGGGTATTTTTCTTAAAACTGCATTGTTGGTTAAGGGCTTGTAAGTAAGCATTTCACTTTAACGTCTACACCTATTCGATTTGAATTGAAAAGCTTCACCATCTGGCAGTCCGACAGATGAATCATAGTGCCAACTGTAAAGTTAGTGGTCTGGGGCTGGTATTCATGGCTCGGGCTAGGCCCTTTAGTTCCAGTGAAGGGAAATCTTAACGCTACAGCATACAATGACATTCTAGATGATTTGTGCTGCCAACTTTGTGGCAACAGTTTGGAGAAGGCCCTTTCCTGTTTCAGCATGGATATGTCCCCATGCACAAAGCGAGGTCCATACAGAAATGGTTTGTTGAGATCGGTGTGGAAGAACATGACTGGCCTGCACAGAGCCCTGACCTCAACCCCGTCAAACCCCTTTGGGGTGAATTGAAACGCTGACTGCGAGCCAGGCCTAATCACCCAACATCAGTGCTCGACCTCACTAATGCTCTTGTGGCTGAATGAAAACAAGTCCCTGCAACAGTAGTGGAAAGCCTTCCCAGAAGAGTGGAGGCTATTATACCAGCAAAGGGGGGGACCAACTCCATATTAATGCCCATGACTTTGGAATGAGGTGTTCGATGAGAAGGTGTCCACCTACTTTTGGTAATGTAGTGTATCTTATCAATGTGCGATGTGTAGAGACTATGCTGACATCTCACGTTCAGAGTCTATGCAGCGAGGTATAGCAGCTGACGTGAACATTTGTCACCATATTTCCCTAAACACTGAGCTGTGCTTGTTGTGTGGTGTTACCTTTGCTCCTCCACTGTGCGTCTGTGGCATAGCCCAGGTGTCCAGCACACTTCCGGTTGAACTCTGCCATGAGGGAACGGTAGGGGTTACGGATCAGCAGGATGGCAGAGTCAAACATCTCTATCTCTCTCTGACCACTCTCATGTGTCTTAACACAGATGCTACGCCCACTCTTCCAGTAGTCCTTCTCCCCTTTGAAACCTGGTAGAAAAACCCAGATACCCAAGATGATCAAACATCTGAAAACGTATGCGTCACAGAGCATTCAAGCTGTTATTGCCATTTGTAAGTACTGTACACGTGCATTCATTGGAAATTCTCTATGAGAGCTCCATGGTATAGCAATTTTTAGCGCATACTTAAAAACATGCAATGATACATTTCAGTAGAGAAACATCAAGCATTCACAGTATGTGCTATTATCCATCACAACACCTGAGCTGTGTTCACAGCCTCACCTCTATTGTAAAGCGCGCCATCGAAGTAGAAGCTACCAGTGTAGTAGCCTGTCACTAGCTCGATCAGGTGGCGTACCCAGGTGTTTCCAGCTCCGGGGAAGCTTGAGAGAGCCACCAGGGAGGTAGACCTCTCAGGCAGAAATGTCCTCTCTTTGCACCTAGAGTCTGAATGAGGCAGAACCAGCAGGGTTGAACATCGCCATAGAAACACGCCATTGATCTATCTCTGAGATACGGTATTGTAGCATGCTGTTGCTAAGAGTTTAATTACAGTTGCAGTGAAGTATAAAGTCCATATATTTTTTATGGTTGAAAACTTGGACTGCAGTATCAGTGAAACTAAAGGTTATTCAAGGCTCTCACCAAGTACAGGTGTCTGGTAGACCTGGTAGTAGTCTTGGTCAGATGGGGAAGTGGAGATGGAGGAATCAGTGTGTTCTGTGCCATTAGTCTCCAGACATGGCTGGTCCAGTGGCAAACGTTGACTCAGTCTAAATAGAAACGAGGCCCGGATGCAGTAACAATGTGGCTTCCTCAACACAGCCAGTGGGAGCTCCTGCAGTAGAAACCGAACCAGGATCAATAAAAAAACATCAGAGGCATAACTTCAAGCAGTAATTTACAGTGCAAGGAACATGACTGGTCACTCATTCCTCCTCTGGTGGATTGGATGTGATTTTACCATTGGGTGACATGATGGGTGGGTTATATAAGATGTCTGAACCACTCCTGCTCCATTTTCTTTGATTCCTTTTTTTCTAAAGTTCAGATGTTTTTTGCACAAGTTGTCTTAGTTTTTTCCTATTCAATATTGTAAAGCCCCCATCACCTCCACACAAAATGGAATTACAATTTCTATCGAGACTGACTCTGGAGAGAGGCAATTGTGTTATATGCTGGTACAGTTCTCTTTGTTTATTGACACTGGGCACTGGAAGATGCGCTAATGTAAATACACACAAAGCACAAACGTACACACACATACAGAGTGAATAGGCTAAATCAAATACACGATTATCATCACATAGACAAGTCTGTGATATTTCTTCCAACCATTTGTGTGTAGAGCAGAGCAGAGGACCACCTCACCCAACATCCTAGGCCCACTACAATTGGCATATCGCCCCAACTGATCCACGGACGACGCAATCACCATTGCACTGCACACTTCTGCACACTTCCCTATCCCACCTGGACAAGATAAATAGTTATGTAAGAAGGCTATTCTTCGGCTACAGCTCAGCCTTCAACACCATAGTGCCCTCCAAGCATTATTAAGCTCAGGGCCCTGGGTCTGAACCCCTCCCTGTGCAACTGGGTCCTGGACTTCCTGACGGGCTGACCCCAAGTCGTGAAGGTAGGCAACAACACCTCCGCCACGCGTGCTCAGTCCCCTCCTGTACTCCCTGTTCACCCATGACTGCGTGGCCACACATCTCCAACTCAATCATCAAGCTGCTGACGACACAACAGTGGTAGGCCTGATTACACACATTGATGAGACAGCCTACATGGAGGAGATGAGAGCCCTGGCAGAGTGGTGCAAGGATCATAACCTCTCCCTCAACGTCAACAAAACTTAGGAGCTGATAGTGGATTACAGGAGACAACAGAGAGAGCACGCCCCCCATCCACATCGATGGGGACGCAATGGAGAGGGTCAAAAGCTTCAAGATCCTCAGCGTGCACATCACTGACAACCGGAAATGGTCCCTTCACACAGACAGCATGGTGAAGAATGCGCAACAGCTCCTCTTCAACCTCTGGAGGCTGAAGAAATTTGGCTTGGCCCAGAAAACCCTCAAAAACTTCTACAGATGCACCATTGAGAGCATTCTGTCAGGCTGTATCACTGCCTGGTAAGGCAATTGCACTGTCCGCCACTGCAGGGCTCTCCAGAGGTTGGTACGGTCAGCCCAATGCATCACTGGTGGCACACTGCCTGTCCTCCAGGATATCTACAGCACCCGGTGTCACAGGAAAGCCAAGAACATCTTCAAGGACCTCAGCCACCCGAGTCAAGACCTGTTCACCCCGCTACCATCTAGAAGGCGGAGACCGTACAGGTTCATTAAAGCTGGGACCGAGAAGCTGAGAAACAGCTTCTGACTGTTAATCAGTCACCACTAGCCGGCCTCCGCCCAGTGCCCTGAACCTCAGTCACTGTTCTAGCCAGATGCACTGTCAACTGTGCAACCTTATATAGACAGGTGTGTGCCTTTCCAATTTATGTCCAATCAATTGAATTTACCTCAGGTGGACTCCAATCAAGTTGTAAAAACATCTCAAGGATGATCAATGGAACAGGATGCACCTGAACTCAATGTCAAGTCTCATAGCAAAGGGTCTGAATAATTATGTAACTAAGGTATTTCAGTTTATTTTTATTTTTATAAATTTGCTAAAATGTCTAAAAACCTGTTTTCGCTTCATCATTATGGGGTATTGTGTGTAGATTGATGAGGAAAACATGTAATTGAATCAATTTTAGAATAAGGCTGTAATGTAACAAAATGTGGAAAAAAGGTTGGGGTCCGAATACTTTTTGAATGCACTGTAAATATACTATATTCTATTCATGGCTCATTCTACATAACTACTGCTGTACACAACTTTCTATTCATATACTGTTCACACTGTATATACACACCATTATAAGTACATGTACAGTACCAGTCAAAAGTTTGGACACACCTACTCATTGAAAGGTTTTTCTTTATTTTACTATTTTCTACATTGTAGAATAATAGTGAAGACATCAACTATGAAATAACAGATATGGAATCATGTAGTAAATAAAAAAGTGTTAAACAAATCAAAATATATTTTATATTTGAGATTCTTCAAATAGCCACCCTTTGCCTTGATGACAGCTTTGCACACTCTTGGCATTCTCTCAACCAGCTTCATGACCTGGAATGCATTTCAATTTACAAAATGGCTCCGACAGAGAGGGCTGCCTCGCTTTTAGTCCTTAGGAAGGGTTGCAGTATTTTGTTGTTCTATGTATTATTTATTACATTGTTATCCCAGAAAATCTTAAGTGTTATTACATACAGCCGGAAAAAACGATAGGATATCAGAGCGGCGTCAACTTTCCAGCACTACGACCAGGAATACAATTTTCCCGAAGCAGACCCTTTCTTCGCACCACCCAGGGCATTTGAACTGATCCCAGAGGCAGACCCAAAACAACGACGCCAGAGGAGAGGGAGTCGGAGCGGTCTTCTAGTCAGACTTAGGAGGTGCGCACACCACCCACCGCTTCCGAGTATATTACTCGCTAATGTCCAGTCCCTAGATAACAAAGTAGACGAGATCAGGTCAAGGATTGCTTTCCAGAGACATCGGGGATTGTAACATACTCTGTTTCATGTAAATATGTCTCTCTCGGGATATGCTGTCGGAATCAGTACAGCCACATGGATTCTCAGTGCATCGTGCTGAAAGGAATAAACATCTCTCCAGGAAGAAGAAGGGCAGGGATGTATGTTTCATGATTAACGACTTATGGTGTAATTGAAACAACATACAGGAACTCAATTCATTTCGTTCACTTGACCTAGAATTCCTCACAATAATATGCCAAACATATTTTTCTCCCAAGATAATTATTATTGTTGTCACAGCCGTGTATGTCCCCCCTCAAGCAGATACCACGATGGCCCTCAAGGAACTTCACTAGACTTTATGCAAACTGGAAACCATATATCCTGAGGCTGCATTTATTGTAGCTGGGGATTTTAACAAAGCAAATTTGAGGAAAAGGTTACCTAAATTCTATCAGCATATTGACTGTAGCACTCGTGCTGGAAAAACACTTGACCAATGTTACTCTACTCTTTTGGGATGCATATCAGGCCCTCCCCCGCCCTCCTTTCGGCAAATCTGACCACGACTCCATTTTGCTCCTCCCTTCCAATAGGCAGAAACTCAAACAGGACGCACCCGTGCTAAGGACTATTCAATGTTGGTCTGACCAATTGGAATCCACGCTTCAAGATTGTTTTAATCACGAGGACTGGGATATGTTCCAGGTAGTCTCTGAGAATAATATGGATGTGTACACCGAAACGGTCACTGAGTTTATCAAGAAGTGTATAGGAGATGTTGTACCCACTGTGATTATTAAAACCTACCCTAACCAGAAACCATGGATAGATGGCAGCATTCGCGCAAAACTGAAAGCACGAACCACCATATTTAACCATGGCAAGATGACTGGGAATATGGCAGAATACAAACAGAGTGATCGTTCCCTCCGCAAGGCAATCAAACAGGCAAAATGTCAATATCGATACAAAGTGGAGTCGCATTTCAACGGCTCAGATACGAGATGTATGTGGCAGGATTTACAGACAATTATGGACTACAAAAGAAAAACCAACCACTTCGCGGCCCCAGACGTCTTGCTGCCAGAAAAGCTAAACACGTTCTTTCCCCGCTTTGAGGATAAAACAGTGCCACTGACGCGGCCAGCTACCAAGGACTGTAGGCTCTCCTCCGTGACCGACGTGAGTAAGACGTTTAAACGTGTTAACCCTCGCAAGGCTGCCGGCCCAGATGGCATCCTTTGACGTGTGCTTAGAGCATGTGCTAACCAGCTGGCTGGTGTGTTTACGGACATATTCAATCTCTCCCTATCCCAGTCTGTTGTCCCCACATGCTTCAAGATGGCCACCATTGTTCCTGTACCCAAGAACGCAAAGTTAACTGAACTAAATTACTATCGCCCTGTAGCACTGAATGAAGTGCTTTGAGAGACTAGTCAAGTATCATATTACCTCCACCTTACATGTCACCCTAGACCCACTTAAATTTGCTTACTGCCCCAATAGGTCCACAGATGATGCAATTGCCATCACACTGTCCTATCCAATCTGGACAAGAGGAATGTAAGAATGCTGTTAATTGACTATAGCTCAGCATTCAACACCATAGTACCCATTAAGCTTGAGGCCCTGGGTCTCAACCCCGCCCTGTGCAATTGGGTCCTCGACTTCCTGATGGCCCGCCCACAAGTGGTGAAGGTATGAAACAACATCTCTACTTTTCTGATCCTCAACACTGGGGCCCCACAAGGGTGCGTTCTCAGCCCCCTCCTGTACTCCCTCTTCACCCATGACTGCGTGGCCATGTACGCCTCCAACACAATCATCAAGTTTGCAGACGACACAACAATAGTAGGCTTGATCACCAACAACGACGAGACAGCCTACAGGGAGGAGGTGAGGGCTCTTGGAGTGTGGTGTCAGGAAAATAACCTCTCTCTCAACATCAACAAAACAAAAGGAGATGATCGTGGTAGCACCCCCCTATCCAAATCGACAGGACAGCAGTGGAGAAGGTGGAAACAGCCATCACTAGCATAGAGAGGCTGCTGCCTATATACAGACTTGAAATCATTGGCCACTTAAATGGAACACTAGTCACTACAATAATGCCAATTTAACAATGTGTACATATCTTGCATTACTCATCTCATATGTATATACTGTATTATATACTATCTATTGCATCTTAGCCTATGCTGCTCTGACATTGCTCATCCATATTTCTATACATTCTTATTCCATTCTTATTACTTTGATGTGTGTGTATTATGTTTTTGTTGTGTAATTGTTAGATATTACTTGTTATATATTGCTGCACTGTCGGAACTAGAAGCACAAGCATTTCGCTACACTCGCAACATATGTTAACCATGTATATGTGACCAATAAMATTTGTTTTGATTTGGAATTAACAGGTGTGCCTTGTTAAAAGTACATTTTTGGAATTTCTTTCCTTCTTAATGCGTTTCAGCCAATCAATTGTGTTGTGACAAGGTAGGGGGGTATACAAAAAATTGCTCTATTTGGTAAAAAAGACCAGGTCCTTATTATGGCAAGAACAGCTCAAATAAGCAAAGAGAAATGACAGTCCATCATTATTTTAAGACATGAAGGGCAGTCAATCCAGAACATTTCAAGAACTTTGAAAGTTTCTTCAAGTGCAGTTGCAAAAACCATCAAGCGCTATGATGAAACTTGCTCTCATGAGGACCAACACAGGAAAGGAAGACCCAGAGTTACCTCTGCTGCAGAGGATAAGTTCATTAGAATTACCAGCCTCAGAAATTGCAGTCCAAATAAATGCTTCACAGAGTTCAAGTAACAGACACATCTCAACATCAACTGTTCAGAAGAGACTGCTTGAATTTTTTATTTATTTCACCTTTATTTAACCAGGTAGGCTAGTTGAGAACAAGTTCTCATTTGCAACTGCGACCTGGCCAAGATAAAGCATAGCAGTGTGAACAGACAACACAGAGTTACACATGGAGTAAACAATTAACAGTGGGTAATAACATGGTAGAAAAAAGAGAATCTATATACAATGTGTGCAAAAGGCATGAGGTAGGCAATAATCGAATAATTACAATTTAGCAGATTAACACTGGAGTGATAAATTCAGATGATCATGTGCAAGAAGAGATACTGGTGTGCAAAAGAGCAGAAAGTAAATAAATAAAAGCAGTATGGGGGTGAGGTAGGTAAATTGGGTGGGTAGTTTACAGATGGACTATGTACAGCTGCAGCGATCGGTTAGCTGCTCGGATAGCAGATTTTTTAAAGTTGGTTGAAGGGAGATAAAAGTCTCCAACTTCAGAGATTTTTGCAATTCGTTCCAGTCGCAGGCAGCAGAGAACTGGAAGGAAAGGCGTCCAAATGAGGTTTTAGCTTTAGGGATGATCAGTGAGATACACCTGCTGGAGCGCGTGCTGCGGGTGGGTGTAGCCATCGTGAATCAGGTCTTAATGATCGATTTGCTGCAAAGAAACCACTACTAAAGGACACCAATAAGAAGAAGAGACTTGCTTGGGCCAAAAAAAAGAAGGAAAAAAAAGCAATGGACATTAGACTGGTGGAAATCTGTCCTTTAGTCTGATGAGTCCAAATTTGAGAATTTTGGTTCTAACCGTTGTGTCTTTGTGAGACGCAGAGTAGGTGAATGGATGATCTCCGCGTGTGTGGTTCCCACCGTGAAGCACGGAGGAGGTGTGATGTGTGGGGGTGCTTTGCTGGTGACACTGTTAGTGATTTATTTTGAATTCTAGACATACTTTACCAGCATGGCTACCACAGCATTCTGCAGCGATACGCCTTCCCATCTGGTTTGCGCTTAGTGGGACTATCGTTTTTTTCAACAGGACAATGACCCAATACACCTACAAGCTGACAAGTGCTCAGCATATGTGGGAACTCCTTCAAGACTGTTGAAAAAGCATTCCAGGTGATGCTGGTTGAGAGAATGCCAAGAGTGTGCAAAGCTGTCATCAAGGCAAAGGGTGGCTGCTTTGAAAAATCTAAAATCTAAAATCTATTAAACACTTTTTTGGTTATTACTTGATTCCATATGTGTTATTTCATAGTTTGGATGTCTTCACTACTATTCTACAATGTAGAAAATAGTAAAAAAAAAATAAGAAAAATCCTTGAATGAGAAACCTTTGACTGGTACTGTATACTATATATTTATATTCCTGTCTCTGACATTGCTTGTACTGATTTTTTTTATTTTTAACTGCACTGTTGGAGTTAGAAGGACACACATTTTGCTGCACCTGAGATAACATCTGCTAATCTGTGTACGTGACCAATAAACTTTGATTTGATTTGATTTGACCCAACTGATGCACCCATTCAGCGTGAAGGACTGATTCCAGAGCCCATCTATTTCTCCTTAGAGGGACATTAAACCTTAAACAGTCAAATGGTGTTCCAGGCGCTCAATCACACAGAGCCATGCCATTCCCATCTCCCATCTCCAGGGAGCAGAGACAGAGACAGGCCATGATCGATGATACCTCACTCCTAGGTCTGTGTGAGGAAGACTGGGGTCTGGGCTGGTAGTGAAGATGAAATAAATGGTTCAGTGGTTTTCAGAGTTTCTTTTTGGTAACAGAATCAAACCTTATCTGTGCAGGTCTCGATGCAGGTCTGTGAAGTGGAGTTTGGTTGAAAGGAGTAGACAGGGAAGGTGTTGGTGGTGTTCTTTGGAACCTTGAAGCAGCCACCATAGCGGACGTTTCTGACTATGAGTAGAACAGAGGTATGCAGACATCAGACCACATCTTATAAACATAGCTACATTCCTTGAATTTATCTATATGTTTCTCTGTATTGATAATGGCAAATGATCTACAAGCATAGTCTTACACTGCCAAGCTTAAAGGAAACATTGGCCATAGAAATCTATCTATTATCAACTTAACAAATTGCTAAATCAAATTTTCACATCAAATTTTATTTTGTCACATGCTTCGTAAACAACAGGTGTAGACTAACAGTGAAATGCTTACTTACTGGCCCTTCAAAACAATGCAGTGACATGTTAAAAAAATATATAGAAAAATAGAAACAATAACACGAGGAATAAATACACAACGGGTAATGATAACTTGGCTATATACACGGGGTGACAGTACCGAGTTGATGTGCAGGGGTACGAGGTAATTGAGGTACATATAGGTATAGATAAAGTGACTAGGCAATAGGATTTCTCTCCCAGGCTGATACAGAGAGACTCATCTATGCTTTTATTACAAACAGGCTTGACTGCTGTAATGCTCTTCTGTCTGGGCTACCCAAGAAAGCCATTGGTCATTGCAAAACATACAGAATGCTGCAGCACATATTACACCGGTTTTAAGTCTCTGCACTGGCTGCCTGTAAGTTTAGAATTCATTTGAAGATTCTTCTATTTAAATCAATCCACAATTGTGCACCCCAATACATGTCAGACATGCTTTTACGTTATGTACCCAGTAGGTCCCTCAAGTGCTCTGGCACTGGCCTTTAAACTATCCCAAAGCCTAGGTCCAAGAGGCATGGAGAGGCAGCCTTTAGTTATTATGCCCCCTGCCTCTGGAATAGCCTGCCAGAGAACCTGATGGGGGCCGAAACTGTTGACATTTTTAAAATAAATCTTAAAACACACCTTTTTAGCTTTGTTTTCCTTAGGGTGCTTTTTAGTTGTTCAGTTTTTATTGTTATTCTTTAGTTATTTATCCTCTTATGTTTGTGTAGTAAATATTTTCTAGTTTTAATTCGTTTTTTCCTGTGAAGCACATTGTGGTGCATTCCATGTCTGAAATGTGCTGTAGAAATAAAGCTTGATTTGATTTGATTAGGCAAAAGGATAGATAATAAACAGTAATGGCAGCGTATGTGATGAGTCAAAAGACAATGCAAAAAGGGTCAATGCAGATAGTCCGGGTAGCTATTGGTTAATTACTCTCTGAAGCGCCTTGCGATCGGATGCCAAGCAGTTGCCGTACCAAGCGGTGATGAAACTAGTCAAGATGCTCTCAATGGCACAGCTGAAGAACCTTTTGATTATCTGAGGGCCCATTCCGAATCTTTTCAGCATCCTGAGGGGGAAGAGCCATTGTCGTGCACTCTTCACAACTGTGTTGGTGTGTGTGGACCATGATTATTTCTTAGTGATGTGAACACCGAGGAACTTGAAGCTCTTGACCTGCTCCACTACAACCCAGTCGATGTGGATGAGGTGTGCTTGGCCTTCCAATTCCTGTAGTCCACGATCAGCTCTTTTGTCTTGCTGATGTTGAGAGAGAGGTTGTTGTCCTGGCACCACACTGCCAGGTCTATGAACTCCTCCCTATAGGCTGTCTCATCGTCGGCGGTAATCAGGCCCACCACCGTCATGTCGTCGGCAAACTTAATGATGGTGAGTCGTGTGCGGCCACGCAGTCGTGTACAGTAAGCATTATTAAAGCACTGGTCTCTCTTGACACTGTTGGTCAGCGCTCATGAGATGTGGTTCTGGGTTCAGAGATTAGTAAAGTTTTACAGCCATTCAATCAGCCAGTGCTCTATCCAGATTGAATGTACTTACATTTCCTCTGTCCCGGGAGCTGTTCCTCCACCTTGTAGATGGAGAGGCGCCCCACACCCCCACAGGGGACTCCCCTCTCGCCCCTCTCCCCCCTGCAGACCAGGCTACAGTCCTCGTCCTGGGCCCGCGAGCTGCTGATGTGGTTACCACAGTGACATTCTGCTCCGTACTCCAGACCTGCAAATCGGTACCCACTGCATAGAGGAGACAAGCACATAGGTCACCACACCCACACACACACACACACACACACACACACACACACACACACACACACACACACACACACACACACACACACACACACACACACACACACACACACACACACACACACACACACACACACACACACACACACACACACACACACACACACACACACACAGACCCTCTCACCTCAGTGCCTTAGCCCAGAGCTGTCTTTAACCATCATTAGCCTTGGGATAATTTGCCCCAAAGGACACCAGATTGCATAACCCCAGGCCAGCATGTGAATAAATACTAAACATTTTATTTGAATCAATCAGGGCAGGCAGCAGAGAAGCACAGCATTCATTGCTCTGTGGTGCTGGCTGGTAACAGTTTCACCGTTGACTAGATCACAGTAATAGCTCTGGGTGGATGATGGTCCTTTCTAATCCCAAGGGCGACATGAGTCATCCTACCTCAAGTATCTTATCCTCTCTCCTTGGAAAGAGAGGACCTATTCAAAATGACCTTCTTGCATTTGCTTTGAGCTCCACCAAACATTTCCCAGACTTTATTTGACAGCTAAAAGCTTGACTCTACTCTCCACATGGGTGGGGGAAAGGCTGAGCAGGCATATGATTCTGGCTGAATATCCTCCCAGCAGTCCACATTGATTGATTCTATTTGCTTTGCCTATTTGTTTTTGTGGCAATCATTTCCTGTGTCTAAACGTACTGTGGAATATTGCACTGCTAACGGTTTTGGCATAAATTGATTTATACAGTTTTGTCATTAATTTGAATGTATACTAACACTCCTCTAATACCCATTATATCTTATTCTGCATCTTTAACGCAGATCTGGCCTTCCACTACACCACACGCACACCACACACACACACACACACACACACACACACACACACACACACACACACACACACGCACACACGCACACACACACGCACACACACGCACACACACGCACACACACACACACACACACACACACACACACACACACACACACACACACACACACACACACACACACACACTCACACCACCAATTCTTTCCCCATTTGGAACACAGGATCTATTCATCCCAGCGACTGAGACAGAATAATTAACCAAATAGCCGCAGCTCTCCATGGTTCCAGACTCATTACCTTTCTGAGCAGGTGTCTTGACACAAAGAGCTGGTCATTTTGCGCAGGTCATACAACACGGTTCCCCCCAGGGCTTGATCATTGGCATCATGCATGAAGCAGCCTATGTAGGTCCCTTGCCATGTCAAAACAAAGCAGTTAATGAAAAGCCATATTATATCCATTCAAACAACAATATTAATAATTTAGTACAACACACTATTGAGAAGTGATGGCAACACAGGTTTGCAGCAGATTTTAGGCTCAGTCCTGTCAGTGAGTACTATTTAACTCACAAATACTATTTAAACCAGGTCTGGTATGCATTCAGCGGTTAAACTACACCTATGTTGGCAATAAAGTAAACAATGTTGCAGTGGGTAGGTGGTACCTTTGTGCCTGGTATTGCTTTGTAGGGGACCCCTCTGCTCCTGTGCGTCTGGCATCAGACCGTGGAACCAGCGGCGGTGCAGATGTTGGACCCTCAGGTGCCGGGATGTGGGCCAGTGCCGCCCCATCTTGATGCCCATTCCACCACCCAACACGCCCTGGGGGGCTGCCCATCTGGAGCGCGCCCTCATGCCCAGGCCGGGGGCAGCCCTCACGGCTGTGGGAGGCGCTGGCAGTGCCATGAGAGAAGAGAGGCTGGCGCTGCCTGGTGGCTGGGTGGTCCTCAGGGTCAGGCTGGAGCGCTGCAGCAGCAGAATGCTCCCTGCCATCAGGTAGGCGATGCCCAAGAAGAGGAGGAGCATCTGAGCTCGCCGCAGGAAGCAACGCAGCCTGTAGAAGGGCGTGGCCATTCCCAATGTCCAGCTGGTGGCTATTTGATCCTTAGTGAGCCACCATTCCAGAGAGAGGGGTGAGGGATCTACAGCTTCATTATAACCCCATCAGTCCAGTAACAGTAGGTAGGCTACCTGGCTGCAGCTTCAGATGGTTAATGAGGCTCCACGCTTAATAGCCATGCCTCTGGACAGGAGACCAAAAAGACCACTGTGTAATCAGATCCCTCAGATGAGTCACAGCAGCGCCAGACTTTACAGTAATCTCCAAGGCAACAGAACAGCCAGCAAACCCTGGAAGCCAGTAGTTTCACCTAGGGCAACAAAATAGAAGCAAATAAGATTTTAATTGGCAGAATATAATTATCTTTGTATACAACCCCTATAGAATATACGAGGGAAACGTATATACAATAGCTTTGTGGATTAGATCTACAGTTCATGTTGACATATAAGATTGTATTTCTGTTCTAGAGCAGTGAGCATAAAGTAATTTCCCTTGCTATTTATTGTTTGTCTTTCCTCTGAACCTGGTGTGATATTATATCTGGTGTCAGAGGGTGTGTGGGAAGAGGTTATCTTCCTGTTAGCTACAGAACAGTTTCTCAGCTTTACGCTTGTCTTGGCTTAGAAAATATCCATCATTCTGCCTCAATTACACTGGCAGCATGACAGCATCACAGCACCATCTGTATTATGTTCTTGTTTCCCTGACTTTTCTCAGTGTGTTGGTACATTTGTAAAGCTCCACAGACATGGGTTTGTGAACCATCTTTTGACGATTTGTACCATATCAAACCAATTATGTTTAAGCGGCAACTCAGATTGAGAGTTATGGAAATTAGTGATTTTCAAAAGCATTTTCAACTGGATTTGTGACCCACATCAAAAGCATTAAAGGGATAGTTCACCCAAATTACAAAATTACATGTTGGTTTCCTTACCCTGTAAGCAGTCTATGGACAAGGTATGACAGTAATCCATGCTTTGGTTTTGTTTCTCTGGCACTGTTTCCAAATGCTAACGTTTTAGCATTTGTGGCACAAATCCAATGCAAGTCATGGTACCTACAGTATCTTAGCATTTTTTGTCCAAATCATCCTAAATTATCTCAAATTGATTAGGTAGCTCAATTAAGTCACTTATAGATGATTTGGACATGATGAGCGAAAAATACTAATACAGGTACCATGAATTAGATCTATGTCACAAATGTTAAAATGTTTTGGAAACAGTACCAGCTGTAAACAAAACCAAAGCATGGATTGCTGTCATACCTTATAGGTTAAGGAAACCAATATGCCATTTTGTAATTTGGGTGAACTATTCCTTTGAAAGTAATAGTGCTCTCAGATAACATGTTAATATCTGCCTGCTGCTTCCAAATCTAAATAAAGTTCCTAATAGATGATTTCACTAGATACACTATTACCACAGTGGGAAATTATGACGTGATAAAACTGTCTTGAGGGGGGATATTTATGGTTGGCTCCAATGAAACAAGATTATCATAGCACACATGTCACCCGACTTTAGAGTTTTATCTTTCAAAATATGGATAAATCAATGGCTCTGCTCCTCCACCTACACAGGTTAAACTCTACCATGAAGATTGGAGAATAATGTGATGCGGGAGGGTGTTAAAAATAATAAACTATTTTCAGTATTTTGATCATGTATAGCAGTGAATGAAGTGTTTAGCTGTGACCTGTAACACTCAAAGAGAGTATAGGCCAGTGGGAAATCGTAAGGGCCTTCTAAGCCTTCAGAGCACAGGAGGTTGCTGGCACCATAATTTGGGAGAACGGGCTTGTGGTAATGGCTGGAGCGGAATAGGCGGAATGGTATCAAACACATGATTTTTATGTGTTTCATGCCATTCTATTCGCTCCGTTCTAGACATTATTATGAGCCATCCTCCCCTCAGCAGCCTCCAATGCTTCAGGGAAGGCCTAAGGATTTATAAAAGGATTTATTATTTTTAATAACTTCAATTTCAGATTTTCTATCATTTAAATTATATTCTGATATAATTTCTTCAGTTTGTTTTGGAAAGGGGAAGAGTTAACGCTGAAGCAAAAACAAAAAGATCCAATCAGGATTTTTATTTGATGGTCTCTAGGGAGAAAAATCTACTTAGCTAAGTCAGCTATTGGATAGGCTCTCAGAATCTAGACAGAAGGCATCAACTGTATTAGGGCAGAATTTTGGAGAGACAGGGAAATCTCAAATGCCTAGAAGACCTAGACATGTAACTCCTGATAGCATGAGAATTAGCTTAGTTTTCCAACAGTCTACCTAGCTTTTGTTGTAGTGCGCGGCTAGGAACATAGGTGTGATGCGGCTGCAGCCACAAGTGTTATTGAGGAGAATGTGAAACTCACACTGTAAAAAGGTGAACAAAAATAGATTGGTGTTATTTCCTGATAGTTGCTGGTAGAAAATATAATCTACCAAATAGTTTTGGATTTCCATGGTGACATTACCATGCAGTGAATCTGTTAATAGACCAATAACAAATGGGTCTCCCCAATTGTCGCCAAGAAGGGAAATAAGAGATTTGAATGTTTAGATTTGAGATAACATTTGTCAAAAATGACTGCTCCAAAAGGATAAAAGTTATATATACAGTTGAAGTTGGAAGTTTACATTCACTTAGGTTGGAGTCATTTAAACTCGTTTTTCAACCACTCCACAAATTTCTTGTGAACAAACTATAATTTTGGCAAGTCAGATAGGACATCTACTTTGTGCATGATACAAGTAATTTTTCCAACAATTGTTTACAGACAGATTATTTCACTTATAATTCACTGCATCACAATTCCAATGGGTCAGAAGTTACATACACTATGTTGACTGTGCCTTTAAACAGCTTGGAAAATTCTAGAAAATGATGTCATGGCTTTAGAAGCTTCTGATAGGTTAATTGACATAATTTGAGTCAATTGGAGGTGTATATGTGGATGTATTTCAAGGCCTACCTTGTCAGTGCCTCTTTGCTTGACATCATGGGAAAATCAAAATAAATCATCCAATACCTCAGAAAACAAATTGTAGACCTTCACAAGTTTGGTTCATCCTTGGGAGCAATTTCCAAACGCCTGAAGGTACCACGTTCATCTGTACAAACAATAGTACACAAGTATAACACCATGGGACCACGCAGCCGACATACCGCTCAGGAAGGAGATGCGTTCTGTCTCCTAGAGATGAACGTACTTTGGTGCAAAAAGTGCAAATCAATCCCAGAACAACAGCAAAGGACCTTGTGAAGATTCTGGAGGAAACAGGTACAAAAGTATCTATATCCACAGTAAAATGAGTCCTATATCGACACAACCTGAAAGGCCGCTCAGCAAGGAAGAAGCCACTGCTCCAAAACCGCCATAAAAAAAGCCAGACTACGGTTTGCAACTGCAATGGGGACAAAGATCGTACTTTTTGGAGAAATGTCCTCTGGTCTGATGAAAAACAAATAGAACTGTTTGGCCATAATGACCATCGTTATGTTTGGAGGAAAAAGGGGGGATGCTTGCAAGCCGAAGAACACCATCCCAACCGTGAAGCACAGGGGAGGCAGCATTATGTTGTGGGGGTGCTTTGCTGCAGGAGGGACTGGTGCACTTCACAAAATAGATGGCATCATGAGGCAGGAAAATTATGTGGATATATTGAAGCAACATCTCAAGACATCAGTCGGGAAGTTAAAGCTTGGTCCCAAATGGGTCTTCCAAATGGACAATGACCCCAAGCATACTTCCAAAGTTGTGGCAAAATGGCTTAAGGACAACAAAGTCAAGGTATTGGAGAGGTCATCACAAAGCCCTGACCTCAATCCTATAGAAGATGTGTTGGCAGAACTGAAAAAGTGTGTGCGAGCAAGGCGGCCTATAAACCTGACTTACACCGGCTCTGTCAGGAGGAATGGGCCAAAATTCACCCAACTTATTGTGGGAAGCTTGTGGAAGGCTACCTGAAATGTTTGACCCAAGTTAAACAATTTAAAGGCAATGCTACCAAATACTAATTGAGTGTATATAAACTTCTGACCCACTAGAAATGTGATGACAGATATAAAAGCTCAAATTAATCATTCTCTCTACTATTATTCTGACATTTCACATTCTCAAAATAAAGTGGTGATCCTAACTGACCTAAGACATGGAACTCTTACTAGGATTAAATTCCAGGAATTGTGAAAAACTGAGTTTAAATGTATTTGGCTAAGGTGTATGTAAACTTCCGACTTCAACTGTATAATAATACAATTGTCAGGTCTTTTACCTAATCGCGGCGCTCTAAACATGCAACAATTCCCATAGGAACACACCCATTTTAAATGTGCAGGGCTTGTGCAATTGTTTTTGGTCTAACATGAATGATCTACCTTTTGACCTTTTTAACATTTTGTTGTGTTACAGCCTGAATTTAAAATGGATCAAATTGAGATTTTATGTCACTGGCCTACACACAATACCCAATAATGTCAAAGTGAAATTATGTTTTTAGACATTTTTACAAATTCATTGAAAATGAAAATGTGAACTTTCTTGAGTCAGTAAGTATTCAACCCCTTTGTTTTGGCAAATCTAAATAAGTTCAGGAGTCAAAATGTGCTGAACAAGTCGCATAGTAAGTTGCAGTGTTTAACATTATTTTTGAATGATTACCTCATCTCTGTACCCCACGCAGAGGTCCCTCAGTTGAGCAGTGAATTTCAAGAACAGATTCAAGCACAAAGACCACAACACAATACAACCTAAATGACAGAGTGAAAAGAAGGAAGCCTGTACAGAATAAAAATATTCCAAAACATTCATCCTGTTTGCAACGAGGCACTAAAGTAAAACTGCAAAAAATGTGGGAAAGACATTTACTTTATATCCTGAATACAAAGTGTTATATTTGGGTCAAATCCAACACAACACATCACTGAGTATCACTCTTCATATTTTCAAGCATTGTGGTGGCTGCATCATGTTATGTTACTCAAATTACTCAAATGTTACTGCTGGCAATGTCATAAAAAGTCTTTAGGAGTTTTGCACACCTGGATTGTACAATAGTTGCACATTATTCTTTAAAGAAATCTTCAAGCTCTGTCAAATTGGCTGTTAATCATTGCTAGACAGCCAAGTCTAGCAATGATTTCAAGTCTTGCCATAGATTTTAGTCAAAACTGTAACTCGGCCAAGGCACTTAGGAACATTCAATGTTGTCTTGGTAAGCAACTCCAGTGTATATTTGGCCTTGTGTTTTAGGTTATTGTCCTGCTGAAGGTGAATTTGTTTCCCAGTGTCTGTTTGAAAGCTTGTCATCGGCAAGGACTTGGGAGTTTTTAGGATAACAATAAACGGAATAGAGCTAAGCACAGGCAAAATCCTAGAAGTGAACCTGGTTCAGTCTGCTTTCAAACAGACAAATATTGTACAATCCAGGTGTGCAAAGGTCCTAAAGACTTTTTATGACATTGCCAGCAGTAATATTTGAGTTTGATTTCCAAAAAGACAAGGCCTGTAGCTTTCAAATAGCTTTCAAATGGCCCCTGTACAGGGCCCAAAACAACCACTCAGAATGAAATGCAGCGGCCATGACTAAAGCTAAACGAGAGTTGTCTTGGGGGATGGTTTAGTGTGGGTGTTCGCACGTGGCAAGCGTTTGTACATTCACTCTGCCAAAACAGTACACAGTTACAGTCACTCACCGTTCTACAGTAGATAACACTAAACAGTCTAACCAGGTATTGTGTCTTGAAGTCGCCTAGGCTAGCTAGAGCTAGCCAACTTCTTTTGCCAATTAGCTTCAGCCGGTTGGTGTGCGACCATGGCAAAGTTGTTTTGACATTGGATAGTCTATCTCTGGGGCTAGTTAGGGTCCGATAAATAAATTACATAAGGTAAATCGGACAATATTTTCATGTTGCACTTCTTTTAGTTGTCTCATTAAATGCTTTCAAATAAGGGGTTACCAACTGAGCATAGTTTGAGGTATTGGCATAATGCATGTATTCCAATTCAAGCTAACTCCATGGTATTTTCTAGTAGGAAGTTAACTGTTGAACATGGCATGTTTGTTTTAGAAACTTTGTATGATCTGAAATCCTGCAGCTGCAGTCTTAGTCTGATTCATGTACTGTAAATGACAGAAGTTTGATTTCTAAAATGTATTGTATTGTAACTCTGGCATCTCAAACCAATCCGGACATTCTGGTTATAACTGAATCTTGGCTAAAGAAGTCTATGCTGGACTCTGATGTGTATCTAACTGGTTATAATGTTTTTAGATCTGATAGAGTTAAATGTTTCTGTAACCATCACCACCTTTGTCCCTAAGAAATGTGAATGTCTAGTCCTAAACACGGGACTTGGTAAGAATGCACATCTGACGCTAAATGGGAATTTATCGCCCTCCCTTGGCCTCCATACGTGCTCTTAGCAAATTGTTGACCTACTGTATAACTATGCTCAATCTGAATTACTGATAGTGGGTGATCCTAATCTAGATTGGTTGATTCCAGTATCTGATGGGCTGAAAGATATTTGCACTGAGCTAAATCTAACTCAGCTGATAATTAAACCAACTCGCCCCAACTTTAAACACCCTGAATAATCTACTCTATTAGATATTATTCTAACAAATTCCCCTCATAAGTTTACAGCCAACAGGATATTTGCCAAATAGTGACCATTGTTCCTTTGCTTGTATAAGACATATTAAACTTCCTAAATCTTGCTCACGCATTATTACAAAGAGACATTTTTGGAATTTTAATGAGCAACATTTTTTGTCTGAGTGTCACGTTCCTGACCTGTTTTCTGTTGTTTTGTATGTGTGTGATGGTCAGGGCGTGAGTTTTGGGTGGGCATTCTATGTTGTGTGTTTCTATGTTGGTTTAGGGTTGCCTGGTATGGCTCTTAATTAGAGGCAGGTGTTTTGCGTTCCTCTAATTAAGAGGCATATTTAGGTAGGTTGTTTCACTGTGTTCGTTGTGGGTGGTTGTTACCTGTCTCTGTGTTTGTGTTCTGCACCAGATAGGTCTGTATCGGTTTTGCACGTTTGTTATTTTGTAAGTTGTTTGTAGTGTTCACTTGTTCTTATAATTAAACATGTTGAGCACTGGCTACGCTGCATTTTGGTCCTCTCCTTCACCCCAGGAAGAAAACCTTTACACTGAGCTGGGGTTGAGTGGCTGGGGGATTGTGTCAACTATCACTGACTCGGATCAGGCCCTTTGTTTTATTTCCGTTTTATTTCTGTTGCAGATAAACGGGCCAAACAAAAAACTAAGGGTAAAAGACTGATGTAATCCTTGGTTTCCGCATAAACAATCTGAGCAATTATAGGAAATACATTTAGCTTGAGTTAAGGCTAGACTAATTGATTCTACGTCTGATTGGCCATTAAGATATTTGAAAAATGAAGGTCTATCCTTGGTTAAAAAGAAAAATCAATATACTGTATTTCTTGAATTGTGTTTCAGAGAGTGGAGGTAATCCAGCCCATTTATGGAAAGTGGTCAAATCTTTTAAATAAAACCTACTCTAGCAGGTTTTGACAGCCTCTGGACCCATTCTAGACAAAATTGTAATTTGTGATGCTTTTAATAACCATTTTGCTTCAGCTGGCCACCTGTTTGAAAGGATAATCTCATCCCACTAGAAGATCCTTTAGTCACCTGAGAACAGATTGTACAGAATGATGCATTAACAGACTTCCATACCTTATTTTAATTTCAACCCTTTGATGTTTATGATGTACTAAGTGCCTTGCTAAAGATTGGTGTTAAAAAACAACAACATAGGGGCTGATTCACTTGATCCCTTCATACTGCAGCTCTCTGCCCCACTTATTGCAGAACCCCATACCTATATTTTTAACTTCACAATTGTTTCTGATGTTATCCCTAAGATCTGTAAAGCGGTACATGTCTTCCCCCTATGTAAAGGAGGAGATCCTTCTGATTTGTACTGTCCAATTTCCAAATGATCTTGCCTTTACAAAGTTTTAGAATCCCTGACTAACTTTCAGCTAAGAACTTTTTAAACTTCTCACTCTATTCTCAATGTGCACCAATCTGTTTTAGACCTGGACATAGCACAGTTTCAGCTGCTCCGCTTGTTTTAGAGGATGTGTTAAATTACTTGGATCATATTTATAGACCTTTCCTGTAACGTTCGTCTTCCTCCTCGTCTGAGGAGGAGCAAGGAACGGACCAAAGCGCAGCGTGGTTTGAATACATACTATCGTTTATTAAACGAAGACGAAAAACACTGGACAAAATACAAAACAAATAAACGACGTGAACAAACGAACGAAAACAGTACCGTGTGGCGAAACAAACACAGACACGGCAACAATCACCCACAAACCAAAAGTGAAACCCAGGCTGCCTAAGTATGATTCTCAATCAGGGACAACGATTGACAGCTCCCTCTGATTGAGAATCATACCAGGCCGAACACAAAACCCCAACATAGAAAAACACACATAGACAGCCCACCCCAACTCGCGCCCTGACCAAACTAAATAAATACAAAACAAGGGAAATAAGGTCAGGAACGTGACATTTCCAATGCCTTTGATACCGTTGACCATCACGTTCCTATTCAAAGGTTGACTGAAATAGGCCTAGATCAGGCTTCTTGCAAGTGGTTTGAAAATGATCAGTCAGACAGGACTCAATGTGTGATCTCTGATGGTGTTAAGTTTCCTGGATATTATAAAAGGTGTACCGCAGGGGTCGATACTGGGACCTGTTCTCTTTACTATTGATATATATAATATTGGTCTATCTGTTAAATCTTTTAACATTCATCTGTATGCAGACGACACTGTTATGTTGGCCATTGCCCCAACTGTTGACCAGGCTATGTTAGAGCTACAATCTGACTTTGTTACGTTACAGAAAGCCCTGGTTGGTTTAAAACTTGTAATTAATAGCGGCAAGACTAAATACATGTTGTTCTCTAGTTCTCACAAGAATGTTTCAGATGATCTATATATTTATTAATTGGATGGTTCTCCCATTGATTGGGTTCCCGCCTACAAATATCTGGGCATTTGGATAACAAAGACTTAATGTTTAAAAAACATAGTTGAGCTAGTTAAAGAGCTAAGACTTAAAGAGGCTTCTTTTTTAGAAATAGATCTTGTCTCTCCCTAAATATCAGGATGCAGATTGTACAGTCAACTTTCCTGCCAGTTCTTGATTATGGTGACACCATATACCAGATTGCAGCAGCAACTACTCTTAAACCTTAGGATGCAGTGTACCATAACGCCATTTGTTTTATCACTGGTGGCAGTGTTAATACTCACCACTGCATCCTGTATCAAAAGGTTGGCTGGTCCTCATAAAGTCCCGTAGATCAATTCATTATTCCCTCTTTGCTTACAAAACCCTACTAAACAAGCTTCCAACTTACCTAACTTCATTGTTAAAGTTTTTTTTTTTTTAAACATGAAATACCAAACCTGCTCACAGAGTTGGTTAACTCTTGAGGTTCCTCTCCACCAAATTAGGTAAATCCCCTTTTAGTTTTAATGCACCTCATTGCTGGAACCAACTGCAAAATAAATTGCAATTGGTCGCTCTGATGCTGCTTGGGCAATACAAAATATTGATTGCAGAATATGGCTGTTTTTCTTGATTGCTTGTTGTGCTGTATTTTAGTTAGTTTTTTTTACTGATATTGATTTTGAATTGATCTATGACTTGTATATGCAGGGCTCCCTTGTGAAAGAGACCCTGGTCTCAATGGTGACTTGGTTTAAAAATATATATATATATATGTATACTGTATATAGATTTGTATATTCATTTCTACAATTTATAGTTTATTTGTCATTGAAATTTGGAGCTATTGCCATTTTTAAATATTGTCCCATGTACATTGTGTAATTTACTGATGGTCCCTAACTAGCACCATAGGGATATCAAATGTCAAACCAAGCTGACCATGGGCATTACGATCGGGTTGCTGTGGAAATGTGGGCAGGATTGAAATAAACCCAACCAAAGGAAAACTGTTACAGTACCCTTTATTCCGTGACACGCCATTTTTTTCTATCATCTTACATGACCAAAATTATCCTATCTACACTTTGTAGTCAATTTTGACAACAGAATAAATGTTTCTGACTCATGTAGATGCCACATAGGTCATTTTCAAAATTAGAAGTTGCTTTTTAGGGGCAGTCGCTTTTTAACATCGTCCTTCAAGATTAACTTTCAACAAGAAGTTAAGTATGAAATGATCATCATTTGGTGAGCAGCACTGTTTTTTTTGTAGCTCAATTGCTGTCAGCTCTCTCTTTGAAAATAATGTGTGTGAAAGATTGTTGCATTGAAACTTTAGATCACATGTTACTTTGTGTGCTGAACGTGATAAAATATGTTTGCAATGGGAAGTAATAGTTAAACATTTTGATTTGTAAATGCTTAATGGTTGTGTTTTTGTTATGATTGGKGCCTACGGGGTTATTATGAATGTGTTTCTTAAAACAGTATGCTGTGTGTGACTGCTTTCTTTCTATCGGTCGTGTCTGTGTGTTTTACAAAAAGTGTTCTATCCTAAATGGWGTGAGCAGATTACGGTCGCTGTCCTTTCAGCACTACACGCCTGTCATCTTTGATGTGTCGTTGTTGTCATTACTAGGCTATTTGTGATAGTGTGATAATGATGGTGTAAAGGCTACCTGGTTCAGTTTGCTCCTAGCAGAACTCGGCTTGGCGAAGTGAATGTCTGTGCCTCGCATACTCCCTCCACTTGAACCTCCACTTGAATAAAAGAAAATAGCGGCAATAGTACTGTTTGTCCCTCTTGAAATGCCATAGCCAGTATAAGCTTCCTCAAAATAATCAGACTTAATGTAAGATAATTAGTAATTCATTTTGACGTTTTTGCTGAGGTCTTTGTCACGCAATTTTTCGAACTAAAATGTTTGGTGCAGTATTTCTCAAGTGAAAAAATGTGCATGAAAACGAGTCGTCTCTCGTTGAATGACAACAAATACTTAATTGAAGAATCCCTACTGTTGACCAATCACCAATGAAGGGCCGTGCACGTTGGCTACTATCAGGGTCGTGTGTATAGGTGGCAGGGAAGTCAGGCGCAGGAGAGTCAAACGGAGTGTAAATGGAGTCTTTTAATATATGTCCACTTAACATGCTCCAAACACTAATATGTACATATATAAAATAAACATGGGTACGAGGACCCGTCGCGCACCTATACAACCATAACAACACTGACATAAAACAATCTCTGACAAAGACATGAGGGGAAACAGAGGGTTAAATACACAAMAGGTAATGAATGGGATTGAAACCAGGTGTGTGGGAAGACAAGACAAAACTAATGGAAAATGAAAAATGGATCAATGATGGCTAGAAGACCGGTGACGTCGACCACCGAGCACCGCCCGAACAAGGAGAGGCAACGACTTCGGYAGAAGTCGTGACAGCTACTGAACTTTGAACTTTGTGCATGAACAAACCCTTGTCGAAGACCGAAAAGAAAAAAAACATCACAAAATGTCGTCATAGTATATGCACAAACTGTTTTGGATGGGAAGCAAGCGGGTGCCTTTAGGCTACCACAGGTTGTTTAAGTGATTGTTGTTGTTGTTGCTGGTAGCATGAGTGACAGCCGATGCGTTGCTCAGGCCTGTTTGATTAATTCATGATGTCATCAAAAAGCATTCCTACTCCTGCATGAGAGCTAGATATAATGTAAGGCGTATTAAGTGATGATGTTTCTGTTATTTTTCTTGATTTATGAATTTGAAGTTTGACGGCTTTGGAGATTATTTTCCCCCACTGAAGTCCTACATCTAATAATCAAGATTCGCCACTGGTGTAGGCTTTATACAATCTCATACAAACAATGTTTTATTTCTGTTTGTGAACAGCACTTTATACACGTTTTCTCTATAATTCTGTAATAGTAGCCTAATGGAGGACTGCCAGGTAGTGCATGACACGCAAATTAAGACTAAACAGTGGAAAACCTTTTAAGATTTTACGGCTTAAATGAAAGCCACAGGTTAGCCACATGAAAGGCAGCAGTGGGTGCAATTATTTAGGCTATTTATTACCCTCTACGGATCTAACTTCAACCCTGATCCAGGGGCCCAACTAAACTGGCCTGGAATCAAAACCCTGATCAGTTCAATTAGATGAGTTCACTTTAATTCTCTTTGTTAGGGTCGATCAGACCGGGGGCGTTGTTGTCTCATTGTGTGAATCTTATGGGCAGGCAGTGGTAGTGCCAACCACCACTAATTCTGTAATAGTAGCCTAATGGATAAATGCCAGGTAGTGCATGACGKGCTAAAGATATCCATTAACATGAGWTATTTTGCTGTCCTATTATCTCTAGACCTTCAGCACAAATACAGCATTTGGACCAGATGTCATATTACAGAATTATTGTCATGACAGTTTCTTTTGGGACTTTTTCTGCCACTAATTCCAATTGTATGACTTTTCCACTGTTCCAACATTATCCCCAGTTCAATAGATATAACCTTCTGGGACAATCAGGCTACCTCATCGTGGGGTTCTTGGGAATAATAAGCTACCAGGCCAGCCAAGGGAAGCAACAGTTTGCACATACACTAGGCTTCCACCACAACACGGAATTTGCATCTATCCTTTCGGGAACTACCATTTTCTCTAACTCTGGTCAACATTGTCAGTAATTTCTAAGTATAAAGTGGCCACATTTTCGAGAATATTGCCCCTTGGAAAATAATAAACTATGCTTTGTCAGCTTTAATCTGAGAGTAATGTATAATTCATAACAACATTATTAAACACCAGTCATTAATCAAAACAAGTTGCAAAGCGCACATTTACTCAGCTAGAATCATTGTGATAAAATACAAATCTGAATACCATTTAGCCTACCTTAGATGTGGAACCCTTTAGGAACTGCGTTTAACCATACAGAAAGCTATCAGGATCGAATCTCTCTCCCACGTACTCTGAAGATTTAGAACATTATTTCCTATTCTATATCCTAAAGAAGTGAAGACGCGTTTGTATTGTAACGATCTTTAAAAATTGCCTCTCGGCTCCTCTTCTTTCTCCCTACTCTCTCTCTCCCTCTCCGTGGCAGAGTAGAGCGTTACAAAACGAGAAGGCAGGGAATGAGGGAGCATACTCATTTGCATTGGCCATCCCCGATGCGTCACCAGCCCGCTGTGGTGTGGGAGATGTGTCCCCCAGCTGCCATGAACCTCTAGATATGGTATGTTATGATCCCGTGGTTACTGTAGAAAGCTGAGTGCATGTTGCCAATATCAACACATGAATGAAGTTCAAACCATTTAACCATCTCATGGTTACTGTGCTGTCCATCTGCTGCCCATTCTGACATTGAAAATGAACCATTCAGCCAATGTGTTCATTCATTAGAAGCCTCTCCATTATCCGTGCAGAGAATGAATGCATCAGATAAGGAGAGGAGCTGACTGTCGAAGCATGTAGCAATTTACACAAGACATCAGCACCACGGAGAGTGCAAGTTCTGACGGTTACTTCCAAGGTATGAGTTACCTTTCTTTCAGAGCAGAACTATTGTAGGTTAAGGAAGGTAGTACTTTCTTTCCACATAGAATTGACCAGATATTTTCCCAGAAATTGCATGGTAAAATGGTAACCACATATTAATGTAGATGTACAATGTAGATGTGTTTCTGTAGGATTGATTAAAACAAGCATCACTAACAGTGCACAAGTAGCCTTGCAGCAATTGTATTGAATTGGCTGCCCATGATGTATTTTTATCTAATTTGATTAACCTTAACATATGAAAATTGTAGTATGTAGACTTCTGAGTTTTTTATGACCAATATGTAATTGCTGACCAGGAATCTGAGCTGTTAGATCAACCGGTGGGCTTGCAGCTCACAAGATTTTGTACTTATCCTCACATTGATTAAGTCTTCTTCAACTGTTTAAAACATGCAACAGACTATTAAAGTAAGACATGTCTCATTTTGCACTAATATTCAGGGAAACATTATGGAATATGTGTAAATGACATATGCGTCTGGGGCATCAGTACATAGGGTATTCTCTTCCTGTCATATGTCTAAACTGTGGCTCAAACACCCTGCCTGTCAAGAGTCAAACAGAATTCTCCATGAGGAGGTGCGCCGAAATATAAGGGCCTATTACATGTAATAGATATGCAACCCTTCAATGATTGTGCCCTCTCTATTTCCTTCCTTCCCTGGCCTACATGTTTTGCAAAGAGCCCCCATTTACAATCCTCTTTCAATTTGTAATCTATTAATTTCATTATGCTGTAGGGCAGTGCACCGTGGTGAGCCTGAGTTCCTTAGATGAGACGAGAGAGGGTAATTGCTGCGAGGTGATTCAAATAAACTGATGATTAGTCAGAATGACTCCTGCTGCCAGCTGTGGGTCTGTGGGGCTGTTTCTCTGGCTGCAGGCGTGGCTTTTTATGCAGGTGAGGGGACTTGTGGCTGCAGGCGTGGCTTTTTATGCAGGTGAGGGGCCTTGTTTTCAAAATGTGTATCTTTCCATTAAGAGCATAGAACATTCCATTTAATTGCCTTAAAAAGGAAAGGCATTTCAGGACATACATACATACATCAGCGGCAGGGACTGGGAGACTGTTCAGGATTGAGGGAAAGATAAACGGAGCATACAATACACACATATACAGTGCATTCTGAAAGTTTTCAAACCCTTTGACTTTTTCCACGTTTTGTTATGTTACAGCCTTATTCTAAAATGGATCAAATCAAATAAATTCCACATCAATCTACACACAATACCCCACAATGATGAAGCAAAAACAGGTTTTTAGACATTTTTGCAAATGCATTACAAATAAAAAACAGAAATACCTTATTTACTTAGGTATTCAGTACCCTTTGCTATGAGACTCGAAATTTAGCTCAGATGCATCCTGTTTCCATTTATCATCCTAAAGATGTTTCTATAACTTGAATGAAGTCTWCCTGTGGTGAATTAAATTGATTGGACATCATTCGGAAAGGCACACAYCTGTCTATATGAGATACCACAGTTGACAGTGCATGTCAGAGAAAAAGAACAAGCCAGGAGGCCAAAGGAATTGTCCATAGAGCTCCCAGACAGGATTGTGTCGAGGCACAKATCTGGGGAAGGGTACCAAAACATTTCTGCAGCATTGAAGATCCTAAAAAACACAGTGGCCTCCATCATTCTTAAATGGAAGARGTTTGGAACCACCAAGACTCTTCCTAGAGCTGGCCGCCCTGCCAAACTGAGCAATCGAGGGAGAAGGGCCTTGGTCAGGGAGGTGACCAAGAACCCGATGGTCACTCTGACAGAGCTCCAGAGTTCCTCTGTAGAGATGGGAGAACCTTCCAGAAGGACAACCATATCTGCAGCACTCCACCAATCAGGCCTTTATGGTAAAGTGGCCAGATGGAAGCCACTCGTCAGTAAATGGCACATGACAGCCTGCTTGGAGTTTTCCAAAAGGCACCTAAAGACTCTCAGACCATGAGAAAAACGATTCTCTGGTCTGATGAAACCAAAATTGAACTATTTGGCCTGAATGCCAAGCGTCACTTCTGGAGGAAGCCTGGCACCATCCCTACGGTGAAGCATGGTGGTGTTAGCATCTTGTTGTGGGGATGTTTTTCAGTGGCAGGGACTGGGAGACTGGTCAGGATCGAGGGAAAGATAAATGGAGCAAAGTACAGAGAGATCCTTGATGAAAAACTGCTCCAGAGCGCTCAGGACCTCAGACTGGGGAGATGGTTTGGAACCATCATGGGCTTGAGTGGCCCAGCCAGAGCMCGGACTTGAAAGTGATCAAACATCTCTGGAGAGAACTGAAAATAGCTGTGCAGCGACGCTGCCCATCCAAACTGATAGGGCTTGAGAGGATCTGCATAGAGAATGGGAGAAACTCCCCAAATACAGGTGTGCCCAAATTTATTTATTTTTTTATCTATTTTATTTTTATTTTTTTTTTTTTTTAACTAGGCAAGTCAGTTAAGAACAAATTCTTATTTACAATGACGGCATTCTCAAGGCAGTAATTACTGCCTAAGGTGCTTCAACAAAGTACTGAGTAAAGGGTCTGAATACTTATGTAAATGTGATATTTCATTTTTTCATTTTTTATAAATTTRCTAAAATTCTAGAAACCTGTTTTTGCTTTGTCATTATGGKGTATTGTGTGTATATTGATGAGGGGGAAAAAACAATTAAAAAAGTATTGGAAAATTGGAAAAAGTCAAGGGGTCTGAATACTTTCCGAATGCACTGTACAATATTTATAAATGTCTTAATTACATTATTTTACTTTTAGATCTGTGTGTATTGTTGTGAATTGTGAGATATTACTTCACTGCTGACCTAGGAACACAAGCATTACACTACATCTACAATAACATCTGCTAAATATGTGTATACGACCAATACAATTTTATTTTCATTGATTTGACACACACACACACACACACACACACACACATACACACGCACACACATTAACTGGGCTCTGACAATAATAGGATCTTCTGGGACTAATGATCCTGTATCACCTCTATGTGTTGTGTTCTATAATTTTGAAAAGAAAATGGCTCTATTTTTTTTTACTCCTCTAACAAATCTTTGTCGAGACATCTGCCTCATTTCTCTGTTTTATGACTAATCCTGCCAAGAGCTTTTCTACCCTCTAAAATTGGGCCCTGTCCAGCCACACAGGAACAAGCAGCTTGCCCACACACAGGGTTTGAGATTCTAATATTGTCTCTACACTTCTCACCACCACTGGATTCACTGGTTCATAGCAGGATACAGGCAAAGTTATACTACACGTTTGTATGCTCACGGCCAAATGTCCACAATTCAGTTCACGTGACCTGTCCATTTAATAACTTGGCCACACCACTTCAGCAGTCACCACTGTTGTATACTCTGTGTTGACCTTGGCTATAAAAGCTGATGAAATCAGATAGGGAATGAGTGACATTTGTACCTACGTGATGTCCAGTGCATCGACCAAGCCTCCCAGACACTGTAAATCAAGTAGTGGTATTCACCACTGCTTTAATAGAGACCTCTTTGTTCAGATGGATTGCAAGCTCCTGGTGATGCTGCTGGTWTAGACTGGACTGTTCTATCTATTATTAGCTGATTGTTGAATTTGTCACATTGCTACAGGTGTACGCAAGGAGGCATGATCAAATTAAGATTGTAAACAGTTGAAAACCGTTCAAGATTTTACGGATTAAATTAAATCCACATTGGCTACATGAAAGCTAGCAGTGGGTGCAAGTCTTTAGGCTATTACCCTCTACAGATCTATTGCCAACCCTGATCTTAGGGGCCCAACTAAACTAGCTTGGAATAAAAACCCTGATCAGTTAAAGGAGATGAATTCACTTTAATTCTCTTTGTTAGGATCAATCAGCACAGGGGGCAATGTTGTCTCATTGTGTGGATCTCATGGGCAGACAATGGTAGTATCAACCACCAACTGCCAACCATGKCCCAGCTCGGATCTCGTCATTGTGAGTAATCCTATTATTGGTTTGCTCAAGGTCACAGAACAATCAAGAGATTGATTATGATCAATCCTCCATCTCTCCATGTCTGCCATTGGGGGATTAACTGGACTAAAGCACTTGAATGGCTGTGGAGTTAAGGCTTTAGGGATAGCAGCAAACACATTCAGTTTGTCTCTACAGATGTAGGATCTTCATTTGARCCAGTTTGCTACAGCAGGGAAATAATCYTGCAGCAACAGGAAATGTGAAATATTATGTGGATTATAATTAACAAAAATAATTTTAGAGGTGGATGCATTTTTCGTTAGGGCAAATCAACTGACATTTTAAAGTGGAAATTGCAAACTTTGGAAGCCTTTTTAAACGTCATACACTGATGTGGAGAAKAATTCTCAGCAATAAAAGAGTGATCATATTAAGATCCTACATCTGTACATGCCTTTTCTGATTCAATCATCCACAAGTAATTACTGGAAGAAATGAAACTCCCCTGGTTTCCAAAGCTGATGGAAAACAGCTAGTGAGAGATGTGATCCTCATAATCTGTGTGACAAGAGGTTGTCTTGTAGGCTACTCACAGGGTCCTTCATGTTTCTATTCAATGTGACTATTGATGTTTAGTGGATGACTATTCACTGAGGCATTTACACTTTTTTTCTTTTTTGTATTGGTTAATGAAATATCTCTTTGTAGACCATCTTGTCATTTATCTTTGAGTTGATTTCACTAGATGGAGAGTATGTTCCCATTAGACAGTGTACAATAAGTTAAACATTGGGATTGTTGGTTGACCCTTTATTCAATCAGCCAATTAGACAAAGAACGAAACAAACAGAAGCATCAACTATGAAGTGTACTGTAGCACAGGCTCTGTCAGTGCCTGACAGCTGTAGTCCTCTGGATTTGTAAACATGATAATGAATAATGATGACATATTCATATTGCATTTCAAGGCAGTGAGGCAGAGGGCTTTGTGTACTGTCCAATGTCTGTCCATTTACATTACAGTATTTAAGTATTTCAAGCTCAGACTGAGTCTTTATAATCCCAGTGAAAACCTTGTAGCGTCTGCATAATTTGAAATCTACATGAATGGCTGCGGAATACCAACTGAACTGAATGTGTGGTGTTTCTGGCAGTGAGTGAGTGAGCTGTTGGTCTTTCCAGGTCACGTGCTGTAGACGACCTCTGGGGAGGAAGAGTGAAGGACTTGCTTTAGAGGGTGGAGAAGGCATCTCACTCTCTCCCGTCTTCTATTCGTTGCTCCCCCTCTATCTCTCTCTTTCCCTTATTTCCACTCTCTTTCTCCTCTACCCATCGCTCTCTCTCCCTCTAACAGCTCTTCAGAGCAGGAACGATAGCCCCCAGTGTTTACACTTCACACTGCATTACTTATACATGAAGAAGATCCTCTTCATTCATCTCTGGGACTCCCGCAGCGCACAACGCTCTGTCGTCTGTATTAGTCTCATGCTATGTCTTCTCTCTTCTCTTCTCTTCTTTCTTCTCTTTTCATCTTCTCTTCATGACCAGAGTCAGAGCCAATGCACGACTTTTACTCAGGGCTGAGCCTCAGTCACTGGGAAAATAGCCGGGGCTGAGTGGAATTGAACTGGACAGATAGACCTGGCACTCATATTTGACCACTTTARTCTTTCCAGGTATGTGCGTAGAGGGGCTTTCACGCAGCCTGTTTGATTTTCTGTCCATATGAGCCTTAACATCTACATTGAAACGTTTGGGTCTCATTATAACCTGGGATTTCAGTTGTTTATCTAATTGGTATGTTGTTGGTTTGTACCAAAAGACCCTTGTAGATTATTGTAGATTTTCTTCAGTTGAGCGGCTGAAAAAGGTATGTGAGTTCCAGTCTTCTTCAACAATTAAGAATTAAGGGCTCTATTCAATCTGTATCACTGAAGCGTTACAGAGAGCACGCTAGAAATTTAACAGCTATTTTCTATTAAGCCGACTTCTGCAGCATTTACTGTGAATGCAGTCTCTGCTAACGCTGGAACATTGCCTTTAAATTTCAATCACGCTGTAACGCTGAATTTCCGCGATGTGGATTGAAAAGTAAGAGGTTAAGAGGTTATCTGAAGAGATCATTATGAAAGATTGTGCTGCTAGCCTATTTCTTTATACAATGCAGACTCCAATTATCCCTTCTGATTTGTTTTAAGGATTCCTACCTTGCGCTCAGCTGCTCACTAAGCCAGCTACAATAGGGCTAATTATGGAATACAAATGTTGTGTAAGAGAATCCTTAACCTTAAAATCATTCATGTGTTTTAAATAAGTTTAATCAGCTGTCTAAAAGTTATATTGAAGGTGTGAATTCTTCAAAGAATGTCATATAATGTATTATTTAGGCCTTATCAGGACAGAGCTTGAGTGAAGTACTGCATTACTGATTAGTCTTTATGGATTCAGTTTCAGTGTACTGTATCTCTCATTATATCTTTCATATCTGTCATTGCATCTGCCCAGAAATAAAAACCTGTCAATGAGAGCCATTTGTAAGGTGAGGTGAGGACATTTTAATGCCTCCCTTGCTGAGATAATAAGGAAGACGAATGTAAAATCATGGCATTCCATAATATCCATGGTGGCTAATTAGAGACTGGCTGGTTTATGATCACAGACGGTAAACTTAAATCTTCCCCACCCCCACCTCTGCCACACACATGCACACACACACACACACACACACACACACACACACACACACACACACACACCACACTACTTTTCACAGTTCTAATAGGCTTAGTTCAATAATGAACGGGTGGTGTAAGGTACTCAAGGGTTGAATGTGTTTCATTTATAATTAAGACATTAATGGCAACAGCGGAGAGAACCTGGCTGCATCCATGGGGGAAAACACCTCACTAACATAAACCAGATGGGAGAAGGAGACTAAAACATGAGGGACGGTATGACAATTACAGTCAATGGGAAGGATTAGATCACATTGAGCTCTATCTGAATCTCTGGCTTGAAAATATACACTGAGTACACAAACATTACAAACCCTTTCCATGAACATAGACTGACCAGGTGAATCCAGGTGAAAGCTATGATCCCTTATTGATGTTACTTGTTAAATCCACTTCAATCAGTGTAGATGAAGGGGAGGAGACAGGTTAAAGAAAGATTTTTAAGCCTTGAGACAACTGACATTTCAGTCATTTAGCAGACACTCTTATCCAGAGCGACGTACATGAGGAGCAATTAGGGTTAAGTGCCTTGTTCATGCACCACTTCCAGATTTTTCACCTAGTCGGCTTGGGAAGTCAAACCAGCAACCTTACGGTTACTGTCCAAAGGCTCTTAACCAATAAGCTACTTGCCATTCAGGGGGTGAATGGGCAAGACAAAATATTAAGTAAGTGCCTTTGAACGGGGTATGGTAGTAGGGTCCAGGCACACCGGTTAGTGTCAAGAACTGCAACGCTTGTCACGGCTTCCGCCGAAGTTGGTTCCTCTCCTTGTTCGGGCGGCGCTCGGCGGCCGGCGTGGCCGGTCTTCTAGCCATCATCGATCCACTTTTCATTTACCTTTTGTTTTCACTTGTCTTCCCACACACCTRGTCACAATTCCCTCATTACATGTTGTGTATTACCCTCTCCCACGTCCGGGAGCACGCGGCGATGCTCCACCATCTTGGCACTGCCATGGACCGCGTTGTCCAAACAATGGACCGCTGGGAGAGACAGGGAGTTCTTCCAGCGCCTCCACCAGCACAACCGGGGTCTCCACTACTCACCCCCCATTCTCCTGGTCCCAGTGGGATTGGTCTCGCCCTTCCCCGGGAATACGACGGGAAGGCTGCACGCTGCCAGGGGTTCGTGTTGCAGCTCGACCTATACCTGGCAACAGTCCACCCGGCTCCTTCGGGCCGTGAGAGGGTGTCCGCCCTCGTCTCGTGCCTCTCTGGGAAAGCCCTGGAGTGGGCCAACGCCGTGTGGAGAAAGGGAGCGCCCAGTAGTTCGCYCTGGAGTTTCGGACCCTGGCCGCCGGCGCGGGATGGAACGACAGGGCCCTGATCGACCATTATCGTTGCAGTTTGCGCGAGGACGTCCGTCGGGAGTTGGCCTGCAGAGACACAACCCTCACCTTCGACCAGCGGGTGGACCTGTCCATCCGGCTGGATAACCTGCTGGCTACCCGCGGACTTCCAGATCGGGGTCTGTCGGTTCCATCCATCYGGTGCGCAGGGAGACCGGAGGAGGTTCCAGCTCGTGCACCATCTATGGCCTCAGAGGTCACACTGCCGGTCGGTGCCGGGTTGGTTCCTCTGGGGATTGAGGCAGCAGGCAGGGCAATCTGGCATCACCCCAGGTAAGCCGGCACCATTCTCACCCAGAGCCCTCTGTTGCACATATGTTTTTGTATGTTACTTTTTCTGAGTTTTCCTCGCATTTCCAACATAAGGCGCTCGTTGATTCAGGAGCGGCTGGGAATGTTATAGATAGATCGTTCCCCCATAGTTTAGGGATCCCCATTGTTCCCGTGGCTGTGCCCTTCCCCGTTCACGCCTTAGATAGTCGGCCATTAGGGTCAGGGTTGATTAGGGAGGCCACCACTCATCTGGGCATGGTGACGCAGGGGGGTCACAAGGAGAGAATTAGTCTCTTCCTCATTGACTCTCCTGCGTTTCCCGTGGTGCTAGTCCTACCCTGGTTAGCTTGTCATGACCCCACTGTTTCTTGGCAACAGAGGGCTCTCACRAGGTGGTCGTGAGAGTGCTCGGGGAGGTGTTTAGGGGTTTCCGTTGGTGCTACCATGGTGGAAAGTCCAGACCAGGTCTCCACCGTGCGTTTTCTGAACATAACGTGCAACCCAAATGGCGTTTTTTTGTTATAAAAGTAATATTTATCGAACAAAAAGAACATTTGTTGTGTAACTGGGAGTCTCGTGAGTGCAAACATCCGAAGATTATCAAAGGTAAGCGATTAGTTTTATTGCTTTTCTGACTTTCGTGACCATGCTAATTTGGGGCTAGCTGTTGTAGCATTGATTGATACACTCACAAAAGCTTGGATTGCTTCGCTGCAAAGCATATTTTCAAAATCTGCCACGATAGGTGGATTAACAACAACTAAACTGTGTTTTGGTATTTCCTTTGGATTGCATGATTATAAATATTGTTAGTAATATTTTGCGCCCTGCAATCTAGCAGCGTTGTTTAGGAAAATGATCCCGCTAAAGGGATCCGGACGCAGAGAAGTTAACTTAACTGACCTGCCAAGTAAAAAAAATATGTGTGTATGTTGCATTTGGTGTGGAAAAAAATATTTGTATTATTATTTGAAAAAATAATAAAAATAACACTTTTTCTGTTTTTGAGTTTTTCTAATACACTGCCCAAAACATGTACTTTTATTTGAGTTTTAAAAAACCAAATAGTCTGCCAAATATTATTTGATAGTATGTTGAAATATGTATTTCACAATACTATTTTCAAATACTGGGTTAAATGCAAAGGAGTGTATTTGAGTCAGTGTATTGAGCTTTTCAAAATATTTTCCAAGTGTATTCTAAATACTTAAAATATTAAACTACTTGTCTTTTCAAGTAAAACATATCTGAATACTTACTTTGAATGTAGGTGAAAGTAATTGAGATATTTGAAATAGTATTTGTACCCAGGTCTAACATACACACATTCTCATACACTCACTACTGTCACCACAAACAGTCACATGCACTCACAGTCATCACCACACACAAACCCACTCACACATACACTACAGTTAAAGTGACTATATTAATCACTATTACCATTACACTGCTGCTATGTTGATAATACGATTATTATTACAATTAGTATGTGTCTTGCTAACAGCCACTTTCTACCCATTTTCAATCAATCAATCAATCAATTTTATTTATATAGCTTCGTACATCAGCTAATATCTCGAAGTGCTGTACAGACACCCAGCCTAAAACCCCAACACAGCAGTAATGCAGGTGTAGAAGCCACGGTGGCTAGGAAAAACTCCCTAGAAAGGCCAAAACCTAGGAAGAAACCTAGAGAGGAACCAGGCTACGAGGGGTGGCCAGTCCTCTTCTGCTGTGCCGTGGTGGGATTATAACGAAATGCCAAGATGTCAAAAATGTTCATAATGAAGCATGGTCAAATAATTAATCATGAATAATTTCAGTTGGCTTTTCATAGCCGATCATCAAGAGTGAAAAACAACAAGGTCGGGACAGGTGGCGGTTCCATAACCGCAGGCAGAACAGCTGAAACTGGAATAGCAGCAGGCCAGGCGGACTGGGGACAGCAAGGAGTCACCACGGGCGGCAGTCCCGCGCATGGTCCTAGGGCCCAGGTCCTCCGAGAGAAAGAAAGAGAGAAGGAGAAAATTAGAGAGAGCCAAGATTTTCAAAATTTCCATAAATGACAAGCATGGTCAAATAATAATCAGGAATAAATCTCAGTTGGCTTTTCATAGCCCGATCATTAAAGTTGAAAACAGCAGGTCTGGGACAGGTAGGTTCCATAACCGCAGGCAGAACAGTTGAAACTGGAATAGCAGCAAGGCCAGGCGGACTGGGGACAGCAAGGAGTCACCACGGCCGGTAGTCCGACGTTGTCCTAGGGCTCAGTCCTCCGAGAGAAAGAAAGAGAGAAGGAGAAAATTAGAGAGCCAAGATTTTCAAAATGTTCATAAATGAACAGCATGGTCAAATAATAATCAGGAATAAATCTCAGTTGGCTTTTCATAGCCGATCATAAGAGTTGAAAACAGCAGGTCTGGGACGGGTAGGGGTCCGTAACCACAGGCAGAACAGTTGAAACTGGAATAGCAGCAGCCAGGCGGACTGGGGACAGCAAGGTGTCATCATGCCCGGTAGTCCTGACGTATGGTCCTAGGGCTCAGGTTCTCAGAGAGAAAGAGAGAACGAGAGAATTAGAGGAGCAACCTTAAATTCACACAGGACACTGGATAAGACAGGAGAAGTACTCCAGGTAACCAACTGACCCTAGCCCCCCGACACAAACTACTGCAGCATAAATACCTGAGGCTGAGACAGGAGCGGTCAGGAGACACTGTGGCCCATCCGAAGAAACCCCGGACAGGGCCAAATAGGAAGGATATAACCCCACCCACTTTGCCAAAGCACAGCCCCCGCACCACTAGGGAAATCCTCAACACCAACTTACAATCCTGAGACAAGGCCGAGTATAGCCCACAAGATCTCACCACAGCACAAACCAAGGGGGGGCGCCAACCCAGACAGGAAGATCACGTCAGTAACTCAACCCACTCAAGTGACGCACCCTCCTAGGGACGGCATGAAAGAGCACCAGCAAGCCAGTGACTCAGCCCTGTAACAGGGTTAGAGGCAGAGAATCCCAGTGGAGAGAGGGGAACCGGCCTGGCAGAGACAGCAAGGGCGGTTCGTTGCTCCAGAGCCTTTCCGTTCACCTTCACACTCCTGGGCCAGGCTACACTCATCATATGACCTACTGAAGAGATAAGTCTTCAGTAAAGACTTAAAGGTTGAGACCGAGTCTGCGCTCTCACATGGGTAGGCAGACTGTTCCATAAAATGGAGATCTATAGAGAAAGCCCTGCTCCCCGCTGTTGCTTTAGAAATTTCTAGGGACAATTAGAGAGGCCTGCGTCTTGTACCGTAGCGTACGTATTGGTATGTACGGCAGGACCAACTCGGAAAGATAGTAGGAGCAAGCCCATGTAACGCTTTATAGGTTAACAGTAAAACCTTGAAATCAGCCCTTGCCTTAACAGAAGCCAGTGTAGGGAACTAGCACTGGAGTAATTTGATCAAATTCTTGGTTCTAGTCAGGATTCTAGCAGCCGTATTTAGCACTAACTGAAGTTTATTTAGTGCTTATCCGGGTAGCCGGAAAGTAGAGCATTGCAGTAGTCTACCAGAAGTAACAAATGCATGGATTAATTTTTCTGCATCATTTTTGGACAGAAATTTCTGATTTTTGCAATGTTACGTAGATGGAAAAAAGCTGTCCTTGAAACAGTCTTGATATGTTCGTCAAAAGAGAGATCAGGGTCAAGATGTACGCCGAGGTCCTTCACAGTTTTATTTGAGACGACTTTACAACCATCAAGATGAATTGTCAGATTTAACAGAAGATCTCTTTGTTTCTTGGACCTAGAACAAGCATCTCTGTTTTGTCCGAGTTTAAAAGTAGAAAGTTTTCAGCCATCCACTTCCTAATGTCTGAAACACAGGCTTCTAGCGAGGGCAATTTTGGGGCTTCACCATTTTTCATTGAAATGTACAGCTGTGTGTCATCCGCATAGCAGTGAAAGTTAACATTATGTTTTCGAATAACATCCCCAAGAGGTAAATTATAGTGAAAACAATAGTGGTCCTAAAACGGAACCTTGAGGAACACCGAAATGTACAGTTAATTTGTCAGAGGACAGACCATTCACAGAGACAAACTGATATCTTTCCGACAGTAAGATCTAAACCAGGCCAGAACTTGTCCGTGTAGACAAATTGGGTTTCCAGTCTCTCCAAAAGAATGTGGTGATCGATGGTGTCAAAGGCAGCACTAAGGTCTAGTAGCACGAGGACAGATGCAGAGCCTCGGTCTGACGCCATTAAAAGGTCATTTACCACCTTCACAAGTGCAGTCTCAGTGCTGATGGGGTCTAAAACCAGACTGAACACATTTCGATACATTATTTGTCTTCAGAAAGGCAGTGAGTTGCTGCCAACAGCTTTTCTAAAATCTTTGAGAGGAATGGAAGATTCGATATAGGGCCGATAGTTTTTATATTTTCGGTCAAGGTTTGGCTTTTTCAAGAGAGGCTTTATCACTGCCACTTTTAGTGAGTTTGGTACACATCCGGTGGATAGAGAGCTGTTATTAGTTCAACATAGGAGGGCCAAGCACAGGAAGCAGCTCCTTCAGCAGTTTAGTAGAATAGGATCCAGTTGCAGCTTGAAGGTTAGAGGCCATGATTATTTTCATCATTGTGTCAAGAGATATAGTACTAAAAACTTAAGTGTCTCTCCCGATCCAGGCCCTCGCAGAGCTGTGCAGATCCAGGACAGCTAAGCCCTGGAGAAACGCAGATTCAAAAGAGAGTCCGTAATTTGCTTTCTAATGTCATATCTTTTCCTCAAAGAAGTTCATGAATTTATTACTGCTGAAGGAAAGCCATCCTCTCTGGGGAATGCTGCTTTTTGTTAGTTTCGCAACAGTATCAAAAAAGAAATTTTGGATTGTTCTATTTTCCTCGATTAAGTTGGAAAAGTAGGATGAGCGAGCAGCAGTGAGGGCTCTTCGTACTGCCACGGTACTGTCTTCCAAGCTACGTAAGACTTCCAGTTTGGTGTGGCGCCATTTCCGTTCAATTTCCTGGAAGCTTGCTTCAAAGCTCGGGTATTTTCTGTATACCAGGGAGCTAGTTCTTTATGACAAATTTTTCGTTTTTAGGGGTGCACTGCATCTAGGGTATTGCGCAAGGTTAAATTGAGTTCCTCAGTTAGGTTGTAACTGATTTTTGTCCTCTGACGTCCTTGGGTAGGCAGAAGGAGTCTGGAAGGGCATCAGAATTTTGTGTCTGAGAATTTATAGCACGACTTTTGATGCTCCTTGGTTGGGGTCTGAGCATATTTGTTGCGATTGCAAACGTAATAAAATGGTGGTCCGATAGTCCAGGATTATGTGAAAAACATTAAGATCTACAACATTTTTCCATGGACAAAACTAGGTCCAGAGTATGACTGTGGCAGTGAGTAGGTCCAGAGAGACATGTTGGACAAAACCCACTGAGTCGATAATGGCTCCGAAAGACTTTTGGAGTGGGTCTGTGGACTTCTCCATGTGAATATTAAAATCACCAAAAATTAAGAATATGATCTGCTATAACCAAGGTCTGATAGGAATTCAGGAATTCAGAAATTTATTATTAGGATCATGACCATTGGTATTTCTTCTGCTACTAGTCACTTTTACCCCTGTTTATATACACATACCTACCCCTTTTATCTTCTCTCGTTTTTCTTGTTGGTTTTATTATTATTCTGCATTGTTGGGAAGGAGCTCGCAAGTACGCATTTCACTGTACTGTTATACACCTGCTATATCCTGTGCATGAGACAATACAACTTTGAAACTTGAACTTGAATAGCAAATGGCTGAATGAATAGCAAATGTCACACGTCTTGGAGATTATGTTATTTGATGCAGCCTAAGTTAGTCTGCGTGCATTACATGTGTACATGAGGTAATAAGCCATCTCCCTGGTCTCGGCTGCATGTCTCTGTCTCTCCACTCTGATTAAAGATGCAGGCTTGCCTCGGAGCAATAGAACTGATCTATAGCTGATGAGATGAGCCATTGACATGCTAGAAACACACGCTAACACATCCAGCACCAAAACACCTCTTTGAGGCTGAGACAGGCACGGTGACGCTACAGTACAGTAGGTTAAGTGATGTATTTATCCTCTGCTGTTTGCAATCAGTAGATTAGACTTATTGGATTTCCTTGTCGTTCTTGAACTACTGTCTTGGAAAAGCCCAGGGGTCAGATTTGCCAGCTTTGCAACAATTTCTCATCCAGTCAACTACAGAATTACCCAACTCTCAATATTTGTTTGTGGTGGTGGTGTGGTGGTGGTGTGGTGGTGGTGGTGGTGGTGGTGGTGTTGTGTGTGTGTGTGTGTGTGTGTGTGTGTGTGTGTGTGTGTGTGTGTGTGTGTGTGTGTGTGTGTGTGTGTGTGTGTGTGTGTGTGTGTGTGTGTGTGTGTGTGTGTGTGTGTGTGTGTGTGCGGATGTGCTTGTGAAGTGTTTGTGGAGTGTGTGTGTGAGTGCGTGCATGCGTGCGTGCGTGCGTGCGTGTTTGTGTGTATTTTTACATGGTTGGTGCAGTCGCCCAAGCGGACATTGTCGTCACCACTTTAGTGCCTTGCTCTGGTCTTTGTGGAAATGTAGCAGTAGAGAGAAGTAGTGTTGAGAGAGAGAAGTACTGTTGATGTTTGTGTTTTTAGGAGAAACACAGGCAAATTGGGAGAGGAAGGAGAGAGGAGAGGGTGCAGATATAAAAGGACTCCTATGGGAGGAGATAGCAGCCAGAAAAATCATGGAGGAAGTGAAAAGGTCTGTTTTTACAGCCGGTTTCATAGCAGTCTCTAAATCAGTGATGTTAAGTTATGGAGAAGCAAGGCAACTTTCTACCCTAATAGTCATTACAATTAATCAGTCAAGCTCCAATGCTTTGGGAGAATTTACCTGTAACCGGTGCAATGAAACACAATTTAACTACCATAACAGATTTATAGTATTACAGGGAGACGTTTGGGGTGAACATTATGCATGCAGTCTTTATCCCATAGACTTTCAGAGCATGTTTATATTTGATTATTGTTGTCCACAGACAATATATGAAGCATGATAAATAAACCATCACCATTTCAGTGTTAGGCGGTGGTCTCATTTCTATGGGTGGACTAGATACTGTATATACTGTTTGGCAGAAATCTGTGCATAGTAGTTCTGTAGCATGTGAAAGTGTGACCTTTAAAAGTCCCTGTTAGTCTTCCCACAGCAGTGCTGAGTATGTGAGTGTAGTGATGAGTCCTCTTGACCTTGGTACCGTAAAGGGCCGCTGCATTTTTCCTCCTTCTCTGTCACGGCTTGGTATTGTCAAATAGTGAAGAACACACTGTTTTAAATGATGACAAATTGACCCTGAATAATTTAATCAAAGCCAGTTGTGAAATGCGTCTCACTAAAAAGACAAGGATTGCTCTTTTGTATGTGATCTTGAAGTCTTCAGTCATCTCTTTGCTGAGGGTATTTGCTCTTAATCTACTGTATTCCTACTTACTGTCACTAAGTGCAGCGAAATGCTGGTGCTTCTAGTTCCGACATTGCAGCAATATCTAACAAGTAATCTAATAATTMTACAACAACTAACTAATACACACAAATCAAAGTAGAGGGATGGAATAAGAATATGTACATATAAATATATGGATGAGCAATGACCGAGCGGCAAAGGCATGATGCAATAGACGGTATAAAATACAGTATATACATATGGGATGAGTAATGCAAGATATGTAAACAACATTATTAAAGTGGCATTAATAAAGTGACTAGTGATCCATTCGTTAGAGTGGCCAATGATTTCAAGTCTGTATGTAGGCAGCAGCCTCTCTGTGTTAGTGATGGCTGTAACAGTCTGATGGGCTTGAGATAGAAGCTATTTTTCAGTCTCTCGGTCGCAGCTTTGATGCACTTGTACTGACCTCGCCTTCTGGGTGGTAGCGGCGTGGTTGTTTTCCTTTATGATCTTTTTGGCCATTCTGTGACATCGGGTGATGTAGGTGTCCTGGAGGGCAGGTAGTTTGCCCCCGGTGATGYCTTGTGCAGACCGCACCACCCTCTGGAGAGCCCTGCGGTTGTGAGCAGTGCAGTTGCCATACCAGGCGGTGATACAGCCCGACAGGATGCTCTCAATTGTGCAGCTGTTAAAGTTTGTGAGAGTTTTAGGTGAAAAGCCAAATTTCTTCAGCCTCCTGAGGTTGAAGAGGTGCTGTTGCGCCTTCTTCACCATGCTGTCTGTGTGGGTGGACCATTTCAGTTTGTCCGAGATGTGTACACCGAGGAACATAAAACGTTCCACCTTCTCCACTGCTGTCCCGTTGATGTGGATATTGGGGTGCTCCCTCTGCTGTTTCCTGTAGTCCAGGATCATCTCCTTTGTTTTGTTTTGTTGAAGTTGAGTGTGAGGTTATTTTCGTGACACCACACTCCGAGTGCCCTCACCTCCTCCCTATAGGCCGTCTCATCGTTGTTGGTGATCARGCCTACTACTGTTGTGTCGTCTGCAAACTTGATGATCGAGTTGGAGGCTTGCATGGCCACGCAGTCATGGGTGAACAGGGAGTACAGGAGAGGGCTCCTGCACGTACCCTTGTGGGGCCCCAGTGTTGAGGATCAGCGAAGTGGAGATGTTGTTTCCTACCTTCACCACATGGGGGCGGCCCGTCAGGAAGTTCAGGACCCGATCGCAAAGGGCGGGGTTGAGTTCCAAGGCCTCAAGCTTAATGATGAGCTTGGAGGGTACTATGGTGTTGAATACTGAGCTGTAGTTAATAAACAGCATTCTTACATAGGTACTCACTATTACATTACAACGGAATGACTTGATTAGTGTAGTGTTAGCTAGCTACATAGTTGTCTTTGCTGTCTTTGTATCCAAGATAATTGTGTAGTTTAGAGTAATTTGTCAAGGTTACCTAGCCAGTTACCGAGGCTACCTAGCCAGCTACACTTTCAAACTAAGTCAACAACGCAGCCACTGCTAGCTAGCCTACTTCACCAGCCAGCAGCACTGTATCATTTTAGTCAATAAGATTTTTTGCAACGTAAGCTTAACTTTCTGAACATTCGAGACGTGTAGTCCACTTGTCATTCCAATCTCCTTTGCATTAGCGTAGCCTCTTCTGTAGCCTGTCAACTATGTGTCTGTCTATCCCTCTTCTCTCCTCTCTGCACAGACCATACAAACGCTTCACACCGCGTGCCCGCCGCCACTCTAACCTGGTGGTCCCAGCGCGCACGACCCACGTGGAGTTCCAGGTCCCCGGCAGCCTCTGGAACTGCCGATCTACGGCCAACAAGGCAGAAGTTCATCTCAGCCTATGCTCCTCCAGTCCCTCGACTTCTTGGCACTGACGGAAACATGGATTACCACAGATAACACTGCTACTCCTACTGCTCTCTCCTCGTCTGCCCACGTGTCTCGCACACCCGAGAGCTTTGGTCAGCGGGGTGGTGGCACTGGGATCCTCCTCTCCAAGTGGACATTCTCTCTTTCTGCCCTGACCCATCTGTCTATCGCCTCCTTTGAATTCATGCTGTCACAGTTACCAGCCCTTTCAAGCTTAACATCCTTATCATTTATCGCCCCCAGGTTCCCTTCGAGAGTTCCATCAATGAGCTTGACGCTTGATAAGTTCCTTTCCTGAGGATGGCTCACCTCTCACAGTTCTGGGGACTTTAACCTCCCCACGTCTACCTTTGACTCATTCCTCTCTGCCTCCTTCTTTCCACTCTTCTCCTCTTTTGACCTCACCCTCTCACCTTCCCCCCCTACTCACAAGGCAGGCAATACGCTTGACCTCATCTTACTAAGATGCTGTTCTTCCACTAATCTCATTGCAACTCCCCTCCAAGTCTCCGACCACTACCTTGTATCTTTTCCCTCTCGCTCTCATCCAACACTTCCCACACTGCCCCTACTCGGATGGTATCGCGCTGTCCCAACCTTCGCTCTCTCTCTCCCGCTACTCTCTCCTCTTCCATCCTATCATCTCTTCCCTCTGCTCAAACCTTCTCCAACCTATCTCCTGATTCTGCCTCCTCAACCCCTCTCCTCCCTTTCTGCATCCTTTAACTCTCTATGTCCCTTATCCTCCAGGCCGGCTCGGTCCCCTCCTGCTCCGTGGCTCGACGACTCATTGCGAGCTCACAGAACAGGGCTCCGGGCAGCCGAGCGGAAATGGAGGAAAACTTGCCTCCCTGCGGACCTGGCATCCTTTCACTCCCTCCTCTCTACATTCTCCTCTTCTGTCTCTGCTGCTAAGCCACTTTCTACACTCTAATTCCAAGCATCTGCCTCTAACCCTAGGAAGCTCTTTGCCACCTTCTCCTCCCTCCTGAATCCTCCTCCCCTCCCCCCCTCCTCCCTCTCTGCGGATGACTTCGTCAACCATTTTGAAAAGATGGTCGACGACATCCGATCCTCGTTTGCTAAGTCAAACGACACCGCTGGTTCTGCTCACACTGCCCTACCCTGTGCTTTGACCTCTTTCTCCCTCTCTCTCCAGATGAAATCTCGCGTCTTGTGACGGCCGGCGCCCAACAACCTGCGCTTGACCCTATCCCTTCCTCTCTTCTCCAGACATTTCCGGAGACCTTCTCCCTTACCTCACCTCCCTCATCAACTCATCCTTGACCGCTGGCTACGTCCCTTCCGCCTTCAAGAGAGCGAGAGTTGCACCCCTTCTGAAAAAACCTACACTCGATCCCTCCGATGTCAACAACTACAGACCAGTATCCCTTCTTTCTTTCTCTCCAAGACTCTTGAACGTGCCGTCCTTGGCCAGCTCTCCTGCTATCTCTCTCAGAATGACCTTCTTGATCCAAATCAGTCAGGTTTCAAGACTAGTCATTCAACTGAGACTGCTCTTCTCTGTGTCACGGAGGCGCTCCGCACTGCTAAAGCTAACTCTCTCTCCTCTGCTCTCATCCTTCTAGACCTATCGGCTGCCTTTGATACTGTGAACCATCAGATCCTCCTCTCCACCCTCTCCGAGTTGGGCATCTCCGGCGCGGCCCACGCTTGGATTGCGTCCTACCTGACAGGTCGCTCCTACCAGGTGGCGTGGCGAGAATCTGTCTCCGCACCACGTGCTCTCACCACTGGTGTCCCCCAGGGCTCTGTTCTAGGCCCTCTCCTATTCTCGCTATACACCAAGTCACTTGGCTCTGTCATATCCTCACATGGTCTCTCCTATCATTGCTATGCAGACGACACACAATTAATCTTCTCCTTTCCCCTTCTGATAACCAGTGTGGCGAATCGCATCTCTGCATGTCTGGCAGACATATCAGTGTGGATGACGGATCACCACTCAAGCTCAACCTCGGCAAGACGAGAGCTGCTCTTCCTCCGGGGAAGGACTGCCCGTTCCATGATCTCGCCATCACGTTTGACACTCCATGTGTCCTCCTCCCAGAGTGCTAAGAACCTTGGGTGATCCTGGACAACACCCTGTCGTTCTCAACTAACATCAAGGCGGTGACCCGTTCCTGTAGGTTCATGCTCTACAACATTCGCAGAGTACGACCCTGCCTCACACAGGAAGCGGCGCAGGTCCTAATCCAGGCACTGTCATCTCCGTCTGGATTACTGCAACTCGCTGTTGGCTGGGCCCCTGCCTGTGCCATTAAACCCCTACAACTCATCCAGAACGCCGCAGCCCGTCTGGTGTTCAACCTTCCCAAGTTCTCTCACGTCACCCCGCTCCTCCGCTCTCTCCACTGGCTTCCAGTTGAAGCTCGCATCCGCTACAAGACCATGGTGCTTGCCTACGGAGCTGTGAGGGGAACGGCACCTCCGTACCTTCAGGCCTGATCAGGCCCTAACCCAAACAAGGGCACTGCGTTCATCCACCTCGGCCTGCTCGCCTCCCCACCTCTGAGGAAGTACAGCTCCCGCTCAGCCCAGTCAAAACTGTTCGCTGCTCTGGCACCCCAATGGTGGAACAAACTCCCCACGACGCCAGGTCAGCGGAGTCAATCACCACCTTCCGAAAACCTGAAACACCACCTCTTTAAGGAATACCTAGGATAGGATAAAGTAATCCTTCTAACCCCCCCCCCTTAAAAGAGTTAGATGCACTATTGTAAAGTGGTTGTTCCACTGGATATCATAAGGTGAAGCACCAATTTGTAAGTCGCTCTGGATAAGAGCGTCTGCTAAATGACTTAAATGTAAATGTAAATGTATTCCTCTTGTCCAGATGGGATAGGGCAGTGTGCAGTGTGATGGCGATTGCATCATCTGTGGACCTATTGGGACGGTATGCAAATTGCAGTGGGTCTAGGGCAGGGGTGTCAAAGTCAAATGGACGGAGGGCCAAATAAAAAATTTAGCTACAAGCCGAGGGCCGGACTGTTCGAATGTTCATATGAAAAAAATTTAAATGACGCATATAGTCTAGTGAACCTAATTGAACCTACTGAAAACCTACAAATATATTCCAATATGATCAGATAAAATAAGCAATATTTTCTTATGGCTCTGTCAGTAATTTTAATTTCAACAGACACAAAAGACAAATTTCCTTTATATAAAATCCCCATAACATGAACATTAAATGAAAGAAACCGGTATTCAAGGCACCATCAGTAGCCTATATTTTCTATTTTAAGCAAAAGTGGGCTAAATTTACTTCAAAGAAAAAAACAATAATAGCAATTTTCTATCATCCACTTCAACTGAAATATTTTTTAAAATATAATTGGATTGAAATACAATAAAATAAAGTGCAAAAATCTATTAATCAAAAACAAACACTTTGTTTAAGGAGAAGTAACATGCAGTGAAAACAAATATTAAACTTTAACTTTTAAACTTGAAACTGAGATAAAAACTCTAAATATGTGATTGCCACAGTAATGTTACTTGTTTGAGGGTTGAGGGTGATACTTCGGTGGTGTCCCATCTTTTCCACAAGTTCATCAATGTTCGGGGTAAGGCTCTGAGCTGAGGAAATCCTCAGAATTGAGTGGAGGTGTTCAGCAGTAAGTCGACTTCTGTGTGATGTTTTGTTCAGGTTCATCAAAGAAAACAGTTGTTCACACAGGTATGTGCTGCCAAACATAGACAACGTTGAGCAGCCTGGATGCGCAGCTGGGGCATTGGTGTCGGGGAGGAAACGGGCGAACTCCGCAGCACCCACTGCCGCATATTTTGCCTCAGTGCATCATTGCATTGGAGGTCAATCAACTCCATTTGGAGGTTTGGTGGTGAGCTTTCCACGTCAACAGCAAATGGGTTACCGAGCAGTTCCAACCTGCTTTTTTGTGCTTCAAAGTCAGCAAATCGGCGTCGAAAGTCAGCGGCAAGCATACCTATTTTATCAGCCAACTGTGCGCTCGGGAACGCACTGGTAGAGGCTTCTCTTTTCATGGTCTGGCAGCTGGGAAGTGGCTCAAATTTCTTTCCGCATCTGCGTCTCCCACAGAGAGTGTTTGGTTTTAAATGCCTTCACTGTACTGTACATATCAGAGATGACATGATCCCGACCCTGCAGCTGCAAGTTCATTGCATTCAGATGACTCGTAATGTCACACAGAAAAGCCATTTCACACAGAAACATTTCGTCTCGGAGTTGTTGTTGTGTCTTTCCCTTTGCTGTCCAAGAACAGACAAATCTCCTCACGAAGCTCGAAACATCTTTGAAGCACCTTTCCCTGGCTTAGCCATCGCACCCTGTGTGGATAAGGCAAATCACCATGCCCGTTTCTAACTCCGTCAGAAATGCCTTGAACTGGCGGTGATTCAAACCTTTGGCTCTGATAAAGTTAACTGTGCGCGTGATGATGCTCATTACATGCTCCATTTTTCAAGGCTTTACCGCACAACGCTTCCTGGTGTATGATACAATGATAAGCTGTCAGCTCACCTGTCGCGTTTTCCTCTTGCATCTTTTCCCGTATCTTCGCCACCAGTCCCTCCTGTGTCCACACATCGCAGGTGCTCCGTCGGTTGTCAAACCCACGAGTTTTTCCCAAGGCAGCTCCATCTCATTTACACATCTTGACACCCTCTTCATACAAATCATGCCCCGTAGTTGTGCCATGCATAGGACGTAAAGCCAAAAATCTCTCTGTCACGCTTAGGCTGGAGTCCACTCGCGGATGAAAATTGCAACTGGGCAATGTCAGAAATGTCGGTGCTCTCATCCACAGCAACAAGGAATATGCAATGAAATCTTTTCCCTTTTTCACAAGCTGCTCTTTTAGATTGATGGACAACTGGTCTACTCTCTCGGCAATGGTGTTTCTGCTCAGACTCACATTTAAAAAGAGTTGCCTTTTTCTGGGCAAACTTCGTCACAAACTTAATCATGCAGTTTTTGATGAAATCCCCCTCCGTAAATGGCCGGGCTGATTTAGCGATCTCTTCTGCCAAAATAAAACTGGCCTTGACAGCAGCCTGGCCTTGTGATTTGGCTTTTTTGAACAGAGCCTGTCGAGATTTGAGGCCTCGTTTTAATTCCTCTGCCTTTTGTAGCCTTTGTTCCATGTCCATATTCTTGTTTTGTCCGCGTGTTTCGTTTCATAATGTGTCTCAGAATATACTCTTTCAGTACCGCCACACTTTCTCCACACAGAAGCACACACAGGTTTTCCAGCTACCTCCGTGAACATATACTCCGACTCCCACCTTGTTTGAAACCCCCGGTTCTCAGTGTCCACCTTCCGTTTTGCCATTTTTGGATGGGTATCTGAAAGTTAATTTTACTGGAGTGCTGACGACTGCTGTGCCAATAAATATTGAAATGAAGCAGCCTACTGCTCGGTGCGTCACCGTTGCATTGTGGGAAATGTAGTATTGGTGCGTGTAAAAGATCTGCGGGCTGCCGGCTTGCTGCGGTCTGCGGGCCGGTTCTAATAATAAATCAAGATCATCCCAGGGGCCGTAAAAAACCTTCTCGCGGGCCGGATGTGGCCCACGGGCCTTGACTCTGACATATGTGGTCTAGGGTGACAGGTAAGGTGGAGGTGATATGATCCTTGACTAGTCTCTCAAAGCACTTCATGATGACAGAAGTGAGTGCTACGGGGCGATAGTCATTCAGTTCAGTTACCTTTGCCTTCTTGGGTACAGGAACAATTGTGGCCATCTTGAAGCATGTGGAGACAGCAGACTGGRATAGGGCGAGATTGAATATGTCCGTGAACACCCCAGCCAGCTGGTCTGCGCATGCTCTGAGAACGCGGCTAGGGATGTCGTCTGGGCCGGCAGCCTTGCGAGCGTTAAGAGGCGACCCTCTCTGTCGGCGCCATCTTGCTATATATCCACTACATTCCTAAAGAAAATAATGTACTTTTTACTCCATACATTTTCCCTGACACCCAAAAGTACTCGTTACATTCTGCTTAACAGGACAGGAAAATGGTGTCACGCCCTGACCTTAGAGAGCCTTTTTATGTCTTTTTGGTTTGGTTTATTGGTTTATGTTTATTGGTTTATGTCTCTTTTTATTTGGTTTGGTTAGGGTGTGATTTGGGGTGGGCATTCTATGTTCTGATTTCTATGTTTTTGTATTTCTATGTGTTGGCCGGGTATGGTTCTCAATCAGGGACAGCTGTCTATCGTTGTCTCTGTTTGGGAATCATACTTAGGCAGCCTTTTTTCTCTTTTGTCATTGTGGGAAGTTGTCTTTGTTAGGGGCACTATAGCCCTTGTAAGCTTCACGGTCCTTTTTGTTATTTCTTGTTTTGTTGGCGACATTTTTCTATAATATAAGAAAATGTACRCTTACCACGCTGCACTTTGGTCCACTTCATTCGACAGCCGTGACAAATGGTCCAATTCACACACTTATCAAGAGAACATCCCTGTTCACCCTGCTTTTTCTGATCTGGAAGACTCACTAAACACAAATGCTTCATTTGTAAATTATGTCTGAGTGTTGGAGCGTGCCCTTGTCTATCCATAAATTTAAAAAACAAGAAAATTGTGCCGTTTGGATTTACTTTTGATACTTAACTATATTTAAAACCAGATACTTTTGGACTTTTACTGAAGTAGTATTTTACTGTGTGACTTTCACTTTTACTTTAGTAATTTTCTATTAATGTATCTTTACCTTTACAAGTATGACAATTGGAATGAAGATGGATGGCCCTCCCTGAACACTTGAAAAAAAACAAGTGACCCTCTCCTATACCCAGAATAATAATTAAAACATAAAATGCCTAGACGATAACATGCCTACTGTTTACCCCCACTCCTAGGACAGACCAGAGACTTAGGTATGTCATTTTAGAAAATGTTCCTTGTCTCTTAAGCATTACATGGCAATGTAGCGTGCAGGTCTACGGACCAGATGATTGGGGGTTCGCAGAACGCTGCGGACATGGGTAGGAGTGAAAATTTCCCCTTTATAATAAAATAATTTCATGAATCTCTCATCATATTCTAGGTTATTTTACATGAGCAGGTTGACGTTTATTGGAATGAGCCTTGTCCTGGAGGCAGAACTGAGCAATTTTCACTAGATGGGCCGTCTGCAAAGTCAAAATTATCCGATCATGCACTTCGTATAGCCTAGGCCTATAGCCTATAGTATAGCTATAGGCTATGTATAATTTGATTGAGACCACAGGCACACAGTGCACCTGATATTGCGCATTCAGCAGAGAAACAGGGATGAGGGTCAGAATCGGGCAATACAGAAATTTCATCAATTACAATTTACATGACCCTCCCCTGACTGAATTTGAAAAAGCATGGCACTCCCTCATTTTTCTCCGAGTCCCAGTTCCAAAAATTTAAAACAGTCCCTTGATAATGTGCAATTCCATTGAAATACCCAATTTGACAACATGATGTCCCCAACCACTACCATTACAGGCAACAGCGAATGTTCAGCCTGCTGCACAGCAGATCTGGGTTCAAATACTATTTCAAATATCAAAGTTGGTAGAATCTTATTCAAAACGATTCACAGCTGGAAGTGCTGCCAAAGGTGCTTCCACCAAGTATTAACTCTGGGGTGTGAAGACATGCAATCAAGACATATTCCTTTTTTTATTATTAATTTGTAATCCATTTTAAGCCAGCATGTATGTTTCTAGCTTCAGCAGTGCAGTATACCTAAAAATACAAAACAACAATACACACAAATCCCAAAAAATACAAATTAAGAAATATCAGAACGAGCAATGTCATGGTGTGTATAGACAGTATGGACAGGATAGGAAACAGGATAGGAAACAATGTACAGTACATAGGGCAGCAGTCTCTAAGGTGCAGGGTAGAGTACCGGGCGGTAGCTGGCTAGTAACAGTGACTAAGTTCAGGAAAGGATACTGGGAGGAGGCCGTCTAGTGGTGACTATTTAACAGTCTGATGGCCTGAGGATAGAAGCTGTTTTTCAGTCTCTCGGTCACAGCTTTGATGCACCTGTACTGTCTCCGCCTTTTACAGTGGCTTGCGAAAGTATTCACCCCCTTGGCATTTTTCCTATTTTGTTGCCTTTCAACCTGGAATTAAAATTGATTTTTGGGGGGATTGTATTATTTGATGTACACAACATGCCTACCACTTTGAAGATGCAAAATATTTTTTATTGGGAAACAAACAAGAAATAAGACAAAAAACAGAAAACTTGAGCGTGCATAACTATTCACCCCCCCAAAGTCAATACTTTGTAGAGCCACCTTTTGCAGCAATTACAGCTGCAAGTCTCTTGGGGGTATATCTCAAAAGCTTGGCACATCTAGCCACTGGGGTTTTTGCCCATTCTTCAAGGCTAAACTGCTCCAGTTCCTTCAATTTGGATGGGTTCCGCTGGTGTACAGCAAACTTTAAATCATACCACAGATTCTCAATTGGATTGAGGTCTGGGCTTTGACTACGCCATTCCAAGACATTTAAATGTTTCCTCTTAAACCAGTCGAGTGTTGCTTTAGCAGTATGCTTAGGGTCATTGTCCTGCTGGAAGGTGAACCTATGTCCCAGTCTCAAATCTCTGGAAGACTGAAACAGGTTTCCCTCAAGAATTTCCCTGTATTTAGCGCCATCCATCATTCCTTCAATTCAGTCCCTGCCGATGAAATATATCCCCATAGCATGATGCTGCCACCACCATGCTTCACTGTGGGGATAGCGTTCTCGTGGTGATGATAGAAGTTGGGTTTGCGCCAGACATAGCGTTTTCCTTGATGGCCAAAAAGCTCAATTTTAGTCTCATCTGACCAGAGTACCTTCTTCCATATATTTGGGGAGTCTCCAACATGCCTTTTGGGGAACAATAAATGTTTGCTTATTTATTTCTTTAAGCAATGGATTTTTTTCTGGCCACTCTTCCATAAAGTCAAGCTGTGTGGATTGTATGGTTTAAAGTGGTCCTACGGACAGATACTCCCATCTCCACTGTGGAGCTTTGCGGCTCCTTCAGGGTTATCTTTGGTCAGTTGTTGCCTCTCTGATTAATGCACTCCTTGCCTGGTCCGTGAGTTTTGGTGGGCGGTCCTGTCTTGGCAGGTTTGTTGTGGTGCCATATTCTTTTTATTTTTTAATAATGGATTTAATGGTGCTCCGTTAGATGTTTAAAGTTTCAGATATTTTTTTATAACCCAACCCTGATCTGTACTTSTCCACAACTTTGTCCCTGACCTGTTCGGAGAACTCCTTGGTCTTCATGGTGGTGTTATAGACTCTGGGGCCTTTCAGAACAGGTGTATATATACTGAGATCATGTGACAGATCATGTGACACTTAGATTGCACATAGGTGGACTTTACTTAACTAATTAAGTAGTTAAGTTAAGTAAGTAGTTAAGCTAATTAAGTAGTTAAGTGACTTCTGAAGGTAATTGGTTGCACCAGATCTTATTTAGGGGCTTCATAGCAAAGGGGGTGAATACATATGCACGCACCACTTTTCCGTTTTTATTGTATATTATTTTTTGAAACAAATAATTTTTAAAATTTCACTTCACCAATTTGGACTATTTTCTGCATGTCCATTACATGAAATCCAAATAAAAAATCTATTTAAATTACAGGTTATAATGCAACAAAATAGGAAAAATGCCAAGGGGGATGAATAATTTTGCAAGGTACTGTATATGGTAGCGGGTGAACAGGCCATGGCTCGGGTGGCTGAGGTCCTTGATTATCTTCTTGGCCTTCTTGTGACACCAGGTGCTGTAGATGTCCAGGAGGGCAGGCAGTGTTCCCCCAGTGACGCGTTGGGCTGACTGCACCACCCTCTGGAGAGCCCGACCCAGCAGGGATGCAGCCCTCTCAATGGTGCATCTGTAGAAGTTTGTGATGATATTAGTGAAATATTAGTGAAATTGTGAAAAGTTTGTCCTGCCTACAAGTAGCAATACCACAAACATCATCATTGCCATGTGTTACGGCCATACAGCAAGAACAAAATTCGGAGAAAAGACATGCTGTTCAAAGTAGCTGTGCCACCAACCGGTATTACCCAGCAGCCTTCTCTCTGATCTACATGGAGCCGTACTAAGCAGCAGCAGCAGCAGCAGCAACTCCCCTATGGCTTATCTCAAAACACCTGTCTCACCTAACCTGACCCTGTCTCTCATGTGCTGCAACATGAAGTGATCCCAAACAGTACAATATATACTGTCTTTATATTGTCACACAGGTATCCATGGGAAATATTATGGGAGTCTCATAACCTGTTCAGAATGTCTCCTTTATCATTGCTAATTCAAACCCAGATTAGTAAATTCCAAGAGAAAGTACAGCCATTTTATCACTTTTTCCAGTCAATACCACCTTAACTGCTGCTGTTCAAAGTTTTTATTTATTTTGTAAAATCTCTAACTGTTTTAATGCGGTCATCGATCACACCCCTCTACCCCTTCCTACCCACCTAGCAGAGGAAAGACAGAGTCCTTGGGTAGTGCTTACAGATTGATCATCTCTCATAAACTCAATATAATGACAGAGAGAGAGGCCAGGCTAATTCCTGAAGTGATAGATGTTTTGTAAAGTGACTCAGTCCTGAGGAGAAACAAACAGTCCCTGGTTATCTGCTCTGAAGTTACCGAAGTGTAGTCAGTAATGACAGTGTCTGACTATGAGAGAAAGCTTCGAATAAATGTGAATAGAAACACCCTCAATAACAGACAGGGAGCTGCAAACAGTCATGCAATGGACGTCTTTTTCATTCTTGGATGATTTAACTTATTTGTGAACAAAATGGTGTATGTGTGTGCGTGTGTGCAGTGGTGGAAAAAGTACCCAATTTTCATACTTGAGTAAAAGTAAAGATACCTTAAATGAAAATGACTCAAGTAAAAGTGAAAGTCACCCAGTAAAATACTAATTGAGTTAAAGTCTAAAAGTATTTGGTTTTAAATGTACTTAAGTATTCTTATATTATACAAACCAGACAACATGATTTTCTTGTTTTTTAAATTTACGGATAGCAGGGGCACTCTGACAAAAATCTCAAACGAAGCATTTGTTTTTAGTGAGTCTGCCAGATAAGAGGCAGTAGGGATGACCAGTGATGTTCTCTTGATAAGTGTGTGAATTAGACAATTTTCATGTCTTGCTTAGCATTCAAAATGTAACAAGTACTTTTGGGTGTCAAAGAAAATGTAAGGACTAAAAAGTACATTCTTTTCTTTAGGAATGTAGTGGAGTAAAAGTAAAAGTTGTCACATTTATAAATAGTAAAGTACAGATACCCCAAAAAATTACTTAAGTAAAAATACTTTTAAGTACTACCTAAGTACTTTACACCACTGTGTGTGTGCGTGTGTGTGTGCGCATGCATAGATTAATGCACTTGTTGATGTTTTTTTACAGTATTGTCACCTTATCCACTCATACCTTACGAGTAATTATGTGATGCACTGTGTTTTGCCAGTGTGTGTTGTTCAATACCACCAGTGAGATCACTGAGGTCATTTAGAGGTCAAGAACCTCAACAGGTATCAGAAACAGCCGTCTACCACTGGACTCAACAAGTGTTATTCCCCCAGTCTGCCTCGTCAATAACTAATAAACTCCGGGACCATCAATGACAGATCAATGTGATGCTCTCTCCTACTCTATTTAGTTGTTGTGTATTTATTTTTGGACATCCTGAATGTCTCATTATTAATATAGTCAGATAACCAGTTACTGGCCAGATTTTAAATGAATCTCAAATAACATAACGACACACTCTCATCCAGATCGTTCTTTGTTAGTGAAAAAATATTTGCTATGCTGGATGGAAATCTCCAGCCCTGGGTAATGCTGTTTGATTCTGGCCATGAAAGAGGGCCATTAATAAAGTTCTCTGGGCTGAAAGCGTGAGTACTTGGGTTATTACGTGCATAAGCAGGAAATTACATGGATTAGCAGCAAATTCAATTTCCAGGACACATGCTGTCTATGTGCCTCTCCTGCCTGATTGGGGAAAATGGGGAGATAGAAAAACAATAGAAAATCCAATGACTAAAATGAGCATTCACTTTACTGTAGGAGCATTCCTCTCATAAGGGGTTCTGTTGTGATGGACCAAATGTCAGCGAATGGATTGGCTCTCCAACAGAACAGCAGCCTTCATTGACCTCCTCATCCCAGCCTCGCGGGCAGCCCACTCACCACCCACTGGGCACACACTGGTTGAATCAACGTTGTCCTGCTTATTTCAATGAAATGACGTTGAACCAATGTGGAATAGATGTTAAATTGATGTCTGTTTCCAGTGGGCAGGCCCCATCACATCACTACTGTCTGTCTGAGTGCACAGGCAGGCACAACCAGGGATAGAACTCACTCGCTCACAGAGCCCCTTCTGCATGCAAACTCAATTATACTTTAATGGTCTCTCCCCAATCGTAAATATCCCACAATCCAGTGCATGTGTTTAATAAAGCAGATCTGATTATGTGGGAGGGCAAGTTTATTAAAACTGTATTTCTTCCGTACCCCCTTATTCAAGGGTTTGTCTGCTATTATTTCTCAATGTTGCAGCATGTTCTCTCCTGCTCCTTTCCTCCATCTCTCCTCTTTCAACAGTGTTTTATGTAAGTTTTCTCTGCAGTCGTATGATGTGTTCTTTGCTACATGGTGTGCTGAGTCTGTTAGCCTAAACTCCCTTTTCTCCCCATTACTTAGTTAAGTAGTGACCTCAGTCATGCTGCCTTTTCCTCTTTCGAACCTAAATCAGAGGGCTCTATTTTAACAAACCTAACACAATGGTAAATCTAAGCTCTGTCAGAAATATTTTAGCTATTTTCACAGTTGTTATTATGGGCGCAATAGCTGCTGGTGGCACGAAAGGGCTGGGTTTTGATTAATTAACAAGTTGTAGGTGTGATGAAGGCTTGACCACTCACTGGCCAATCAAGGTGTTCAATGGCTTAATACTGCATRCGCTTCTCTAAAGTTCTGTTATCAGGAATCAAGGTAAAACCCAGATGCAGACTGTCGAAGWAACAATATTTATTATAGCAACAGGGGCAGGCAACGACATGGCAAGGCAGGCAGGGGTCAATAATCCAGAGTATAGGGGCAAAGGTATAGGACGGCAGGCAGGCTCAGGTTCAGGTCAGGCAGAGGTTGGTAATCCATAGGTGTGGCAAAGGTACAGGACGGCAGGCGGGCTCAGGGTCAGGACAGGCAGAGTAGTCTGGCAGGTGGGCTCAGAGACAGGACAGGCAAGGGTCAAAACCAGGGGGGCGAGAAAAGGAGAGACTGGGAAAAGCAGGAGCTGAGAAAAGCCGCTGGTTGACTTGACAAACAAGTCGAACTGGCAACGGACAAACAGAGAACCCAATACACAGGGGATAATGGAGAAGATGGGCAACACCTGGAGGGGGGTGGAGACAATCACAAGGACAGGTGAAAAACAGATCAGGGTGAGACATCTGTAGGTTATTGGTGGTCTATGCATTGTCATCAACTCCAATTCGGCTGGGGGCAAGGAATACGCTTGTCCTAGTCCATTGTGGATTGATCCTACAGTTTATTAAATAGCATAGGCTACAGACTAGTAATGATTAAAAGACACCACTGAAAATGTCTGACAATGTGATGTCGTGTCTTTGGCATCATTAAACTGAAGACTGTTATTTCATCAAATCAATACTCTGTAATTATTATTACGTGATTAAACTAATCACGTAAATGTAATTAACTAGGAAGTCGGGGCACCAAGGAAAACATTCAGATTACAAAGTTATAATTTTCCTAATATAACTTTCTGATATTTTAATATCTGATCAATTAGTCTTCTAATTAATGAATTATTCTTTACCTCACGTTAGTCTCATTCCTAACATCGTAAATTGTTGGTTATCTGCACGAACCCAGTCTTCACTATGAATCATCCATACATCAATTGTCTCAATCAATCATTTATTTATTAACTAACTAAATAATCATAGAAATGCATAAACAAACAACGCTTATCTGGACATAGTTCGTCAGCACCTTCAACAGCCGAAGCTAAGTAGTAACTTTAACATGATGTCTTCTAACTGCATTCGCTGTACTCTAATATACAGGAGAATGATCGCCTAACGGCGAGGATAGCTGTGCTGCAAGCCCAGCTTCAAACGCAATCGTTAGGCAAGGGTAATTTCAGTGTAGGAAGGGTGAAACAGCGTCTGTGCCACCAGTAAGTAACAGATAGTAACGTTAGTATAAATCCCCGCCGACTGTCCCCGCAGCCGGACAATTTCTCATGGCTCTGGAGGGAAATGCTGTTGGAATGCTCAAACCGGTGTCGCTCATTCAGCGACAGAACTTTCACCGGTTTTCGCCCATTGAGTAGCGAGTCGGAGTCTGAGGCCGAGTCTTCTCTTGTCTTCTCTCCCCGTTACGGGGTCTGAGACGCCAAAGGCTCCCACCATTAAGCTCTGACAAATTGAAAACCCTAGTCATTGGCGACTCCATTACCCGCAGTATTAGACTTAAAACGAATCACCCAGCGATCATCACTGTTTACCAGGGGGCAGGGCTACCGACGTTACAGGCTAATCTGAAGAGGGTGCTGGCTAAAGCTAAACTGGCGAGTGTAGAGAGTATAGAGAATATGTTATCACGCGGCACCAACGATGTTAGGATGAAACAGTGCAGAAGGTCACAAGCGCAACATAGCTTCAGCTGTAAATCAGGCTAAGAAAGATGTGTCGGCATCGAGTTTGTCTCTGGCCCTCTCCCAGTTGGGGGAGTGACGAGCCTCTACAGCAGAGTCCTCACAACTCAATCGTGGTTGAAAACTGTTTTCTGCCCTTCCCAAAAGATAGACATTGTAGATATTGGCCTCTTTCTGGAACCACCCAACAAGGACCAAGCTGAACCTGGCTGAGGAGTGACGGACTCCATCCTAGCTTGGAGGGGTGCTCTCATCTTATCTACAAACATAGATAGGGCTTAACTCGCACTAGCTCCAATGGAAATAGGGTGTAGGCCAGGCAGCAGGCTGTTAGCCCAACCTGCCAGCTTAGTGGAGTCTGCCAATAGCACAGTCAGTGTATTCAGCTCAGCCCATCCCATTGAGACTGTGTGCCTGTGCCTCGAACGCTAGGTTGGGCAAAACTAAAATGGCGGTGTTCGCCTTACGCAATCTGCATTAAGGATAAAGAACCTCCTCCATTCCTGCCATTTATTGAAAGAGATCGTGATAACTGCACATCTCAAAATAGGGTTACTTAATGTTAGAGTCCCTCACTTCAACCGGCAGTTATAGTCAATGAACTAATCACTGATGCATAATCTTGATGTGATTGGCCTGACTGAAACATGGCTTAAGCCTGATGAATTTACTGTGTTAAATGAACCTCAACCCTCCTGGTTACACTAGTGACGACATATCCCCCGTGCATCCGCAAAGGCGGAGGTGTTGCTACATTTACGATGCAAATTTCAATTTAAATAAACAAAATGACCGTTTTCGTCTTTGAGCTTTAGTCATGAAAATCATGCAGCCTACTCAATCAACTTTTTATAGCCAACGTTTATAGGCTTCCTGGCCATATACACGTTCCTCTCTGAGTTCCCTGATTCCTACTCAGACCTTGTAGTCATAGCGATCATATTCAAATTTTTTGGTGATTTTTAAATACTTCATATGGACGAAGTCCACAGCACCCACTCCAAAAGTTTTCGGAGCCATTCATCGACTCAGTGGTTTTGTTCCAACATGTCTCTGGACCTACTGCAGCGCACAGTATACTCTGGACCTTCAGTTTTGTCCCATGAAATAAATGTTGAGATCTTAATGTTTTTCCTCAATAATTCCTGGGACTGTCGGAACGCACCATTTTTTATTAACGTTTGCAATCGCAACAAATAATCTGCTCAGACCCCAACCAAGGAGCATCAAAAGTCGTTGCTATAAATTCTCAGACAACACAAAATTCCTTTGATGCCTTCCAGACTTCCTCTGCCTACCCAAGGGACGTCAGAGGACAACAAATCAGTTAACGCACCTAACTGAGGAACTCAATTTAACCTTGCGCAATACCCTAGGATGCAGTTGCAACCCTAAAACGAAAACTTTGTCATAGAAACTGCTCCCTGGTATACAGAAAATACCCGAGCTTTGAAGGCAAGCTTCCAGAAATTGGAACGGAAATGGCGGCCACAAATGTGCAAACGGAAGTTTCCGACAG
>NC_036860.1:44140055-44377723 GCF_002910315.2 Salvelinus sp. IW2-2015 | reverse complement strand
ACTCGGACAAAACAGAGATGCTGTGCTAGGTCCCAAGAAACAAAGAGATCTTCTGTTAAATCTGACAATTAATCTTGATGGTTGTAAAGTCGTCTCAAATAAAACTGTGGAAGGACCTCGGCGTCTCTGACCCTGATCTCTCTTTTGACGAACATATCAAGACTGTTTCAAGGACAGCTTTTTTCCATCTACGTAACATTGCAAAAATCAGAAATTTTCTGTCCAAAAATGATGCAGAAAAATTAATCCATGCATTTTTACTTCTAGGTTAGACTACTGCAATGCTCTACTTTCCGGCTACCCGGATAAAGCCCTAAATAAACTTCAGTTAGTACTAAATACGGCTGCTAGAATCCTGACTAGAACCAAGAAATTTGATCATATTACTCCAGTGAGCCTCCCTACACTGGCTTCCTGTTAAGGCAAGGGCTGATTTCAAGGTTTTACTGTTAACTATAAAGCGTTACATGGGCTTGCTCCTACCTATCTTTCCGAGTTGGTCCTGCCGTACATACCTACACGTACGCTACGGTCACAAGACGCAGGCCTCCTAATTGTCCCTAGAATTTCTAAGCAAACAGCGGGAGGCAGGGCTTTCTCTATAGATCTCCATTTTATGGAATAGTCTGCCTACCCATGTGAGAGACGCAGACTCGGTCTCAACCTTTAAGTCTTTACTGAAGACTTATCTCTTCAGTAGGTCATATGATTGAGTGTAGTCTGGCCAGGATGTGAAGTGAACGGAAGGCTCGGAGCAACGAACCGCCCTTGCTGTCTCTGCCTGGCCGGTTCCCCTCTCTCACTGGGTTCTCTGCCCCTAACCCTATTACAGGGGTGAGTCACTGGCTTACTGGTGCTCTTTCATGCCGTCCTAGGAGGGGTGCGTCACTTGAGTGGGTTGAGTTACTGACGTGATCTTCCTGTCTGGGTTGCGCCCCCCCTTGGTTTGTGCTGGGTGGAGATCTTTGTGGGCTATATCGGCCTTGTCTCAGGATTGTAAGTGGTGGTTGAAGATATCCCTCTAGTGGTGTGGGGGCTGTGCTTTGGCAGAGTGGGTGGGGTTATATCCTTCCTGTTTGGCCCTGTCCGGGGTATCATCGGATGGGCCACAGTGTCTCCTGACCCCTCCTGTCTCAGCCTCCAGTATTATGCTGCAGTAGTTTATGTGTGGGGGGCTAGGGTCAGTTGGTTATACCGGAGTACTTCTCCTATCTTATCCAGTGTCCTGTGTGAATTTAAGTATGCTCTCTCTAATTCTCTCGTTCTCTCTTTCTTTTCTTCTCTCTGCGAGAACCTGACAGCTAGGACCATACGTCACGGCAAACCGGCATGATGACTCCTTGGTCCCCAGTCCACCTGCCTTGCTGCTGTTCCAGTTTCAACTGTTCTGCCTGCTGTTATGGAACCCCTACCTGTTCAACTCTTAATGATCGGCTATGAAAAGCCAACTGACTTTTATTCCTGATTATTATTGACCATGCTGTCATTTATGAACATTTTGAAAATCTTGGCTCTCTCTAATTTCTCCCTCTCTCTTTCTTTCTCTCTCTCGGGGGACCGGAGCCCTAGGACCCTACGTCAGGACTACCGGCATGATGACTCCTTGCTGTCCCCAGTCCGCCTGGCCCTGCTGTATTCCAGTTTCAACTGTTCTGCCTGCGGTTATGGAACCCCTACCTGTCCCAGACCTGCTGTTTTCAATTCTTAATGATCGGCTATGAAAAGCCAACTGACATTTATTCCTGATTATTATTTGACCATGCTTGTCATTTATGAACATTTTGAAAATCTTGGCTCTCTCTAATTCTCTCTCTTCTCTCTCTCTTTCTCTCTCTCGGAGGACCTGAGCCCTGGGACCGTGCGTCGGGCTGCCGGGCGTGATGGCTCCTTGCTGTCCCCAGTCCACCTGGCCTTGCTGCTATTCCAGTTTCAGCTGTTCTGCCTGCGGTTATGGAACCGCCACCTGTCCCGGACCTGCTATTTTCAACTCTTGAGGATCGGCTATGAAAAGCCAACTGAAAATTATTTATGATATAATTTCACCATGCTTGTCACTTATGAACATTTTGAACATCTTGGCATAGTTCTGTTATAATCTCCACCCAGCACAGCCAGAAGAGACTGGCCACCCCTCATAGCCTGGTTCCTCTCTAGGTTTCTTCTAGGTTTTGGCCTTTCTAGGGAGTTTTTCCTAGCCACCGTGCTTCTACACCTGCATTGCTTGCTGTTTGGGTTTTAGGCTGGGTGTCTGTACAGCACTTCGAGATATTAGCTGATGTACGAAGGCTATATAAAATAAACTTGATTTGATTTGATTTGATCAACAACCAACTTGACAGAGCTTGAAGAATTTATTAAAGAATAATGGGCAAATATTATACAATCCGGGTGTGGAAAGCTCTTAGAGACTTACCCAGAATACTCACAGCTGTAATGACTGCCAAAGGTGATTCTAACATGTATTTACTCAGGGTGTTGAATACGTATGGTATCTAATCAAGATATATTCATGTTTTATTTTCCATTAAAAAAAAAAGTTTTTCCACTAGAGTTAGAGTATTTTGTGCAGATCGTTGACAATTAACTCAATAATCCCACTTTGTAACACAATAAAATGTGGAAAAAGTCAAGTGTGTGAATACTTTTGAAGGCAATGTACATAACATTACAGTAAGACTCTGTTACACAGCAATTCTTTTCAGACAAATTACAAACATGTATTTTCTTTGAGTAAACACCAACCATTTTACATCACATGTACCTATCCACTTAATCACTTCCCTTTTGTCCACCCAAGCCGTAATATCGGTTTATCCCACTAGGGAACCTCCCCTAATCATTTCTTGTAACCATAGTACTACGCGTCCGGAGTGAAAAAGTTGAATGAGGGAAAAAAGTTGTGATGGAAAAACTAAAAATATAAACGTAAAGTTGTCAGCTAGCAAAGCAAAGCTAGCAAAGTAAAGTTGGCAACAAAACGCACAGCAACACGTCTGCAAATTCAAGAGGAAGTGACGTCTGTTGTTGATCATTGCTATATAGCCATTTTCAAGTCTTTCCATMGATTTTCAAGCCGATTTAAGTCAAAACTGTAACTAGTCCACATTCAATGTCGTCTAAGTAAGCAATTCCAGCATATATTTGGCCTTGTGTTTTAGGTAATTGTCCTGCTGAAAGGTGAATTTGTCTCCGAGTGTTTGTTGGAAAGCAGACTGAACCAAGTTTTCCTCTAGGATTTTGCCTGTGCTTAGCTCTATTCTGTTTATTTTTATCAAAAAAAAACTACCTAGTCCTTACCGATGACAAGCATACAGTACCTATAACATGATAGGCTACAATGACTTTGTTCATGATCATGCATGCCGCAAATGACATGTAACTAACTATAAGTTCCTTTCTTTCACTGGTGCCTTTTCTGCATAGATCATTTTTTATTTTAAGACCCCTTGAAGTATAAAAAAAAATACTGAAAATTACTGCTATTAGCCCATACAAACGCATTGAATAACAGATTCACCACATGGAACAAAAGATAGTCCCCCCCCCAAAAAAATGTAAAGGAAGTTTATTCTGGAGAGATAAAAGAAAGATCAGGAAACCTTATTTTATGTTTGTATTTAAGCCCTTGTTTTTGACTTTTTCCACATTTTGTTWAATTTCAGCCTTATTCTAAGAAGGATTAAATAAATAAAAATGCTCATCAATCTACACACAATACCCCATAATGAAAAGCGAAAACAAGTTTTTAGAACCTTCACTCCAAATCAAAACTCCAACCCTACAACCAGATTTTGGACGGAATTACCTGGAATTACCTGGAATGTTATTCCCAAGCTATACAGCAAATGCTCTGGGAAACAAACAGAAACCTGAAAACACCATCAAACCTGGAACTAAGACTGAAAGCTACCAAGCTTGCTAGGACAAAGAGATACAACTTCAATTAGCACTGACATGTGAAGCGAAAGGTGTCGAAGCCTTTGAGCCCAACAAATGGCAGGCTACCCCACCCAAACCCAGAGGCCTTGAAGCACCCTCCTGCTGCTTGGATTCCACCTGGCGATCTGTTCACCGTCTGCTCTGATTGTATCCCCCTGTCTGGTACAGATACCCCCCCATCCTCTCTCCTGAGCTTTCGCTCACCTCCAGCACACAGGGACTGTTGGGGCGAGTGACTCTGAACTTACAATGGCTAGCCCCAAGTCGTTATATATTTAAAAAAATTATTGTGCATTTTGCTATTTCGCTATTTGCCTCATGACTCCTGCATGCTTTGTTGACTAYGAACTTTCTTTACCCAACCGTGGGACAGACTATGTTTGTTCCCACACCCGAGACTCTGACTTTCTATTGATTACACAGACTTTTGGCCTCCCATCCCATTCTAACCACCTCTCGCCGACTTTGTATTCATGTTAGCTGATGAAATTGCTGTACAATATGATCTTGTTGCCATCTGATGCACATTCAGACATCATAAATCAGCACTGCCGAGCTCTCCCTGTCCTATGCCGTGCCTTGATTGTATTACTGTTGATGATATCTGGAAATGTGCATGTACACCCTGGCCCATCTACAGTTGCTAGACCCAAATCTGACTTGCGCTCTGGTATCTGCTTCACAGATATCTGCTTCACAGATTTCTGCTCTTGTAAAAGCCTGGGTTTTCTGCACGTTAACACTAGAAGCTTATTACCTAAAATGTATACATTGAAAGTGTGGGTTCACAGCTCCAATCCAGATATGTTGGTCAATACTGAGACGTGGTTAAGAAGAAACCCTCCTCCTCACAGCGGCCCATGTCCCTTAAAGTTGATGATGTGGTTGCTACTGACAAGAAGCACATGGCTGAGCTCTTTAGTCACCACTTCATTAAGTCAGTATTCCTATTTGACTCAGCCATGCCTCYTTGCCCATCCAACATTTCCTCATCTCCCACCCCTTCTAATGTGACTATCCCCGATGCTTCTCCCTCTTTTTCCCATGTCCCGCTACAAAGTTTCTCCCTGCAGGCAGTCACTGAGTCCGAGGTGCTAATGGAGCTCCTGAAACTTGACCCCCAAGAAACATCTGGGTCAGATGGTTGAGAACCTTTCTTCTTTAAGGTTGCTGCCCTTATCATTGCCAAGCTTATCTCTGACCTTTTTAACCTGTCTCTCCTTTCTGGGGAGGTTCCTATTGCTTGGAAGGCAGCCACGGTTCATCCTWMATTTAAAGSGGGAGATCAAGCTGATCCTAACTGTTATAGGCCTATTTCTATTTAGCACTGTTTATCAAAAGTGTTTGAAAAACTTGACAATAATCAACTGACTGGCTTTCTTGATGTCTATAGTATTCTCTCTGGAATGCAATCTGGTTTCCGCTCAGGTCATGGATGTGTCACTGCAACCTTAAAGTTCCTCAATGATGTCACCATTGCCCTTGATTCTAAGCAATGTTGTGCTGCTATTTTTATTGACKTGGCCAAAGCTTTTGATACGGTAGACCATTCCATTCTTGTGGGCCGGCTAAGGAGTATTGATGTCTCTGAGGGGTCTTTGGCCTGGTTTGCTAACTACCTCCCTCAAAGAGTGCAGTGTATAAAGTCAGAACATCTGCTGTCTCAGCCACTGCCTGTCACCAAGGGAGTACCCCAAGGCTCGATCCTAGGCCCCAYGCTCTTCTCAATTTACATCAACAACATAGCTCAGGCAGTAGGAAGCTCTCTCATCCATTTATATACAGATGATACAGTCTTATACTCAGCTGGCCCCTCCCCAGATTTTGTGTTAAATGCTCTACAACAAAGCTTTCTTAGTGTCCAACAAGCTTTCTCTACCCTTAACCTTGTTCTGAACACCACCAAAACAAAGGTCATGTGGTTTGGTAAGAAGAATGCCTCTCTCCCCMCACGTGTGATTACTACCTCTGAGGGTTTAGAGCTTGAGGTAGTCACCTCAAACAAGTTCTTGGGAGTATGGCTAGACGGTACACTGTCCTTCTCTCAGCACATATCAAAGCTGCAGGCTAAAGTAAAATCTAGACTTGGTTTCCTCTATCGTAATTGCTCCTCTTTCACCTAAGCTGCTAAACTAACCCTGATTCAGATGACAATCCTACCCATGCTAGATTAYGGAGACATCATTTATAGATCGGCAGGTAAGGTCGCTCTCGAGCAGCTAGATGTTCATTACCATTCGGCCATCAGATTTGCCACCAATGCTCCTTATAGGACACATCACTGCACTCTATACTCCTCTATAAACTGGTCATCACTGTATACCCACTGTATCATCAAAKGAGATGATCCTGGACTACAGGAAACAGCAGAGGGAGCACCCCAATATCCACATCGACGGGACAGCAGTGGAGAAGGTGGAAAGATCTAAGTTCCTCGGCGTAGACATCACGSACAAACTGAAATGGTCCACCCACACAGACAGCATGGTGAAGAAGGCGCAACAGCGCCTCTTCAACCTCAGGAGGTTGAAGAAATTTGGCTTGTCATTGAAAACACTCAGAAACTTTTACAGATGCACAATCGAGAGCATCCTGTCGGGCTGACCGCCTGGTACAGCAACTGCTCTGCCCACAACCGTAAGGCTCTCCAGAGGGTAGTGAGGTCTGCACAACGCGTCACCGGGGGCAAACTACCTGCCCTCCAGGACACCTACATCACCCGATGTCACAGGATGGCCAAAAAGGACAACAACMACYCGAGCCACTGCCTGTTCACCCCGCTATCATCCAGAAGGCGAGGTCAGTGCAGGTGCATCAAASCKGGGACCGAGAGACTGAAAAACAGCTTCTATCTCAAGGCCATCAGACTGTTAAACAGCCATCACTAACATTGAGTGGCTGCTGCCAACATACTGACTCAAATCTCTAGCCACTTTAAAAAATTGGATGTAATAAATGTATCACTAGTCACTTTAAACAATGCCACTTTATATAATGTTTACATACCCTACATTACTCATCTAATATGTATATACTGTACTCTATACCATCTACTGCATCTTGCCTAGTCCGTTCGGCCATCGCTCATCCATAAATTTATATGTACAGTATATATTCTTATTCATTCCTTTATACTTGTGTGTATAAGGTAGTTGTTGTGAAATTGTTAGATTACTTGTTAGATATTRCTGCACGGTCGGAACTAGAAGCACAAGCATTACGCTACACTCGCATTAACATCTGCTAACCATGTGTATGTGACCAATACAATTTCATTTGATTTGATTTTCCAGACGAGGGTGGAATAGATGAAATACCAAATAAGAGTAACATTAGCTAGCTCAAGTTACCTAACGTCAGTCAACGATAGAACAAACAAAGAAACATGATAACTCTGCTGAAGGTAACTTCAAGTCAAGTCTAGCAGTACCAGTACCATGGCATACAGGACTTTAACATTTGCTAGCTGGCGAACATACCCAGCTAGTCCAGCTAGGCTAGCAAGCTAGCTAACGTTAGGTTACCTCTAATTGAGAACCTTCTGTTTTGTTGTGAAGGAAGAAAATTGATGGTATCGCATCACTTCTCAACTATCTTCGAAATAGATTTCCCATCAGATCAGCCTGAAAATCCCTCTGATAATCTTTGGTCACCGCATGATTCTTGATTGCCACAAGCCACTAGCAGAATCGGGGTGAATCTCTGGTAGGTAAAATTGTGAAAGGTAACACATTTTCACCAAACACCACACAGGCAGGATTTATTTATTTAACTAGGCAAGTCACTTAASAACAAATTCTTATTTACAATGACGACCTAGGAACAGTGGGTTAACTTCCTTGTTCAGAGGCAGAACAACAGATGTTTACCTTGTCAGCTCGGGGATTTGATCTAGCAACCTAATATAGTAATGATTATATGCCGTGGTAAAGCCAGGGTGAAATTCCCCTTTAAAATGTCAGATTTCTATGAGGATATTACTATGCTAATTCAATTTACGGGTGGGAGCAGGACATCGACTCTAGGGGGTTAATAATGAACTGACATGTCTCACATAAATTGTGTAGTTCTGGAAGTCAAGATTTCATTACAATAGCCTGCTGCCTGCCTTGAGACATATCCATACAGATGTACAGTTGTGGCCAAAAGTTTTGAGAATGACACAAATATACATTTTCACAAAGTCTGCTGCCTCAGTGTCTTTAGATATTTTTTTCAGATGTTACTATGGAATACCGAAGTATAATTACAAGCATTTCTGTCAATAGGTGTATTGAAGGTTAAGTCAGGTGCAGGAGAGCAGAGTATTGTCACGTTCCTGACCTTATTTTCCTTTGTTTAGTCTTGTTTAGTTGGTCAGGACGTGAGCTGGGTGGGCATTCTATGTTATGTGTTTCTATKTTKGGTTCATTCAACTAGCCTGATATGGTTCTCAATCAGGGGCAGGTGTTTTACGTTTCCTCTGAATGAGAACCATATTAAGGTAGGCTGTTCTCACTGTTTGTTTGTGGGTGATTGTTGCTGTGTCTGTGTTTGTTCGCCACACGGTACTGTTTCGTTTGTTCCTGTTCGTGCGTTCATGTTTTATATGTTCTCAAGTTCAGGTCTGTTCACGTCGTTTATTGTTTTGTAGTTTGTTCAAGTGTTTTTTCGTCTTCGTTTAATAAACGTATGTATGTATTCAAACAACGCTGCACTTTGGTCCGATCCTTGCTCTTCCTCAGACGAGGAGGAAGACGAACGTTACAGAATCACCCACCACAAAAGGACCAAGCAGCGTGGTAACGGGCAGCAACAGCAGCAGCAGCAGCGGCCAAAATCTCAGGACTCCTGGACATGGGAGGAGATTTTAAACGGAGAAGGACCCTGGGCACAGGCTTGGGAAATATCGTCGCCCCAAAGCTGAGCTGGAGGGAGCGAAAGCTGAGCGGCGGCGATATGAGGAGGCAGCACGGCAGCGCTACAGGTACAAGAGCAGCCCAGAATTTTTTTGGGGGGGATAAAGAGGAGTTGTGGCTAAGCCAGGTAGCAGACCTGAGCTCACTCCTCGTGCTTATTATAAGCAACGCGTTACTGGTCAGGCACCGTGTTATCCGGTTAAGCGCACGGTGTCGCCAGTACGTGCCCATAGCCCGGTGTGCTATAGGGCAACCCCCGAAAGTTCATGTGAGTGTGGGCATCCAGCCAGGGCGTATTGTGCCTGCTCAGCGCGTCTGGTCTCTGGTACGCCGTTTCGGTCCAGGGTATCCTGCGCCGGCTCTGCGTGTGTGTCTCCGGGGCGCTGGGAGGGTGCAGTGCGTCCTATGCCTGTGCTCCGCTCGTACCGGGCAAATGTGGAGTGGAGCCTAAGGGAGAGGTGCGCGTAGTAGGCACTAGATCTCCAGTGCTCCCCCACAGCCCGGTTCAACCTGTGCCTGCACTCTGGAGGGTCCGGGCTGGAGTAGTAGTCCAGCCTGGGGGAGTGGTGCCAAGGCTGCGCACCAGAGCTCCAGTGCTCCCCCACAGCCCGGTCCTTCAGGTGCCTCCTCCTAACAACAAGCCTCCTGTAGGTCTCCCCAGCCTGGTGGGTCCTGTGGCAGCCCCACGCACCAGGCTGTCTCTCCGTCTCCTCCCTACAGGTGTGCCCGTCTGCCCAGCGCCATCTGAACTGTCCGTCTGCCCAGCACCGCCTGCGCTGCCCGTCTGCCCAGCGCCGTCTAAAACTGCCCGTCTGCCAAGCGCCGTCTGAGTTGCCCGTCTGGCCAGAGCCGCCCGCCAGACAGGAGATGCCAGAGCCGCCCGCCAGCCAGGAGCTGCCAGAGCCGCCAGCCAGCCAGGAGCTGCCAGAGCCGTCACTCAGTCCGGTGTTGCCCCTCAGTCCGGTGTTGCCCCTCAGTCCGGTGTTGCCCCTCAGTCCGGTGTTGCCCCTCAGTCCGGTGCTGCCCCTCAGTCCGGTGTTGCCCCTCAGTCCGGTGCTGCCCCTTAGTCCGGTGCTGCCCCTTAATCCAGTGGGGTTAATATGGAGGGTAGCCATTAGGAGGAGGCCACGGAAGCGGGGATTAACTATGGTGGGGTGGGGACCACGTCCAGAGCCAGAGCCGCCACCGTGGAATGCAACTGCCACCCAGACCCTCCCCTATAGGTTCAGGTTTTGCGGCCGGAGTCCGCACCTTGGGGGGGGGGGGGGGGGGTCCTGTCACGTTCTGACCTTATTTTCCTTTTTTAGTCTGTTTAGTTGGTCAGGACGTGAGCTTGGTGGGCATTCTATGTTATGTGTTTCTATGTTGGGTTCATTCAACTAGCCTGATATGGTTCTCAATCAGGGGCAGGTGTTTTACGTTTCCTCTGATTGAGAACCATATTAAGGTAGGCTGTTCTCAATGTTTGTTTGTGGGTGATTGTTGCTGTGTCTGTGTTTGTTCGCCACATGGTACTGTTTCGTTTGTTCCTGTTGTGCGTTCATGTTATATATGTTCTCAAGTTCAGGTCTGTTCACGTCGTTTATTGTTTTGTAGTTTGTTCAAGTGTTTTTTGTCTTCGTTTAATAAATGATAGTATGTTATTCAAACACGCTGCACTTTGGTCCGATCCTTGCTCTCCTCAGAGAGGAGGAAGACGAACGTTACAAGTATAATAAACAGGCACACTTTTATTATAGTTCCAAACATGAGAGCATACATAAAACAAACGCGCTCAAAAAAAACGGAAACATAAAAGTAACCACACACACCATAACATGAAAACAATTCACACAAAACATGATGGGAAACAGAGGGTTAAATACAAGTAGCTTGATTAGGAAATGGAAACCAGGTGTGTATGGAGACAAGACAAATGGATATATGAAAAATGGAGCAGCGATGGCTAGAAAGCCGGTGACGTCGATCGCCGAACGCCGCCCGAACAGGGAGAGGAGCAGACTTCGGCGGAAGTCGTGACAATTTCATAAGTGTCAAAGGCTTTAATTGACAATTACATGAAGTTGATGCAAAGAGTCAATATTTGCAGTGTTGACCCTTCTTTTTCAGGACCTCTGCAATCCGCCCTGGCATGCTGTCAATTAACTTCTGGGCCACATCCTGATTGATGGCAGCCCATTCTTGCATAATCAATGCTTGGAATTTGTCAGAATTTGTGGTTTTTTTGTTTTCCACCCGCCTCTTGAGGATTGACCACAAAGTTCTCAATGGGATTAAGGTCTGGGGAGTATCCTGGCCATGGACACAAAATATCACGTTTTGTTCCCCGAGCCACTTAGTTATCACTTTTGCCTTATGGCAAGGTGCTCCATCATGCTAGAAAAGGCATTGTTCATCACCAAACTGTTCCTGGATGGTTGGGAGAAGTGCTCTCGGAGGATGTGTTGGTACCATTCTTTATTCATCGCTGTGTTCTTAGGCAAAATTGTGAGTGAGCCCACTCCCTTGGCTGAGAAGCAACCCCACACATAAATGGTCTCAGGATGCTTTACTGTTGGCATGACACAGGACTGATGGTAGCGCTCCCCTTGTCTGCTCCGGAMAAGCTTTTTTCCGGATGCCCCAAACAATCGGAAAGGGGATTCATCAGAGAAAATAACTTTACCCCAGTCCTCAGCAGTCCAATCCCTGTACCTTTTGCAGAATATCAGTCTGTCCCTGATGTTTTTCTTGGAGAGAAGTGGCTTCTTTGCTGCCCTTTTTGACACCAGGCCATCCTCCAAAAGTCTTCACCTCACTGTGCGTGCAGATGTACTCACACCTGCCTGCTGCCATTCCTGAGCAAGCTCTGTACTGGTGGTGCCCCGATCCCGCAGCTGAATCAACTTTAGGAGACGGTCCTGGCGCTTGCTGGACTTTCTTGGGCGCCCTGAAGCCTTCTTCACCACAATTGAACCACTCTCTGTGAAGTTCTTGATGATCCGATAAATGGTTGATTTTAGGTGTAATCTTACTGGCAGCAATATCCTTGCCTGTGAAGCCCTTTTTGTGTAAAGCAATGATGACGGCACATGTTTCCTTGCAGGTAACCATTAAAACAGAGGAAGAACAGTGATTCCAAGCACCACCCTCCTTTTGATGCTTCCAGTCTGTTATTCGAACTCAATCAGCATGACAGAGTGATCTCCAGCCTTGTCCTCGTCAACACKCACACCTGTGTTAACGAGAGAATCACTATGATAATGTCAGCTGGTCCTTTTGTGGTAGGGCTGAAATGCAGTGGAAATGTTTTTGGGGGATTCAGTTMATTTGCATGACAAAGAGGGACTTTGCAATTAATTGCAATTCATCTGATTACTCTTCATAAGATTCTGGAGTATATGCAAATTGCCATCATACMAACTGAGCCAGCAGACTTTGTGAAAATTAATATTTGTGTCAATCTCAAAACTTTTGGCCACGACAGCAGGATCTTAAATTGATCACTCTTTTATTGCTGAAAATGTTACTGTGCCACAGGAAATGCAGATGAGCTTTGTGTTTAACATAAATTCACCGAAAACCCACACTAACACACAGTTATATTAACAATATTTAATTTTWCATGTAGCCTCATAACCAGCTAATAGCCTAACCACCAATCAAGCAACATTATAGACTAAACATTAAAATCCTGTTGCTGCAGGATTGATTTGTTTGCTATGACAATACAGGTCAAATTAAGATCCTMAATCTGTACCAGTTTTGTTCCTCAACTGTAATCAAGACCTTGATGCATACAATGTACAAAGATGTAGATAGCAAAGAACCTGTTAGCGCAGCAGCAAGGTATAAATGGATGAGTTTTAGTCTAAAGAAGCAATCAAGTGCTTTCAAGGTCCTTTTTATTGAAAAGGTAATGGTTCTCTGATGTTTTTCCCTTATGTAGTTACTTTGTTATCTCTCTCTTTGAAGACATTATGCCCATTACATTTCAATATATTATTTGAACTGTCGCGCTACCTGACATGAAACATGCTTACATGTACAASCAATCAATCAATATACAGTACTGTAGCCTGCCTTATACCACAACAAATAATCTGATTAAATCCTAAAATGCAGTGATTATTTTATTGAACCATTAAAATCTAGACATCTCATTTGACAATTTAGCTTTAATATATTCCTCAGAGGTAATGACATTGAATTTGTATGAGGATTGCCAATTTAAATACACTGAGAGATGTGTCTGACTTTCATCAATAATTAATYCTTAGCTCCCATCTCCTTGAGTGTCCATTCCATTCCACATTCTAGTTCTAATGTATCCTCAAGTTCCAATCATTGAAAATAGATTCGTACCACAGCCTAATGCAATGTTAATCAAGTGGCCCACTCTCAGTGGGATTGGAATGAAAATAACATTGATTGGTTTTCCCTGGCTATTTAATCTCTCAGTATATATACAGTACGAGTCAAAAGTTTGGACAAACCTACTCATTCAAGGGTTTTTCTTTATTTGTACTATTTTCAAATTGTGCAAAAATAGTGAAGCAATAGAAACTATGAAATAACACATATGGAATCATGTAGTAACCAAAACGTTTAAAAAAAATTGATTCTCCATAATTGATTCTTTAAAGTAGCCACCCTTTACCTTGATGACAGCTTTGCACACTCTTGGYATTCTCTCAACCAGCTTCATGAGGAATGCTTTTCCAACAGTCTTGAAGGAGTTCCACATATGCTGAGCCCTTGTTGGCTGCTTTTCCTTCACTCTGCGGTCCAACTCATCCCAAACCATATCAATTGGGTTTAGGTCAGGTGATTGTGGAGGCCAGGTCATCTTATGCAGGACTCCATTACTCTCCTTCTTGGGGCGGCAGGTAGCCTAGTGGTTAGAGCATTGGACTAGTAACCGAAAGGTTGCAAGATTGAATCCCCGAGCTGACAAGGTAAAGATCTGTCGCTCTGCCCCTGAACAAGGCAGTTAACCCACTGTTCCTAGGCCGTCATTGAAAATAAGAATTTGTTCTTAACTGACTTGCCTAGTTAAATAAAGGCAGAATTTWAAAAAATAGGCCTTACACAGCCTGTAGGTGTGTTGGGTCATTGCCCTGTTGAAAAACAATTGACAGTCCCACTAAGCACAAACCAGATGGGATGGCGTATCGCTGCAGAATGTTGTAGTAGCCATTCTGGTTAAGTGTGCTTAAATTCTAAACAAATCACTGACAGCGTCACCAGCAAAGCACACCCACACCATGACACCTCCTCCTCCACGTTTCATGGTGGGAACAACACATGCGGAGATCATTCGTTCACCTACAGTACTCTGCATCTCACAAAGACACAGCGGTTGGAACCAAACATCTCAAATTTGTACTCATCAGACCAAAGGACAAATTTCCACCAGTCTAATGTTTATTGCTCATGTTTCTTGGCCCAAGCAACTCTCTTTTTCTTATTGGTGTCCTTTAAAAGTGGTTTCTTTGCAGCAATTTGACCATGAAGGCCTGATTCACGAACAGTTGATGTTGAGATGTGTCTGTTACTTGAACTGTGTGAAGCATTTATTTGGGCTGCAATTTCTGAGACTGGTAACTCTAATGAACTTATCCTCTGCAGCAGAGGTAACTCTGGGTCTTCCTTTCCTGTGGCGGTCCTCATGAGAGCCAGTTTCATCATAGCGCTTGATGGTTTTTGCGACTGCACTTAAAGACACTTTCAAAGTTCTTAAAATGTTCCGTATTGACTGACCTTCATGTTTTAAAGTAATGATGGACTGTCGTTTGTCTTTGCTTATTTGAACTGTTCTTGCCATAATATGGACTTGGTCTTTTTACCAAATAGGGCTATCTTCTGTATACCACCCCTACCTTGTCACAACACAACTGATTGGCTCCAGTGCATTAAGAAGGAAAGAAATTCCACAAATTAACTTTTAACAAGTTAAAATGTTAAAATTKAAATGCATTCCAGGTGACTACCTCATGAAGCTGGTTGAGAGAATGCCAATAGTGTGCAATGATGTCATCAAGGCAAAGGGTGGCTACTTTGAAGAATCTCAAATATAAAATATATTTTGATTAGTTTAACAGTTTTTTGGTGTACTACATGACTCCATWTGTGTTATTTCACAGTTTTGATGTCTTCACTATTATTCTACAATGTAGAAAATTGTAAAAATAAAGAAAAACCCTTGAATGAGTAGTTGTGTCCAAAGTTTGAACTAGTACTGTATATATAAAAAAGTACATTGTAGTATCTATATTTCCTATGAAAGATTGACAGTTATATTTAAAACAATGCATATTTCCGCTAAAGTCAACATGATCTGATTTGTGGACCTCCAACCAGCTTTGTCGTCTCATTTAAAAATTGAAATATTCAGGCTGCAACTGTCAYGCCCTGATCTGTTTCACCTGTCTTTGTGATTGTTTCCACCCACCTCCATTAGTCCCTGGGTACTTATTCCTGTGTTCCCTGCTTGCCAGTTGCCAGTTCGTCTTGTTTGTCAAGTCAACCAGCGTGGTTTTCCCATTCGCCTGCTTTGTCCTGCTCTCTGTTTTGCTAGTCCTCCCGGTTGTGACCCTTGCCTGTCTGGACTCTGAACCTGCCTGCCTGACCATTCTGCCTGCCCTGACCCCGAGCCTGCCTGCCACTCTGTACCTTTTGGACTCTGACCTGGTTTTKATCTTTTGCCTGTCCATGACCATTCTCTTGCCTACTCCTTGGATTATAATAAATATCAGAGACTCAAACCATCTGCCTCCCTTGTCTGCATCTGGGTCTCGCCTTGTGCCCTTATAGTAACACAACAAAATGTGGAAAAAGTCAAGGGGTGTGAATTCTGGGGAGGCTCACTGTTTCTCGTTAGTTGGGTTTACATTACATGGCTCATCATTACCATTACAGAGAATTTAATCCACCAACTTCAATGGGTAAAGTATGTMTTTGTTTATATAGGAGTGCACAGGGTTTATATTCAGTTTTTTCTTTCTTCTTGATTTCTATTTATGAATATGGATATTGGTTAGAATTTCAAACGAATGGATGGATGGTCTCCAGAAACTGTGCAATAAAGACTTGCATTATGTCAAGAAATTGATATTCAAAGCTAATCTATGTGAGACCTAGGCCCCAGAGTTATTTTGTGACTGTCACATAAGATTTGAAACTGTACAGGTGACACAGAAGTCTATGTCCCATTTTGTGGAGAAAAATGTGCAGTGAATGTAGGCTTAACAATTAAATGAAACTAAAGAACACATTGTATTCAGTTGAATCAATACAATTGCAACAGAGTAAGCTGCACGTTTGTGACAATAAAACTGATAACTTTAGACAGCATGTGGTAATAGGAGCTTGTTTAAAACAGGATGCAGAAACCTCCATGAACTTCATAGATTTCAATAAGCAATTAAACATTGGCTGATTGGCAGCCCTTCTGACCTCTGAACTTTCCCTGACTAATTGGTCTCATTTTGCCAATCACATCAACAGCTAGGTGAGGATAATCATCCTACCACAGTGTGGGAGGCTCTCACCCAATTAAAATAACACAATTATACAATACAGTATCTATGCTCTAATCTTAACAATCCATTCTACTGACCTGTCTTGTTCACCAACCTGGCCCAATCAACCAAGTGAAGGCCTGATGATGATGATGTAATGGATTTGTGATGATTAGCTCATCTTCCTTGCACGAGAGAAGTGTTTTTAATAAGTCAGGACCAAACTCTCCCTTAGCTTCCTGGATTCCATATCAGCTGCAGTGTCTCCTTTATCTCTATTCTATGTTTTTGATGATAAGGATCATACTTAAGCTACTGATAATGCTGTTTCTGTAAGTGGGTTCTTTAGATGCTCCCTGGACATCATGTGGGCTACAGCTTTCTGAGGGCTGGATGATAAGGGGTCTAGTTTGTATTCTACAGTACTGTATATTCATAAACTTTGTGGGGCCTGAAATTCAATACCTCAGGACTGTGTGTATTCAGATGTTCTGCAAATCCTTTCAAGGCTTTAGTGCTCAAAGATGAACAATAATGTACTAGTAGGTTGCCATTTAAAGATTGAATGTCTAAAGCTGTCTTTTTCTTCAGCAGTTCAATTGAGTTGAGAGGACAAGCTGACGGCATTTCAAAAGCATCAGTCAGGCAAAGTAAATTGGCTGTGATGAGTGTAGTTACACTTTAGAAGGGAATTACAGTACAGTACAATGGAGGTGCAAAGTAAAGAGATGAGCTGGGACTAATGTTACCCAGGGGCTATACGTTTCAGATGGCAAGTATTGTATGTAAATATATTGAAGCTGGCCGGTCTCCTGGGTTTGCTACATATAATCATTGAATAACCCAGGGACACAATGTGATTTAATAGACGTGCTCTCTGTCTGCAGTCGGACAATGGGAAATCACACTAGGAAAGAGAACTTAATCAACTGTGACCTTTATGGAACACATTTAAATTGTGGAGCTAAACATCTTGCCACACACAGCACAGAGACTTACTTATTACTAATAACAAGTAATTCATGTAATTGATTGAAATGTTTCCAATCTCTCGGATCTACACTATATGATGCCAATTACAAAGTGTGTATGGGAGTGAACATACGGCAACAGAATATCAATATGGATCTTTTCAGGGGAAAGTTTTGACCTTAGAATGGGTGGACTTTTCTTGATTTAACAWGAAATTATGATCTGGGAGACAATGGAAGACAAAAAGACAATGTAATGCACATTTCCTAAGTGGATGTCTCACTCTTTCTTATTGACTTACCCTCTCTAGTGATTGCTACCACTTAACATGTATCCCTCTGTATAGAGTGCATTTGGAAAGTATTCAGACATCTTTACCTTGTCCACATTATGTTATTCTAAAATGGATTAAATTGTCCCCCCCCTCATCAATCTACACACAATACCCTATAACGACAATTCCAAAACAGTTCATTTTATTTTTATTAAAACTGAAATATCACATATTACATAAGTATTCAGACCCATTTCTCAGTACTTTGTTGAAGCACCTTTGGCAGCGATTACAGCCTTGAGTCTTCTTGGTATGACGCTACAAGCTTGGCACACCTGTATTTGGGGAGTTTCTCCCATTCTTCTCTGCAGATCCTATCAAGCTCTGTCAGGTTGGATGGGGAGCGTCACTGCACATTTGCTCCGTTCATCTTTCCCTCGATCCTGACTAGTCTCCATGTCCCTGTCAACTGTGGGACCTTATATAGCTAGGTGTGTGCCTTTCCAAATCATGTCCAATCAATTGAATTTACCTCAGGTGGACTCAAACCAAGGATCTCTGTACTTTGCTCCGTTCATATTTCTCTCGATCCTGACTAGTCTCCCAGTCCCTGCCACTGAAAAACATCCCCACAGCATGATGCTGCCACCACCATGCTTCACCGTAGGGATGTTATCAGGTTTCCTCCAGACGTGACGCTTGGCATTCAGGCCATAGAGTTCAATCTTGGTTTCATCAGACCAGAAAATCTTGTTTCTCATGGTCTGAGAGTCCTTCAGGTGCCTTTTGGCAAACTCCATGCGGGCTGTCATGTGCCTTTTACTGAGGAATGGCTTCCGTCTGGCCACTCTACCATAAAGGCCTGATTGGTGGAGTGCTACAGAGATGGTTGTCCTTCTGGAAGGTTCTCCCATATGCACAGAGGAACTCTGGAGCTCTTTCAGAGTGACCATCGGGTTCTTGGTCACCTCCCTGACCAAGGCCCTTCTCCCTCGATTGCTCCGTTTGGCCGGGAAGAGTATTGGTGGTYCCAAACTTCTTCCATTTAAGAATGATGAAGGCCACTGTGTTCTTGGAGACCTTCAATCCTGCAGAAATGTTTTGGCACCCTTCCCCAGATCTGTTCCTCGACACAATCCTATCTCGGAGCTCTACGGACAATTCCTTCGACCTCATGGCTTGGTTTTTGCTCTGATATGCACTGTCAACTTGTGGGACCTTATATAGACAGGTGTGTGTCTTTCAAAATCATGTTCAGTCAATTGAATCACAGGTGGACTCCAATCAAATTGGATGATTAATGGAAAGAGCTCAATTTCGAGTCTCATAGTAGGTATTTCWGTTTTTTATTTTTTATTCATTTGCTAAATAAATTGGCATTATGGCGTATTGATGAGGATTTTTTTTACATCATCCATTTTAGAATAATGTAAATATGTCACGGAACAAAATGTGGAAAAAGTCAAAGGGTCTGAATACTTTCAAGTCTACAAAGCATTTTGAACACCTGCTCTTTCCATGACATAGACTCACCAGATGAATCCAGGTGAAAGCTATGATCTCTTATTGATGTCACTTGTTAAATCCACTTCAATCAGTGTAGATGATGGGGAGGAGACAGGTTAAAGAAGGATGTTTAAGCCTTAAGACAGTTGAGACAAGGATTGTGTGTGTGTGCAGTTCAGAGTGTGATCGGGCAAGACAAAATATTCAAGTGCCTTTAAACGGCTATGGTAGTAGGTGACACCGGTTTGAGTGTGTTAAGAACTGCAATGCTGCTGGGTTTTTCATGCTCATCAGTTTCCTGGGTGTATCCAGAATGGTCCACCACCCAAAGTATATCCAGCCAACTTGACACATTTGTGGGAAGCATTGGAACAATATGGGCCAGCATCCCTGTGGAACGCTTTCAACATCTTTTAGAGTCCGTGCCCGATGAATTGAGGCTGTTCTGAGGGCAAAAGGGGTGCAACGCAATATTAGGAAGGTGTTCCTAATGTTTTATACACTGTGTATATGCATGTAGGGTAAACAATTAGTTGATTAAAAACCTTTGGGTAACTGAGTTTTCTTTCTTTCTGAAACCTAATGAAAAATAAACCTGCCTGACTGTCTGGTTTACCTAATCTACCAAAATCTTCTTTTGACAGCCAGGTTAAATTCTTTCTCCTAATCATATTTTCTCCCACAGTAATTGCCTTTTCTTTCCACTTCTTTCTATTTCTCTGGCTCAGAAAATAATAATTGATTAAATTGTGTATCTTAGCGGAACTTGGGAAAAAACACAGAGAGAAGCCTCAGTAGCCCAATCAGTCAGCCTGGCTTGTAATGCATCTTTATCTCTGACTAACGAGCACAATTATTTTCAAATTCTCATTACCGTCCGCTGGTCCGTATGCAAGCACCCTTGTCTATCTTTTCCTGGGGAGACTCGTTAGAATGAGACTGTGAAAATGTGTGTATATCTTGTATTTGGCATGGCTCGTCTATGGTCCACACTGAATTGACCTGTGTTGGGGTCGTGTCAATAGTGTTCGTCATTTACCTCGCTGTTCTGTTGGACTATGATRAAATGGTTTTTAAACAGTACACCAGAGATTTGTGAATGTGCTATCATTATTGTAATTGCATTTCATGTGAGGATCATTTTCTGGTTTAAAATGAAATCATCCATCAGCCTTGGAAAAAAAAATAAAATAAAAATCTGCTTCTGTTCCTGTGGGCATAAGGCCTAAACACTTTTCCTTGCCTAACCTCTCCACTCTACATGTTCTTTCATAATATATAACCGTCTCTCTCTCTCCACTCCTCTCCTTATTTGCTCTCCTTCCCTAACCTCCACCACGTTCCCCCCATATCTCCTGTGTGATCTTTTCTCTCGCCTCCCATCACCTCCTTTCACAGACGTTTTTACAAACCAATTTCCCTGGGGGAAAAAATCTATCCATTAGAGGGAGGCTGCAGGAGGATGAGAAAATGAAATAATTAGGGTTGATCAGTGAAAATACAGGTTTAAATTAGCCTGTCCACTTGCTTAACAAGGTGTCGTTTAATATTCTTGAGAAGTGCCCCCTGCATTAGCATACAGATAACATTTTAGGAGAAGACCAATTTACTCCTCAAAATCAGTTAGGCCCACTCTATTACCTGAATTAGCTGGTTGGGGTGATGTGGGGTCTGGGACTCCTCAGGTTTACATGCAGGTGGCTCTGCAGCATAACAATTAAGATAAATCTAAGAGCTCTTGGCCTGGTTTCATAAAAGCATCTTAAGACTAAGTTCATCGTTAGAACCTTCACAAGAGCATTGTTAAATCTCCTAGCTGTTTCCCAAAACCATCGTCACTAAAGTTGCACTTGAAAAGGCTTGTTATTTAACGACTGCTTCAGACCAATCCTAGAAAAATTAAATGCGTGGTTAGATGCTTTTTGCCCTTCCACGTCACTTTGTACACAGCAGATCTCCGCTAAAAACAAAATCAAGACGTTTATCTGTCTTTCTGTGACCGCCAATGACTTCAGAACGAATATGACTATAAATACAAAGTTGCCCATGTCTTTGCAATTGTTACAAACAAGAGAAGGATATAATGATGCTTCAAATGAAATGACTATTATTAAAAGATAAATACAGTAGGCTATAGTCTACATATAGGCTACCTTTATACATTCATTTAATTTCATGTTAATTCAATTGAGTTTTATTCAGCTATTTATAGGCCTACACTACTGTCTGTACTTTTTGCCTCAATATAGTTAATGATGTGTTGCCTACATKTGCGGGTAAGGATTAGAATAAGCTGCTTCAATATTTGTAGCCATCTGTGATATTATCTCGTATGAGCTGATCCGTAGTCAGTATTGTGGAATAATTCTAATGTTAAGGTAAGAATTGAAAGGGAAAACGCTGATCCGAGAGCAGGASTGCCTTTTTCCCAATCCTATCAGTATCGACATATGCCACAACAACGCACTAGGGAACGTTCTCTCTGAGTGGTRTTTTGGGAAATGCATGTTACATCTTCAGCCGTTGTACTAAAGACACATCGYAAAATGGTTCTCACGATTATCTTATCTCTATGAAGGCTCTGGGAAACAAGGCCCTATTCGGTCAAAACTGGTGTCTGATAGTTTCTAAGGTTGGATAAAACAACATGGCGCACATGAAGAGTCGGCTAAAATCCAATATCCAACATGAAGAGCAGCCTTAAATCTAATATCTGGCCAACTAAACAACAAAAGGTGACATTTATCTGGGCTTATTCATCCCTAGGATTCAAAATATTCAGAGATAAGCTACTTGGAAGGGTAGCTTACACAGTAACATATCAGACAGAACATTGATAATTGTGTTGGGTTTAGTAAGCCTAGTAGCAATTTTATGGGGCATTTCTAGAGAGAGAGAGAGAGAGAGATCATAAACATTAACAATTTAATATGGATGCAAAAATGAAGGGGTGTTATTGAATCTAAATCTATGAAAATGGGATAAACAGACACAGATCTGTACTACCCCTCCAACACTTTACCTTAATAAGTGCACCAGTCCCTCCTGCAGCACAGCACCCCCTCAACATGATGCTGCCACCCCTGTCTTCACGGTTGGGATGGTGTTCTTCGGCTTGCAAGCCTCCCCTTTTTCCTCCAAACATAACGATGGTCATTATCGCCAAACAGTTCTATTTTTGTTTCATCAGACCAGAGGACATTTCTCCAAAAAGTACAATCTTTGTCCCCATGTGCAGTTGAAAACTGTAGTCTGGCTTTTTTATGGAGGTTTTGGAGCAGTGGCTTCTTCCTTGTTGTGTACTATTGTTTGTACAGATGAACGTGGTACTTTCAGGCGTTTGGAAATTGCTCACAAGAATGAACCAGACTTGTGGAGGTCTACAATTTCTTTTGCTGAGGTCTTGGCTGATTTCTTTTGATTTTCCTATGATGTCAAGCAAAGAGGCACTGAGTTTGAAGGTAGGCYTTGAAATACATCCACAGGTACACCTACAATTGACTCAAATTGTAGGTGAGTCAAATKATGTCAATTAGCCTATCAGAAGCTTCTAAAGCCATGACATCATTTTCTGGAATTTTCCAAGCTGTTTAAAGGCACAGTCAACTTAATGTATGTAAACTTTTGACCCACTGGAATTGTGATGCAGTGAATTATAAGTGAAATACTCTGTCTATAAACAATTGTTGGAAAAATTACTTGTCATGCACAAAGTAGATGTCCTAACCGACTTGCCAAAACTATAGTTTGTTAACAATACATTTGTGGAGTGGTTGAAAAACAAGTTTTAATGACTCCAACCTAAGTGTAAGTAAACTTCTGACTTCAATGTTTGAAGCAATGGAATCCAGTCTCCCGTTTCATGTGATATCAAATTAAGTGTACGTGGAGTGACCCAAAAGACACTGATAGCAACAAAACATGCTTATAACCCTGTCAAAAGAATGCAACACATTCATTTTCTGTAGGATCGTAGTTCCAAAGACATCGTATTGGTTGATATAAATTAAACGTTGAGATTCTGTTGCCGGGTACTCCCGGCTCCATTTCCTCTGGGGGGTGTATGCTAAGAGTGAATATCTTACAGCTGATATACTAATCGGCTGTATTTGAAGAGTTCAGAGAGTACTCCTTTCTGATTTTCTTTACCCAACCAGTTCATCCATTCAATAAAATGAAGATGCTTCTTTCAACTTTTTGGGGTCCGATTGCCCCTTAGCCTCCAGACCTGCCCCTTTATTGTCTGCCACGCTCTTTCAATGTGTTGTGTGTGACATCCTGTACGAGGATCCACAAAGTTGTTTGTGTGGTTGACTGTCTGGTGATTGCAACCCAGCCTATTCAGAGACCTGACATACGCTCTCCAGCACTCATTCAGAATGGTGGAACCTCTTCGCACATGTCATCTAATGATAGGGATTAAGGTTTCCTGTGAACGATTTTCCACCATTTGAAGATCTGAGCRCCGTCTGTTGTGTTTGATCTATATCATTCCAAACACCCAACCCTGTCTTCTCCACGTTGGCCCCATCCTTTCACGATTGTACTGAAAGATAGGAATAAGTGCATATCGTTATTTTGTGATAGGGAGTTGGCCAGTGGTTCGTCACGCCTTGGAATGGCGGGGATCAGTAAATCCATGGGAACTAGCATAATGTCACTTAAGGTCTGATGGGTGAAGTTGTATAATGTTGAAAGACCCAAAACACTATCATAGGAAACATCGCTGATGATTTGTCCAAGAGCGCAGAGATGTATTTATCAAATAATTCCGTATATGAAATGGGCAAGCCCTGTTTTTTTTATCCATATCAGTATATCTACTGAGGAGTACKATAAAGGCAACTGATTACCATAAGTGAAATATTTCAACGAATTATCTCTCAGTTCCCAAGTCCATATAATGAATGTTACTACATCAAAGTCAATAATGCTATACCTTCCTCTTGTGCGAGAACTTGGATTCATCCATCACCACCAATCTCCATAGAGAACTTGACCCAATTTGGAAACCCTTCCTCCTCTTGAACTTCATCAGGGCTTTGTTGCAGACCTTCAATAATGACAGGTAAGACAAATGTTAGTGATACGAGAAGACTTGAGTGTCCCAGGGAAGCATGACCATCAACTTCTATAGGAGGGGCACTGAAATCAAATCTCACTTAGGGTCCCAAATTGTCTTGAGCTGACACTGCTCCTGTCTCATGTGGAATTCCACTTTAATGAAAGTTGTCACAAAATAACTGAGTTTGAGTTTGTCTGTTGTTGCTATTTGCACTGTAATGCACTGTAAACATTTAAATATTAGATAAAACATTCAGCCTGTAATCAAAGTAATAACTGACAGATTGATTATCAAAATAGTTGTTAGTTGTAGCTCTAAAAATGGTAYTCAAAACACATTTGTAACAGCTTTTACTTAATTTGCCTGAATAGTGTAGGCTCACAAGATGTGGCGCAGATTCCCCAGTCGCAGCCCTATTCCTGGCCTGCCACCATGACARGTAACCTAAATACCTGTGGGAAACACTGGTTGGGATGGGTGGCAAAAAAGCTAAATGTTGAAAATCTTGGAGAGTCCCTTTAAACTGTCCAGATAATAATGCATGAAATATCCCAAAAGCCTGATTAAAAATACCCTTTTACATACAGTTTGCAAATTGGCAAACATTTCCTCAGAGTGAATATAGGTAAACAAAGCTGGTGGCTTTTTCAGAGTCAATATTCCTCATAATTCTGCGTTGATCAGCAATTATAACAATTTCTGGCTTTTCGTCATTCTTGTCAGGGTCCTTGATCTCCGTGCAATATCATCCTCTATAATATCAACTTGCCTCAAGTAGCCCCTGTGCAAATCTGCAATATTGCAACAAAGAAATGAACAAATCAGAWCAATAGTATATGACAATAGAAATCCAAGTATTATTTTCAGAAATTAAACCTATGATAGGCCCCAGATTCAACTCAAGATTTTCGTAATGTGGTGGAAATTCAACACCAGGGACACCTGAAGTCAACATTAAAKGAATCACTCTTTATTATTATCAATTAACTGGAGAGGTTACAACAAACTCTGCACACTCAGTACAGGTTGATCAGAAGCTCCCCCAGGGCAGTCCCTTCAGTTCTCTTATATACTGCTACACAGACAAGTTATATTTGCATGATTTACATTATTCATTATTCACCATTAACGTTGGTTCCTGCATGTGACTGACCAATACCTCACGAGGCTTCTTCTCTCAAAGCTGAGACCTTGAAACTGAGATACACATTTTGGTTCCCAGAGCAATATCCTGGGCGTACTACTGTGATAGTGAGGATTCCTCCMATGCGCAATCAATCAGTCACTTGCATGAACCCAACCGAGTCGGTTATACAATCTGTGTACGATCTGATACACACAAACAGAACATTTCCTTCACAGTAACACAACCTTAACTTGCCCTTAAATCACATTCTCTTCAGCCTGGAGAGACGTGCTTGCCATACCTTGCTCCACTTCTGTACTAACCTATTCCACGGAACACTAATTAACATGTAATTATCAAGGCACAAGGCGAGACCCAGATGCAGACACAGGAGGCAGATGGTTGGAGTCTGACAATGTTTATTAATCCAAAAAGGGGTAGGCATGAGAATGGTCGTGTACAGGCAAAAGATCAAAACCAGTTCAGAGTCCAATAGGTAGCGAAGGGCAGGCAGATTCAAGGTCAGGGAAGGCAGGATGATCAGGCAGGCGGGAAAGTAATCCAGAGTCAGGCAGTGGTGAAAACCGGGAAGACTAGCAAAAGAGAATAGAAAAGGAGTACGGGGAAAACACGCTGGTTGATTTGACTAAACATTCAAGACAAACTGGCACAGAGAGACAGGAAACACAGGGATAAACACACTGGGGAAAATAAGCGACGGGTGAAGACAATCACAGGGACAGGTGAAACAGATCAGGGCGTGACAGTAWTTACTTAGCAGAGAGCCCCACACTCACCAGTACCTTGTGTATGGTTGTTATGCTTCATTTTATTGGGGGCTGAAAGAGCATGGACTTTCTGTGGGTGACAGTTATTAACAAACAAAGTGTTGAAAATTATGTATTTTCTGACCTTGGCAGGTCTACCACTAGCCCAACTGTTTAATCATCAATGAAGCATGCCATTCCAGTGTAAAAAAAACGAAAAAGTGTTAGGGATTTTTGGAAGCCCTTTTGGGTAACGCAGCCCCTGATTGTGAACCACTTTCTAAAAATGTCATTATCCCAAACTGTATTAGTGTGTCAAATTCATTAACCTACCGATGAAGAAATGTTACCTAATCCGTAAGTGTAACGTTCGTCGTTGGAATGAGACCAAAGCGCAGCGTGGAAAGTGTTCATGATTTCATGTTCACAAAAACACAATGACAAAAGGAGAAAAACGAACGCACACAGTTCTGTCAGGGAAACAACCTAAACAGAAAACAACACCCCACAAAACCCAAACGGAAAATGACAACTTATATATGATCCCCAATCAGAGACAACGATAGACAGCTGCCTCTGATTGGGAACCACACTCGGCAAAACAACAAAGAAATAGAAAACATAGATTTTCCCACCCGAGTCACACCCTGACCTAACCAAACATAGAGAATAAATATGGATCTCTAAGGTCAGGGCGTGACAGTAAGTGTAACCCGAGAATGGCTAAACATTCATTCAATCAAAAGTATTTATAAAGCCCTTTTAACATCAGAAAAGTGCTATACATTGAATCCTTCCAGGTGGAGCAGGTCGGAGTCTGATGATGCCTCTTGTTTTGAAAAATCTTGCAAGGTGCGTGTTTTAGAGACTGACACTAAGTGATAATTGAAATGGAGCATAGGCTAAGTAATTCTATTACATTAAATTCCATTCTACTATGATTATCAAGGAACTTTTTCAGTAAGAGTAGGAATACATCCACAYTGTTGGAAATAGGAGAACAAAAGCTTTCCAGACAGACATGAAACATCTTGAGTGGTAGGCTGCAGGCCAAATGTAGACCAGAAGGGTGTGCGTCTCCTAAGCTCTTCACTCGCTCTACATGGGATTGCAGTCCAGAGTGGCCAGAGCTGAAATGCAGCCTGGACACAGAGGAGCGCGAGCCCTTGTAGAAAGACTGGAAATCTAATTTCTCAAGCAGCACATACACAATTATGAAGGACACTGGGCCCACTTGGAAAGCTTGATTATTCTCTTCAATGCATGTTCATAGCAACTTTTTTTTTTAAATTCTGGCTTGTTAAATAATTGTATTGGTCAATGTCAGAGGAGGCTGGTGGGAGGAGCTATAGGAGGACATGCTCATTGTAATGGCTGGAATGGAATTAATAAAAAGGTATCAAACATACAGAAACCACGTTTCACTTCGTTCCATTTATTCCATTACAGGCATTACAATGACCCGTCCACCTATAGGCCTCTCACCAGCCTCCACTGGTCATTGTCAGCCCTGCTGGCAGTGTAGATGTCTAGAACCTATGAGACTAGCTAACTAGGCTAGATACTACCTATATAAAAGTTAGATTCAAACATTTCTTACAGTACAGAACTCCTCATTTCAAAATGTAACCAAAGTTCTCTAGGCTAATCAATACCAGTTGTAACATTAACTTGCATATTATCCATCTTTTGCAAGCATGCTGGATCCTTTTTCTGCTTGTGGCCACAGATACTGTAGGACACCTCACAGTATTCTTGAACAGACCTTTCTTCTGGAGATATTTGATAACCTTCTTTTTTGTTTTTCTGTTGTTTTTTTTGGCCAACAATATATCACTTAGCACACGAGCCATGTTCAATTCAAAATCATTGGAACAGGTAAAATCAGTATTGATTTGAGCGTTTCAATTTCTAGTAAAGTTACTCAGCAAAATGTTTTTGAACAACATCGAGGACGAAAGCACACCGACAGTCAACGTTGACCAAGGACAACCAAGGTAAATAAATAGTAAGATATTCATGTAGTTAAAATGTAGAACTGAATTTGTCTTGATAATCAGTGGATTTCATGTGACATCTGAATGCGAATAAGGCGCCTTTTGTGGGAGTATCTCGTTCTCGGTCCCAGCCTGTCGTTAGCAACATAACGTTAGTTAGCTAGAACTAAGTGACTGATCTGGAATTTAGCTGGTTTACACAAACAGAAGCTAGCTAGTTGTATTTTGCGAATTATATTATCTTCACTTGGTTTATTATCTAGCCTACAATGTAACAGACGCAAAAGGCATATTAATCGTTGCCATAGCAAAATAAGCCAGTTTGCTGACAGTGGTTGTTAGGCTAACYAGTTTACATTGATTATCCAACTGTCAACTAACTTTTTGATGGCTAGTTAACTATAGTAGGTAGCTAAGTTAGCTAATTACATTATAATAGCATTAGCTTGGAGCCTGGCTATACTCTAGCTTGGCCATGTATAGCCGTTTGCCATGTTGAGTCTGGCTATAGCTTGGTCATGTGTAGCTGAGTAGAAGCCCACTCAAATAGTCCGGATCTAATTTAGATCTCCTTCATAAGCAAATGTAAAGTTACTAGCCTGTACAGTAGCCTAGTTAGCTGTAGATTATGATATTCCTCCCATAGATGGTAAGTATTGCTTGATTCATCATTATTTTTGGTTCCATTATAATTGTATTATTTGTATTTATTTAACCTTTATTTAACTAGGCAAGTCAGTTAAGAACAAATTTACCCCGGACAACACTGGGCTAATTGTGCCGCGCCCTATGGGACTCCCAATTCGCCCCATGCAAATACTTATACCCCTCTCACACCAATAACCAGGGTATTACCATGTATATTTGAAATGGGTTTAACCCGTGTCAGACCCATTCATACTAAACCTATAACACAGGTAATAAGCATGCAGGGCCGTTCATGGAAAATACCTGTGCAGCACACGAGTAGTGCTGTTGCGCTTGGACATTACTGACTACGGCTCAGTGAACAGGGTCAGTGAACACAGATCGACCCATACAGACCTGTTGCTCACCCATGTTTTACACGTGCTATTAGGTATAGTAGGCCCTCAATCCATCTTGATTGTTAGTGTTTTGAATATTGCGGAGGAAAGAATGGTTATCCAACCTGTTTGTGTGTATCACAGATCTGTGCATTAGCCAGGCTGTAAACTACAAAAAGGGCAGGCCGGTCCACGGCCTGAAAGCAAGAACACTCTTGTTCTTCTGCAAAAGTAATATTATTATTCCTTTTCTGCCCCCTTTGTGCTCACTATCTACTTTAAAAAACGTTTAACTATTATCACTTCAACTGTATTCAGTCCAGGGTTACATGCTATTTACAGCTATGGCTTTTCTTATTGATACTACTTTTTTTATGTTACATACCTTTTATTACCCCAAAGCTCCCATAGCCTCCTATTCAATTTCCTCAACATTCCAAACTGGCCATTGTTAAGTCTGTGTCACGATCGTTTGTTGAATAAATGTACCAAGACGCAGCGTGGGTAGAGTTCCACATCTTTAATAACGAAACTCACAAAAAACAATAAAGGATAAACGATACGGGAAGCACGTGCAGTGCTCACAGGCACTACACAAAAACAAGATCCCACAAACAACAGGTGGGAAAAGGCTGCCTAAATATGATCCCCAATCAGAGACAATGATAGACAGCTGCCTCTGATTGGGAACCATACCAGGTCAACAAAGAAATAGAAAACATAGATTGCCCACCCTAGTCACACCCTGACCTAACCAAATAGAGAATTAAAAGGATCTTGACAGGGCGTGACAGTCTGCTGAGTTCTATCTCTTGTAATTTCAAATTAAAACAGGTCCTGAGTACTTTAAGGGCTGCTTAACTCCCACTTTGATACCATTTGTTTTATTTCTGTAACGGTCGTTCTCCTCCTCTTCGTCTGAAGAGGAGGAGTAGGGATTGGACCAAAGCGCAGCGTTGAATGTGGACATAATGATATTTATTAAAGCAAAGACGAAACACTAAGAACACTTGAGAAAATACAAAACAACATAACGACGTAGACAGACCTGGACTTGAGAACTTACAATATACGAAGAACGCACGAACAGGAACAGACTACATACACGAACGACAAAACGAAACAGTCCCGTGTGGTAACATATACGGACACAGGAGACAACCACCCACAAACAAACAGTGTGAACAGCCTACCTTAATATGGTTCTCAATCAGAGGAAACGTAAAACACCTGCCCCCTAATTGAGAACCATATCAGGCAACACATTGCACCCAACATAGAAACACAAAACATAGAATGCCCACCCCAACTCACGCCCTGACCAACTAAACACATACAAAAACAAGAGAAAACAGGTCAGGAACATGACAATTTCTCCTCTTTCTTTCTTTCTTTCTTTCTTTCTTTCTTTCTTTCTTTCTTTCTTTCTTTCTTTAACTTCCCTAAATGCCCCAACTACTCTAAATACCCCAACTACCCCAACTACTAATGAATGGAATTTTATGGGAGATATGCTTTTAAATCGGCACATGCTCATTGTTTAAGCTAGAGACTCCATTTATCTTTCCAGAGCCTTTAAGAGTCTTAAAAACAAAATACACATATTTTTCTATTTTGAGGAATCGGTTCATTAAGTATCGGAATCAACTAAATCTTATCAATACCAAACCGTTGCCTGTGTGTGAGTGCCAGTGAGTGGAAAATGGAGGGATTCAATTCAATGCTTTGATAGCCATATTGTTTAATTACCTTAACACATATCATGTGGGGGGAAAAGTACTTGTTTAACAGGTTGTCGCGGTTCGTCGGCGGGATGCATGCACCGCACAGTCAGGTTCAGCAATCATTATCGTCATGTGTAACTGGAAAAGGAATGTTCTGTAACATAGGACTAACTCTTCCTTTATGTGTCAGGGGACAATGTTGCCAGATGTGAGTCGGACAACAGCTCAGATTTTTCAAGCTCAGACAGCTTATCATCCACTGACAGTGATAATTAGAAAAAGAAGAAGAAGAAGGGACAAAAACGAAACCGCTAAATGTAGAGGTATGTGTCTTGACACTACACACATTTAAATAATGTATTTATTGAAATCAATGAACATTAGACACTTTTTATGTGTTTTAAAGGCAAGCTATCAAAGTCAAGCTGTCATATGGCATGTATATTCATGGAAGACTAATGAAAAAAGTTTCAATAGAGTAGAAATTCAACAATATTTGCCCACTTCCATGGAAAATCCCAAGGTCACGTCGGAAACGCCCGATGATTGTAAGGGGAACAAAAGCGGCTCGCTCCCTCTCCCAACAAAATTGTTATTTTTTACAACTAAGGTCATATGTCTTTGAATTGCTGTCAGCTATTTCAACAAAAGCATTTTATAGTCTGCATACATGTCAATACATACAGTACCTACTGTTTATGTCAACACATATTCCTGTTAATTTACTAAAATCAGTTTGAAGTGCAGCTAGCTCACTCCTGCACAGACTAGCCAGCAAAGGGGCGTTAGATGGTAAACTTTGATCTAGCATTAGTTAGCCTTGTTTTGTTGCTTGGGTTACCCTCCTGTCATAAAATTGTGCATTATGGGTAGAGTTCTGAAACAAGGTCCAGATGCAGTAGAAAAATATGAGGGACTAGCGGGATATACGCTGCACCGGCAAGATAGAACAGCACACTCCGGTAAGACGGGGGGGGGGCGGTCTGTGCATATTTGTAAACAACAGCTGGTGCACGAAATCTAAGGAAGTCTCTAGATTTTGATCGCCTAATAGAGTTATGTGATATTGGCAGCCATACTTGCGAAGAGTTTTCAGCTATACTTTTTTCTTTTTCGTGGCGTTTGTTTTTTTTATTTACCCAAACCCCACAGACAGATCCTCTGGCACGAAGACCCACTCAGTCAGCCTGTATAAGGAAATAAGCAAACAGGAAAAACCCACTCCACCAGAGGCCGTTCCTATGGCCGGAGATTTAATGCAGTAGGAGAAACTTATATCATTCTTACCAACTTCTATCACATGTTAAATGGGCAACCAGAAGGAAAAAAATTCTTAGATCACACTGTACTCCACTCACAGAAGACGGTACAAAGCTCTCCCTCAACCTCAATTTTGGTAAGTCCGACCACAACTCTATCCTCCTGAATTTCCTGCTTACAAGCTAAAATTAAAGCAGGAACACACAGTGACTCGGTCTATAAAAAAGTGGGTCAGATGAAGCAGATGCTAAACTACAGGACTGTTTTTGCTATCAGCAAGACGGAACAAGTTCCGGGATCTTCGATGGCATTGAGATACAACCACATCAGTCACTGCTTTATCAATAAGTGCATGCTAGGAACTTCGTCCCACAGTAACTGTAGCGTACATATAACCAGAAGCCATGGGATTTACAGCAACATTCCGCACTGAAAGCTAAAGGTAGACCGCTCAGCGTTCAACACCGTTACCCTCAAACATATCACGAAAGCTAAGTATCCTGGACAACCACCTCCCTCTTGCAACTGGATCCTGGACTTCCTGACGGCCACCCCCAAGGTGTGAGAGTAGATAGCAAACACATCTCCAGCTGCTCCTCAAAACAACTGAGCTCCACAGTTGCTCGCGTCCCCTCCGTACCCCTTGTTCACCCACGACTGCATGGCCAGGCACGACTCCAAACAACATCCATTAGTTTTGCAGACACACAACGTGTAGCCTGATCACAACAACGACGAGACACCTATTTCTTTATTATTTTTATTTCCCTTATAACCAGGTAGCTAGTTAGAACAAGTTCTCATTTGCAACTGCGACCTGGCCCAAGATAAAAGCATAGCAGTGTGAAAGACAACAACACAATACACATGAGTAACAATAAACAAGCAATACATGAGAAAAAAAAAAAAGAGATCTAATACAATGTGTGCAAAAGCATGAGGAGGTAGCAATAAATCGAATAATTACAATTTAGCAGATTAACACTGGAGTGATAAATCATTGCAATGAATCATTGCCAAGTAGAGATTACTGGTGTGCAAAAGAGCAGAAAATAAATAAATAAAAAACAGATGGGGTGATAGGTAAAATTGGTGGCTATATACCGATGGTACTATGTACACTGCAGCATCGTAGCGCTCAGATAGGCAGAGTTTAAAGTGTTGAGGGAGATAAAAGTCTCCAACTTCAAGATTTTGCACTTCGTTCCAGTCGCAGCAGCAGAGTACTGAAGAAAGCGGCCAAATGAGTTGGCTTAGGATGAGTCAGGAGATACAAACCGCGGAAAGCCGTGCTACGGGGGTTAGCCATCGTACCAGTTTGAGCTGAATAAGCGCACTTTACCTAGCATAGCCTTGTAGATGACCTGGAGCCAGTGGTCTGAGCGACGCACATGTACTAAGCCAGTCCGACTAGGCATTACAGGTCGCAGGTGGGTCGTATAAGTGCTTTTAGTAACAAAACGGATGCACTGTGATAAACTGCATCAGTTCTGGTAAGTATTGAAGCTATTTTATAATGACATACCCAATCGAGATCGGTAAGATAATCAGTTTTACTAGGTAAGTTTGCGCGTGAGTGAAGGAGCTTTGTTGCAACTAGAAAGCCGACAGATTGATTGGATTGGAGATGTTTGATATGAGTCGTAAGGAGATTGCAGTCTAGCCAGACACCTAGGTACTATAGATGTCCAACATATTCTAGGTCTGAACCTCCAGGGTGATATGCTAGTCGGGCGTGCGTGCAGGCACGAACGGTTGAAAAGCATGCATTTGGTTTACTAGTTAGAGCAGTTGGAAGCCACGAAGGAGTGTTGTATGGCCATTGATCGTTTGGAGTTAGATAGCCACAGTGTTCCAAGGAAGCGCCAGAAGTATACAGAAATGTTTCGTCGCTAGAGTGGATCAGGGAAATCGCCCGCAGCAAGAGCAACATCAGTTGATATATCAGAGAAAAAGTCGGCCGAGATTGAACCCTTGTGTTACCCCATTAGAGCATCCAGAGGACCGACAACATGCCCTCCATTTGACACACTGAACTCTGTCTGCCAAAATATTGTGACCAGGCAGCAGTCATTAGAAAAAACCGAGCTACTGATTCTGCGATAAGAATATGGTGATTGACAGAGTCGAAACCTTGGCCAGTCATAAGACGCTGCCACAGTACTCTTTTATCGTGGCGGTTATATATCGTTGAGTTACCTTGAGCTGTGAGTGCACCGTGACCGCTCGGAAACCGATTCACACGAGAATACGTGGATTCAATGGTCAGTGATCTGTTTGTTTACTTGGCTTTCGAAGACCTTAGATAGGCAGGCAGGAGATAATAAGGTCTGTAACAGTTGGGTCCAGGGTCTCCCCTTTAAGAGGGGAGCCGCAGCTTCCAATCCTGGGATCTCAGATATACGAAGGAGAGTTGAACAGCTATAATAGGGGCGAACAATGGCGGCGGACGTTTCAGAGAATAGGCGGGTCCAGATGTCAAGCCCAGCTGATTATGGGTCCAGGTGTTGGCAGCTCTTTCAGAACATCTGCTATCGGATTTGGGTAAAGGATGAAAGCTGGGAGGCTTGGGCCGAGTACAGGGGGGGGGCGAGCTGTTGGCCAGTTGGGAGGCGCCAGAGGAAGGCATGGCCCCAGTCGTGAAGGAAAATGCTGTTGAAGTTTTCGAGTATCACGATTATCGGTGGTGGACCGTGTTACCTCGCCTCAGTCAGTGGGCAGCGAGGAGTGCTCTGTTCCCATACTGTATACAGTATCCCAGAACTTTTGAAGTTAAGCTTACAGATGCAAAGTTCTGCTTGAAAAGCTGGGCCTTGCTTTCCGACTGACTGAGCGTGTATATTGTTCCGACTTCCTTGAACAGTTGCATATCGCGGGACTCTTCATGCTATTGCAGTTCCCACAGGAGTTTTTTGCTGTCGAGGCATAGTCTGGAGTGAACCGAAGGGCTATTCTGTTCTTAGTTCGCATTTTTGAACGGAGCATGCTTGTCAAGATGGTTGAGAAGTAACTTCTTAAAGGGCTGGGGGGGTGGGGTGGACAGGGGAGGGGGGGGGGGGGGGGGGAGGAATACCAGCATCCTCAACTGACGGGATGAGGTCAAGTACTCCAGGTACCCGGGCCAGGTCGAATAGAAAAGCCTGCTCGGCAGAAATGTTTAGGAGCGTTTGACAGTGATGAGGGGTGGTCGTTTGACCGCGGACCTAGCGAACAGCAATGAGCAGGATCGCCTGAGATCTTGAATTAAGACAGCCAGAGGTGTATTTGGAGGGCAAGTTGGTTCAGGATAAGTCTTTAGGGGCCCATGTCTTACGGATTAGTTTGTACCTGGGTCCTGAATTTGTGTGAGATTCGAGGCATCTAGCTTAGATTGTAGACTGCCGGTGTAAGCATATCCAGTTTAGGTCACCTAAACAGCAAGCAAACTCTGAAGCTAGATGGGGTATCAGAGGAAGTCACTTATGATTTAGACTATCTTTACCCATAACCTCTCATCTTAGCATACCTACTTATTTTCTCTACGAGCGATAAATTGAACAACATTGTGCATCACCGCAAAACATACCATCCGTCGGAACAGCCATTGACAAGAAGTGCACTAAATCTATTTAAGGGGGGGGAGGGGTGAGAAGTTCTGCTTGTTACCTACCTAGTCCTAAAGAGTGGTTTCAAGTGTCTCCGGAAGTGGTGATTGACCCGCGGTCCTGGCGTCTGAGGGAGTTTGTTCCACCATTGGGCCAGAGCAGCGAACCAGTTTTGACTGGCTACGGAAACTGTACTTCCTCAGTGTAGGGAGCGAGCAGGCCAGACGGTGAATGAACGCGAGTCCCTTGTTTGGGTGGTAGGCCTGAATTCAAGCCTGGAGTACTTTGACGGTGCCTTCCCCTCACAGCTCCGTAGGCAAGCACCATGTCTTGTAGCGATCGAGCTCAACTGGAAGCCAGGGAAGAGCGGAGGAGCGGGTACGTGAGAGAACTGGAAGTGAACAACCAGACGGGGCTGCGGCCGTTCTGGACTGAGTTGTAGGTTTAATGCACCCAGGCAGGAGCCCAGCAACGCGAGTTGCATAATCCAGACGGAGATGACCAAGTTGCCGGATTAGGACCTGCGCCGCTTCCTTTAGCAGGGTTCGTACTCTGCGGATGTTGTACGAGCATGAACCTACAGAACGGCACCGCCTTAGTTAGTTGAGAACGACAGGGTTGTCCAGGACACGCCAAGTCTTAGCCTCTGGAGGAGGACACAATGGAGTTGTCAACCGTGATGCATATCAGTGGAACGGGCATCCTTCCCCGAGGGAAGAGGCAGCTCCGTCTTTCGAGGTTCAGCTTGAGGTGGTGATCCGTCATCCACACTGATATGTCTGCCAGACATGCAGAGATGCGATTCGCCACCTGGTCATCAGAAGGGGGAAAGGAGAAGATTAGTTGTGTGTCGTCTGCATAGCAATGATAGGAGAGACCATGTGAGGTTATGACAGAAGCAAGTGACTTGGTGTTATACGAGAGAATAGGAGAGGCTAGAACAGAGCCCTGGGGGACACCAGTGGTGAGAGCACTGGTGAGGAGACAGATTCTCGCCACGCCACCTGGTAGGAGCGACCTGTCAGGTAGGACGCAATCCAAGCGTGGGCCGCGCCGGAGATGCCCAACTCGGAGAGGGTGGAAGGAGGATCTGATGGTTCACAGTATCGAAGGCAGCCGATAGGTCTAGAAGGATGAGAAGCAGAGGAGAGAGAGTTAGCTTTAGCAGTGGAGCGCCTCCGTGATACAGAGAAGAGCAGTCTCAGTTGAATGACTAGTCTTTGAAACCTGACTGATTTGGATCAAGAAGGTCATTCTGAGAGAGATAGCGGAGAGCTGGCCAAGGACGGCACGTTCAAGAGTTTTTGAGAGAAAAGAAAGAAGGGATTTACTGGTCTGTAGTTGTGACATCGGAGGATCGAGTGGTAGGTTTTTTCAGAAGGGGTTGCAACTCTCGCTCTCTTGAAGACGGAAGGACGTAGCCAGCGGTCAGGATTGAGTTGATGAGCGAGGTGTAGTAAGGGAGAAGGTCTCCGAAATGGTCTGGAGAAGAGAGGAGGGGATAGGGTCAAGCGGGCAGGTTGTTGGGCGCCGGCCGTCACAAGACGCGAGATTTCATCTGGAGAGAGAGGGGAAAAGAGGTCAGAGCACAGGGTTAGGGCAGTGTGAGCAGAACCAGCGGTGTCGTTTGACTTAGCAAACGAGGAACGGATGTCGTCGACCTTCTTTCAAAAATGGTTGACGAAGTCATCTGCAGAGAGGGAGGGGGGGGGAGGGGGGGAGATTCAGGAGGGAGGAGAAGGTGGCAAAGAGCTTTCCTAGGGTTAGAGGCAGATGCTTGGAATTAGCGTGGTAGAAAGTGGCTTTAGCAGCAGAGACAGAAGAGGAAAATGTAGAGAGAGAGGAGTGGAAAGGATGCCAGGTCCGCAGGGAGCGAGTTTCCTCCATTTCCGCTCGGCTGCCCGGAGCCCTGTTCTGTGAGCTCGCAATGAGTCGTCGAGCCACGAGCGGGAGGGGAGGCCGAGCCGGCCTGGAGGATAGGGGACAGAGAGAGTCAAAGGATTGCAGAAAGGGAGAGAGGAGGGTTGAGGAGCAGAATCAGGAGAGTAGGTTGGAGAAGTTTGAGCAGAGGGAAGAGATGATAGGATGAAGAGGAGAGTAGTAGCGGGGAGAGACGAAGGTTGGACGGCGCGATACCATCCGATAGGGGCAGTGTGGAAGTGTTGGATGAGAGCGAGAGGGAAAAGGATACAAGGTAGTGGTCGGAGACTTGGAGGGAGTTGCAATGAGGTTAGTGAAGAACAGCATCTAGTAAAGATGAGGTCGAGCGTATTGCCTGCCTTGTGATAGTGGGAAGGTGAGAGGTGAGGTCAAAAAGAGGAGAGGAGTGGAAAGAAGGAGGCAAGAGGAATGAGTCAAAGGTAGACGTGGGAGGTTAAAGTCGCCCAGAACTGTGAGAGGTGAAGCCGTCCTCAGGAAAGGAGCTTATCAAGGCATCAAGCTCATTGATGAACTCTCCGAGGGAACCTGGAGGGCGATAAATTGAAAGGATGTTAAGCTTGAAAAGGCTGGTAACTGTGACAGCATGGATTTCAAAGGAGCGATAGACAGATGGGTAAGGGAGAAAGAAAGAGAATGACCACTTGGAGAGATGAGATCCCGGTGCCACCACCCCGCTGACCAGAAGCTCTCGGGGTGTGCGAGAACACGTGGGCGGACGAAGAGAGAGCAGTAGGAGTAGCAGTGTTATCTGTGGTGATCCATGTTTCCGTCAGTGCCAAGAAGTCGAGGGACTGGAGGGAGGCATAGGCATGAGATGAACTCTGCCTTGTTGGCCGCAGATCGGCAGTTCCAGAGGCTACCGGAGACCTGGAACTCCACGTGGGTCGTGCGCGCTGGGACACCAGATTAGGTGCCGCGCCACGCGTGTGGAGCGTTGTATGGTCGTGCAGAGAGGAGAGAACAGGGATAGACAGACACATAGTTGACAGGGCTACAGAAGAGGCTACGCTAATGCAAAGGAGATTGGAATGACAGTGGACAACACGTCTCGAATGTTCAGAAAGTTAAGCTTACGTAGCAAGAATCTTATTGACTAAAATGATTAAAATGATACAGTACTGTTGAAGTAGGCTAGCTGGCAGTGGCTGCGTTGTTGACTTTGTAGGCTAGCTGGCAGTGGCTGCGTTGTTGACACTACACTAATCAAGTCGTTCCGTTGAGTGTAATAGTTTCTACAGTGCTGCTATTCGGGGGCTAGCTGGCTAGCTAGCAGTGTTGATTACGTTACGTTGCGTTAAAAGAACGACAATAGCTGGCTAGCTAACCTAAAAATCGCTCTAGACTACACAATTATCTTTGATACAAAGACGGCTATGTAGCTAGCTATGTAGCTAGCTACGATCAAACAAATCAAACCGTTACTGTAATGAAATGAAATGAAAATGTGATACTACCTGTGGAGCGAAGCGGAATGCGACCGGGTTGTTGAGTGCGGAAGTTCTATTCGGTAGACGTTGGCTAGCTGTTGGCTAGCTAGCAGTGTCTCCTACGTTAAGGACGACAAAAAGCTGGCTAGCTAACCTCGGTAAATTAAGATAATCACTCTAAAACTACACACTCTAAACTACACAATTATCTTGGATACGAAGACAGCAAAGACAACTATGTAGCTAGCAACACTACACTATTCGGGGGCTAGCTGGCTAGCTAGCAGTGTTGATTACGTTACGTTGCGTTACGCTGTGCCCTGGACACAGATGGTGTCCAGGGCACAGCTGGAGCTGAGGGGGTCGGTAGCAGGCGGCAACAGTGAGAGACTTATTTCTGGAGAGATTAATTTTTAAAATTAGAAGTCGAACTGTTTGGGCATAGACCTGGAAAGTATGACAGAACTTTGCAGGCTATCTCTGCAGTAGTAGATTGCAACTCCTCCCCCGGCAGTTCTATCTTGACGGAAAGTGTTATAGTTGGGTATGGAAATCTCAGAATTTTTTGGTGGCCCTCCTAAGCCAGGATTCAGAGACGGCAAGGACATCAGGGTTGGCAGAGTGTGCTAAAGCGGTGAGTAAGACAAACTTGAGGAGGGCTTCTGATGTTGACATGCATGAGACCAAGGCTTTTTCGATCACAGAAGTCAACAAATGAGGGTGCCTGGGACATGCAGGGCCTGGTTTACCTCCACATCACCCGAGGAACAGAGTAGTATAGGATGAGGTGCGGCTAAAGGCTATCAAAACTGGTCGCCTAGAGCGTTGGGACAAGAATAAAAGGAGCAGATTTATGGCTCGTGTAGAATAAATTCGGGCATTAATGCAGACAGGGGTATGGTGGGGCACGGGTACAGCGGAGGCAAGCCCAGGCACTGGGTGATGATAAGAGAGGTTGTATCTCTGGACATGCTGGTCACAATGGGTGAGGTCACCGCATGTGTGGGAGGTGGGACAAAGGAGGTATCAGAGGTACGGGGAGTGGAACTACGGGCTCCATTGCAAACCAAAACAATGATAACTAGCCTGAACAACAGTATACAAGGCATATTGATATTTGAGAGAGACATACAGTAAGGCATAAAGTAATTGCAGGTCTTGAGCTAGCTAAAACAACAGGTGAGATAACAGCAGCTAGTCAGCTAACACAGCAACAGCAGGTAAAATGGCGATGACTAGGCAGGGAGGGTCGGATTAACTACACACAGAGCCTGAGTTAAAACACAGAGCCGACAGATAAAACACAAATAAACAGAATGGAGTACCGTGAATTAATGGACAGTCCAGCATGCATCAGCTATGTAGCCAAGTGATCATAGTGTCCAGGGGGCAGCCGTAGATGGAGCAGGGAAGCCGCCACTACGCTAGCACGCGGCGTTTAAAGTTAGTAGCCCGGGGGTGGTCTGCTCAGACGGAGGAGGTCTGCTCAGACGGAGGCCGGTTGAGGGCACAGCGGATGGGGTATTCGTCGGCAGACCAGACGTGGTGGTGCGGCGGGGCGCCGTGTCGACAGAGAATCCAAGCCAGATGGCGAAAGAGGTATTGTAGAATTTTGTTTGCTAACTGGTGCTAGCTTCGTGGCAGTGGCGCTAGCTGCAAGCTAGCTGTAAGGATCAGAAGTAGTGGCTCAGGGATTACGGCAGGAATCCTGCGTTGTTGTGGAGAGACAGTCCGATGCTGGTAAATTAGTGCGTAATATCCAGGCTAATAACAGGGCTGGTGTCTGTGCAGAAGGTAAAAGCTGCTAGCAGTGGCTAAAAATGACTAAATAGCTTGTAGCTGATTAGCTGGTTAGCTACTGGAGGTTCTTGAATGTGTTCCAAAGTWAAAAAATAATAGCGATTCCGTATCACATTGGGTGAGGTAGGTTACCGGAAGGTATAATCGAATTAAAAATCGATTATATATATTTTTAAATATATACAAAAAATACGAAAAATACAAAAATACACGAGAGGACGAAACAAAACACGCCTACACTGCTACGCCATCTTGGATCAATGGATCACCAATCAATGGATCACCTCCTCTATAGGGAGGAGGTGCCAAAATAACAACCTATCCCTCAACGTAGCCAAGACTAAGGAGATGATTGTGGACTACAGGAAAAGGAGGACTGAGCACGCCCCCATTCTCATCGACGGGGCTGGAGTGGAGCAGGTGGAGAGCTTCAAGTTCCTCGGTGTCCACATCAACAACAAACTAGATTGGTCCAAACACACCAAGACAGTCGTGAAGAGGGCACGATAAAGCCTATTCCCCCTCAGGAAACTAAAAAGATTTGGCATGGGTCCTGAGATTCCCAAAAGGTTCTACAGCTGCAACATCGAGAGCATCCTGACTGGTTGCATCACTGCCTGGTACGGCAATTACTCGGCCTCTGACCGCAAGGCACTACAGAGGGTAGTGCGTACGGCCCAGTACATCACTGGGGCTAAGATGCCTGCCATCCAGGACCTCTACACCAGGCGGTGTCAGAGGAAGGCCCTAAAAATTGTCAAAGACCCCAGCCACCCAAGTCATAGACTGTTCTCTCTACTACCACATGGCAAGCGGTACCGGAGTTCCAAGTCTAGGACAAAAAGGCTTCTCAACAGTTTTTACCCCCAATCCATAAGACTCCTGAACAGGTAATCAAATGGCTACCCGGACTATTTTCACTATTTTCACAACCCCCCCAAACCCTCTTTTTCCTCTGCTGCTACTCTCTGTTTATCATATATGCATAGTCACTTTAACTATACATTCATGTACATACTACTTCAATTGGGTCGACCAACCAGTGCTCCCACACATTGGCTAGCAGGGCTATCTGCATTGTGTCCCGCCACCCACCACCCACCAACCCCTCTTTTACGCTACTGCTAATCTCTGTTCATCACATCATATATGCATAGTCACTTTAACCATATCTACACGTACTACCTCAATCAGCCTGACTAACCGGTGTCTGTATGTAGCCTCGCTACTTTTATAGCCTCGCTACTGTATATAGCCTGTCTTTTTACTGTTGTTTTATTTCTTTACTTACCTATTGTTCACCTAACACCTTTTTTGCACTATTGGTTAGAGGCTGTAAGTAAGCATTTCACTGTAAGGTCTACACCTGTTGTATTCGGCGCACGTGACAAATAAACTTTGATTTGATTTGATTTGAAAAATAAGAAAGGAGTCCCGGGACTTCTTCCATAAAGAATGGCTGTGTACACAGCCACACTTGGCTGTGTGCTCTCTAACTAAATTGCTAGACTCACATGAGACTGGACCACCACAACACTGACCAGTTCAATTCACTCTGGGCTGAGCTCCAGTTGTCTGGTTTCATTTTGCTCAATTAAAATAGTTTCTTGTAATTAGCCTAAGCTTATTATCTTTCATGAAAATKGAAAAATAAACCATAGAATTAGGCCTAAACAGAATGTGTTGTTTATGTCTGTCTTTTTAAATGATCTTCTCTACCGTGGTAGTAATGCACTATTTGCAAAATATTATTATTTAGTTAATATTTTACAGCGGGTGAATAATAACATTGTGGGCTCCAAGCCTGGGACAGGTAGGAAAGCCTTGTTTTACATTTCCTGCGACTGTTCAATGGCGAATCACATGCAGTAGGATTTCCGGTATACCTGGCTTCCTTGTTTTAACCGTTAGTCTTTCCATATAAATAACCAATGTCCATTCTTAACAATAATTTGGAGTATAATCCGATGGATTTGTCATATCACAACATTGGGAAACATAGCCCCTAGCTACGTCGGCTAATTAAAGAGCAGCGGCCAATTGGAGAGCAGCCTGTAGTCTGGTTCAGAAGCTACAGTTTGCAGCTGGTTTCTCCCCAAGGTACATGTAGGCAAACACACACCTTGCTAGCTTGCATAATAATTATAGTGCTATGACTATTTCTTAGCAGGCCTATGTTTTTGTAGGCTACAGTATTTGGTAGCTGTCTTGTCTAGCCTATCAAATCCTAGTCTCTTATGACTTATAAACACCAAAATGAACCTGTATGTCACAATTGACTATCAAATGTGTGCGCAGGTCTATATTGCTGGTTAGCTTACCCATAGTGATTCATTTCTTAGTTATAGAATACAGTATTGCCACAGTAGCCAAATGTCTACAATGATATGTCACATATTGATTGGATGCATGGCTCTCGTGGAGAATCTGAAACGCATAACAGCGTGTGTGATATGGGGATGACCAGATAAGAATGCCATCGCTCCCAGAAAAGAGAGACTGCCACTGAAACGTGGTACAAATTCACAGTCACATGTCACATTCATTCCTGAAGGCGGTAGAAGGAATAAATAATCCAATTAATAACATAATTCCTCTCAAATTCTTCCCCTATGGCTTTTAATAAGAATATTACTCCTCCATCCCGCAAGACATTTCGCCCAAGCCTAGGCCCACATACAAAGCCATGATTTCTCTACGATAAAGCTACAGTACTGTGTTTTCTTCCCTTTTCATTGGGTATTATCAAGGAAAGCAAAAGAAATAGTGACATTATTTTATTAGTCTCACTGATGTCGTTACTAATTGTAGCACTGTATAGGTTTCTGTACATACTGTAGGTACAGTTTTGTTTATATGTGTGTTACTTTAAAGCTGTTCTGTAAAAGTCTAAGTCCAAAASAGCTCTATAAGGGGGATGGGGGGCAGTGAGGTCACAGCCTTACTGTATGTTGCTTTTTGATTGCTTTCAGAGTCAATGTGGGCATTCATTTCTCTGTCCAGCTGCAGACACAAGGAGCAGATTGAATTATGAGCATGGCCGTAACTACCTATGAGGACACCAAGGTCCGGACCTCAGTAACTTTTTCTAATTTGAAAAATAAATGAATAATAATATACTATCTATCTATATCTATATACACAGTACAAGTCAAAAGTTTGGACAGATCTACGCATTCAAGGGTATTTCTTTATTTTGACTATTTCCTACATTGTTGAATAAACACATCAAAACTATTAAAAAACACATATGGAATCATGTAGTAACCCAAAAAAGTGTTAAACAAATCAAAATATATTTTGTATTTACATAATAAAGAACATCTATTACGGGTCAACACCTAAATATTGCTCTCAGCATTGGTTAAAGTTCAGAAACATATATTATTGATCTGACTGAGTTCTAATCGTGCCTGCCTCTTTGGGACTGTGTGGAATTATGAAAAGTGGTTTGTTCATTATGTTTGCCTTCATCCCCTGGTTTTGCCTCTTTAGAATCACATTCACCACTCTCTCAAACGGCTAACTCCGCCCTCGTGAACTACCCCAGCTCGCAGTCAGATCAAGTAGGCATTTTTAAACCGTCCCTCGATTCCTGCTGTGTCTACAGACATCCCCCAAAACAAACAAAAACTGACTCTCTGACAATGAGTGCACAACTGGTAAATAGTCACTTATACAATTGAAGTAGGAAGTTTACATACACCTTAGCCAAATACATTTAAACTCAGTTTTTCACAATTCCTGACATTTAATCCTAGTAAAAATTCCCTGTCTTAGGTCAGTTAGGATCACCACTTTATTTTAAGAATGTGAAATGTCAGAATAATAGTAGAGAGAWTGATTTATTTCAACATTCCCAGTGGGTCAGAAGTTTACATACACTCAATTATTATTTGGTAGCATTGCCTTTAAATTGTTTAACTTGGGTCAAACGTTTCAGATAGCCTTCGACAAGCTTCCCACAATAAGTTGGGTGAATTTTGGCCCATTCCTCCTGACAAAGCTGGTGTAACTGAGTCAGGTTTGTCAGCCTCCTTGCCTGCACACGCTTTTTCAGTTCTGCCCACAAATTTTCTATAGGATTGAGGTCAGGGCTTTGTGATGGCCACTCCAATACCTTGACTTTGTTGTTCTGAAGCCATTTTGCCACAACTTTGGAAGTATGCTTGGGGTCATTATCCATTTGGAAGACCCATTTGCGACCAAACTTTAACTTCCTGACTGATGTCTTGTAATGTTGCTTCAATATATCCACATAACTTTCCTSCCTCATGATGCCATCTATTTTGTGAAGTGCACCAGCCCCTCCTGCAGCAAAGCACCCCCACAACATGATGCTGCCACCCCCGTGCTTCACGGTTGGGATGGTGTTCTTCGGCTTTGCTGTTGTTCTGGGATTGATTTGCACTTTTCGCACCAAAGTACGTTCATCTCTAGGAGACAGAACRCGTCTCCTTCCTGAGCAGTATGATGGCTGCGTGGTCCCATGGTGTTTATACTTGCGTACTATTGTTTGTACARATGAACGTGGTACCTTCAGGTGTTTGGAAATTGCTCCCAAGGATGAACCAGACTTGTGGAGCTCTACAAAAAAATGTTTAGGTCTTGGCTGATTTCTTTTGAATTTCCCATGAGATCAAGCTAAGAAGCACTGAGTTTGACGATGTAGATACAGTATGTCAGTCAGTCAGATGGCTCTAGATAGCTAGAAGGATGAAGTAAGAAGCTATAGCTAATGTTAAACAGAGCCTACCACAGCAGGAGCAAAAGAATATACAACTAAGTTCTCATAATAACTTTGCTTTACAGAGAGTAGGCTACTGAGGCGGTTGGGGGGAACCTGTGGGAGTGCCACAGCACTCTTTCAAGGACAGCGGACAAGAGTAGGGGGAGCAGGTACATGCTCACCATGCTGTAGTGAATATGTCTGTAGAGTGTGAACTATGTGTAGTCCAGTGGTGTGGTGGTGCCTGGAGAAGTGGTTATATTTCCCAAATGGCCCGCCCGGCGTAGGGAAAGCTCCCTGTGTGAAAAATGACATGAGAAACAGTGACATGACCTAAAATTATAATCCTACTGTCCAAGTACTCTAGGCCAATGGTAGGCCTACTATTGAAACAGATAAATAGTCAGAAATGCATGTTTTTTTTTCAGGTTTTCACTCTGAAAGTCACACTTTTTAATAGACAAACAACCACATTGGATGTTTCTAAGTCCATAACAATGCTTAAACCACATCAGGAGACCACTTTTGAGGTCTGGGAAAAATCTAAGACATTTAGATTTTTCAGTGTAGTTATTACCCTTTACTTCAAGATTGCATGCACCTACCACTGTTGTTTGGTTAGCAGTGTTTCTGTAGCACAATAGATTGAGTTTTCAAAACAAATGGCCACAGGATTGATGCAAATAATCATGATATCATTCTGCCAGGTAGGCATATGCTTCTTTGTAGCTAGTTGACATTTAATTGAGAAGGTTTTTGGGAAAACCTTTCTCTCTACCAAAAGAAGGTTCCCACTGTGAAAAAAAGTATTTGAATCAACATGGTTTCCACGTCATTTAAACAAAAAAAWKTAATGTGATGACATTGAATCAACATTGGAAAATGATTGGATTGTCACGTGTGCTCCCTCTTCGGCCTCTAGGTCACCAGGCTGCTCGTTAGGGCGCACACCTGTTAGGCGCATAATGACACTCACCTGGACTCTATCACCTCCTTGATTACCTTCCCTATATATGTCCTATATATGTTCTTCCCCAGTTGTCATTGTTCCTGTTCTGTCGGTGTGCTTGCTTTATTTTTCCTGTTCCTTAATTCCTTGAAACATGGGCATTTTACTTCATACTATGATACATGTCTTATCTTGCTTCAAAGTAGCCTATAGACAAAATCCTACCATGGAAACGTGGAGGCAATTMTTTTATTAAGACTCCCTCATATTTGTTTTCCTGTTCTATTGCTTTTCTTTCAACTTTCTTCCATTGTCTAGCAGTCAAAGGCATTATCCTAGTCATATTAGCAACCCATGATAGTTGTTTAGATCTCCCCTCTTTCTATATTCTAATGGATATTTCCTTCTTTATCAATAAAACTGCTCGCATGTGCAGTGCACATTTTAGAACAGTGTTTTCCCGCAAATTGCAACATTCACTCGTATGCCTACCACCTTGTGCACATTGCTGCACCGAAAATGTGAAGAAATAATAGTTTAGCAACATTTTAAGCTAAACATTCTGATCTRTTCCATCAGCCTTATTAATTGATACGACGTATACCTCCACTACACGACTTTGATAAGCATCGTGGGGATTAAGAAGTGAGTATATGCAATGCTCACTGAAAAATAAGTGGGTATACGGTGTATACCTGTGTATACCCACCACTACACCACTGGTGTAGTCAGTGATTAGGGTAAATTAGTGAATTTTTATTAGGATCCCCATTAGCTAACGCTGTAACGTTAGCTAATCTTCCTGGGGTCCAACCCAATTTGATCGGCTTTATACAGACATCATTTTTTTTTTTTATTTTTTTTTTATCTTTATTTTAACAGGGAAAACAGACTGAGACCTGGATCTCTTTTACGGCTGTGCCCTGTGTAAACATGTTGACATGTACAGTTTTAGACATACAGACAAGAACATTTCAAAACATACACAATTCAACAGAAACAATCACAGACAACATCATATTGATCCTCCATAAGCATTTTAAAATGGGCAAGGGACACCAGAGTGTCTAACTTAAGTTGGATCTGCAGTTTGTTCCATGAATAAGGTGCAAAGGAACTGAAGGCAGTCCTACCCAACTCTGTGGAGACCGCAGGAGTCTCTAATGTAATCCACATCTCTGATCTGGTTTTAAAATTAGTACATCTTGTGGAAATTAATGATGATATATATGGAGGTAGTTTTAAAAGAAGTGCTTTATAAATAAACAATAGAGCATGTTGCTCTCGCCTCACAGATAGAGAGACCCAACCCACATGTTGATATAGGATACAGTGATGAGTTCTGTAACTATCACCCGTGATAAACCTGAGTGCACAATGGTAAATAGCATCCAGTGGTTTTAATGTGTTTGCCGATGCATGCATATAGATAATATCACCATAATCTAAAACGGACATAAAAGTAGCCTGCACAATTTTTTTCCTAWTTACAGAGGACAGACAAGCCCTGTTTCTGTAAAGGAATCCTATCTTGAATTTGAGCTTTTTTCCCAATTCAGTAACATGTTTTTTAAAAGAAAGCCTATCATCTAACCATACCCCTAAGTATTTATATGCAGAGACCTTATTGATTTGAGTACCATCCAAGCTAGTGATTACAAACGTGTTTCTAACTGAGAGTTTAGACCTAGAAAAAAAAAAACATAGATTTCTGTTGATGCATTCAGAGGTCTGCATTCTTGGAAGAGGCGGGTGTGTGAATCATAAGTGTAACGAAACTGTGAGTGTGTGCATCAGTGCATGCATGTGGACATGTATGCTGTACTTCAATTGAAATCCTGTGTGGTTAACTGCATGTTACTGCTTTGGTTTGGTGTCTTCAGAAGAAATTACTACTAGGTTATGAAATGATTAACTGCAGTCAACCACTAGCCAACATCCAGTATTTGTGTGAGAAATGCACTGCAGTGTCTGTCTTTGGCTCCACTTGAAGCACTCAGAGGTTCATCTTCCTCAGAGTGGTAGGCAGTGGCGTAGGATGGCATCTTGTTTTCAGGATAATACTGTGGCAGAGAAAATGTCAATAGCAAAGGCATGAGGTGTAGAAAACTCAACTAATTTTGCTTCACAGATAAGCATAAAACTCCACAAAGTATAGATTTATGTCATTTCACCTGTCAGCGATAGAGCCGTTTGTCCTCATCTAATGGAAGATAAGAGACCTACCGGTATTCATCTACATATTGTACATTTCCTTCTTGAAAAAAATTAAAAGAATCTAGTAATATATTTACAAATAGTTGTACTAAAATGTCTCTCTTTTTAATGTACAGCAGCACCACTATATTTTGAAATATGCTTAGTATTTGTGTGTGGTTTTAGTCAAGGTAATGTTGGTTGGTATCTTTCAGTAACAGAGTTATTTTCAAGGATGCCCTAGATGTTTTTCCAGACACTGTTTTTATCAGATTTTTTCCACAACACTTGTGATGTGTGTTTAATTGGAACAGACTGTCCTCGCATCAGTTTTGATGAGCGATCAATAGGTGAGCTCAAGGCTTCCAATTCCAAGAAAGAGAGGAAAAAAGGGGAAGAGAAGAATGAGGACGTAATAAAATAGCACCCCACCACCAATGGTAAAAATACATAGCCATTAAGCCTGATCCGTCAGTGTGGCAGGTAGCCTAGAGGTTAGAGCGTTGTGCCAGTAACTGAAAGGTCCCAAGTTTGAATCCCTGAGACAACAAGGTGAAAAATKTGCACATTAATACACACTTGTACATGTCTGAAATCAGACAAATATAAGCACCCACATTATTATTATCCACCAATACCTTGATGTAGAGACACTGCTAATTGTAACGAATGACAAGTGGAGCATTTTTTGTTTGTACATTTTGCCATTTCCTTATTGTTTTCTTCCACAACATCAACAACACCAACTGCCAATGAATAATGGCAGGGTTTTTCAAATGCAGTCAAAATAGAACTGAGTCATTGGACTGAGTCACTTGATAATCATGACTCCTAATCAAAGTAAATATCAAGTGATCGRGATGAGAGAAAAACAGTAGGGAATTATTGGCGACCATGTTAAAAAACGGATCAGGGCTGAGATGCATAGCTGGGTTCAAATAGTATTTGCTGTCTTTCAAATACATTTCAGCATGTTATTGAGCTTGCCTGGAGTGCCAGATGTGCAGGGTTAGCACTTTTGGGACTATTCCATTGGTTCTATTGCACCAGGCAATGTTCAATCAAGCGCAGCTGAAGTATTTGAAAGAAAACAAATATTGTTTGGACCCTGGTCTGCTGAGGCAACGCACACTGGCCCAGCATGCTGTAGTATTGGTATATGCTTTAGTATATTCAACACTGCTAGCAGGGGCCCTGCTGTGACCAACCACACAATCAGAACACTCACAGAGAGAGGCAAGCCAAAGATATCACCTTCACACGGCCACCAGCACACTGTGGGCAGCTATATGGCTGTCTCTGTCTTTGTTCTACCAGGCAAGCAGTCTAACCATGGTGCCTTGGGAGATGTCATGTGTCACCTTCTTCCAGGTCTCCGTACCTGTCTCGTCTGGTTCAGGATCACCAGGACATGGCTGCTATTTTTTACCCTGGTCAGGACCTGTTGATGTTGCAGTCAGATCATGACCTAAAAATGCCATGTTCTATTGTTGCCCTTCAAGCTGAAGCAAACTGGTATCTCGTCCTCTAGTCAAAGGACACGACCCCCGTTAAAGTACAAAACTCTCTCTATAACTGCTCCTTGTTCCATTTGAAAACAGAGGTTTGTCCACACATCCTCAGCCCAGCCATGTACTGTAAGGACACCCCCAACACAGTACTGCATTGACATGAGTGAGTATCATGCTATTGACTGGCTGTATATAGCGATGTACAGTATGCACACGACATGAGGGGAGTGTCCAGAGGAGGAGAACACACAGATTGACAGATGGTTAGGACAGGTTGGCATGGCGTTGGAGAATGCCTTACCCCTATTTAGCGTAACAAAAACACACGTAGGGCTGGCACAATTACCGTATAATCGTGTAACAGACGATTATGGATGAAGACTGTCATGAAAATAAAACAACCGTCATAACCGTTAAAAATATATATACTGAACAAAAATAAAAACTCAACATGCAACAATTCATATAAGAAAATCAGTCATTTGATATAAATGCATTATGCCCTAATCTATGGATTTCACATGAAAGCATCTGTTGGTCACAGATAGAATTAAATAAAACCAATCGGTATCTAGTGTGACCACCATTTGCCTCACGCAGCGCGACACATCTCCTTCTCATAGAGTTGATCAAGATGTTGATTGTGGCCTGTGGAATGGTGTCCCACTCCTCTTCAATGGCTGTACGAAGTTGCTTGATATTGGCAAGAACAGGAACACTCTGTCGTACACGTGAATCCAGAGTCTCCTAAACATGCTCAATGGGTGACATGTCTGGCGAGTATGCAGGCAATGGAAGAACTGGGACATTTTCTTGCTTCCAGGAATAGTGTACAGATCCTTGCAACATGTGGCCGTGCATTATCATGCTGAAACATGAGGTGATGGTGGCGGATGAATGGCACGACAATGGGTATCTCTGTGCATTGAAATTGCCATTGATAAAATGCAACTGTGTTCATTGTCCGTAGCTTATGCCTGCCAATACCATAACCCACCCACCACCATGGGGCACTCTGTTCACAACGTTGACATCAGCAAACTGCTCGCCAACACAACGCCATACTGGTCTGTGGTTGTGAGGGCGGTTGGGCATACTGCCAAATTCTCTAAAACGACGCTGGAGGCGGATTATGGTCAAGAAATGAACATTCAATTCACTGGCAACAGCCCTGCAGTCAGCATGTCAATTCCACGCTCCCTCAAAACTTGAGACATCTGTGGCATTGTGTTGCGTAACAAAACTGCACATTTTTAGAGTGGCCTTTTATTGTTCCCAGCACAAGGTGCACCTGTGTAATGATCCTGCTGTTTAATCAGCCTCTTGAAATGCCACACCAGTCAGGTGGATGGATTATCTTGGAAAATGAGAAATGCTCACTAACAGGGATGTAAACAAATTTGTGCACAACATTTGAGTGAAAGAAGCTTTTTGTGTAAGTGGAACATTTCTAGGATCTTTTATTTCAGGTCATCAAACATGGGACCAAAACTTTACATGTTGCTCTGATGTACTAGAACGCATGAAAAAAAACATTTAGAATAAAGCATTGCATCAGTGGAGGCTCCTCAGAGGAGGAAGGGGARGACCATCCTCCTCAGTGAATTTCAAAAAATGTAAATTGTAAAATTATACTAAATACAATCACATGTCACCAAATAACTGATTAAAACACACTATTTTACAAAGAAGGTCTACAGTAGCCTCAACTGCACTCTGTAAGGTAGCACCATGGTGTAGCCGAGGGACAGCTAGCTTCCGTCCTCCTCTGGGTACATTGACTTCAATACAAAAAACCTAGGAGGCTCATGGTTCTCACCCCCTTCCATAGATTTACACAGTAATTATGACAACTTCCGGAGGACGTCCTCCAGCCTATCAGAGCTCTTGCAGCATGAACTGACATGTTGTCTACCCAATCAAAAGATCAGACAATTGATCTAATACTGAAAGCATAAGATACAGCTAGCTAGCGCTGCAGTGCATCAAATGTGGTGAGTAGTTGAATCAAAGAGGGAGACAATTGTTGAACAGTTTTGAACAAATTAATTTCTTCCAAAATTAAGGAGAAGCAAGAGAGACATAGAAGAGAGAGATTTCATWWTTTTTTTTWAAACTTTCAGTTTCACTTGCTTAATTAAACAGAGGGATRCTATGTTAGCTAGCTGGCTATGACTTTCCAACACAACACTGGAACTCTTCCAAGTCAAGGTAAGCTTTTGGTATTACTMATTTATTGCCACCGGGGCCCGCGGTTGTAATTACTTACTGACTGTACACTAACGTTACTGCATGATTGTAGTGGGTTTACTAACGCGTTAGTTCTATTAGTTATGCTGACTATGATGTTACTTTAGCTAATATGGTGACAACGATGAGGGCTGTTGGTAGAGGTTTGGCTTGGCTTGGAAAGTTTTTTTCGCCTGGTCACACAGCTGATTTGTTTTGCATTGAAGTCCACAAGCGAAGGGAAGAGAAGGAATACAATGTGGCGGTTATTAAAGTGAACTCTGTTTACGAGTGATCAGGGGTGTATTCGTTCCGCCGATTCTGTTAAACGTTTCTCAAACGGAACAAAACCGGGATAAACATACCTGAATTTGTCCAATAGAAACTATCGTTTCCAACTGTTGGACTAATGATTACACCCTAGATCAGCTAGATGCAGGCAAGAGTGTACAAGGTGGTATTGAATGTCACTGTCCATTGTAAACTTGCTAGGTTGGAAGCAACCTCATGAAAATAGGCTAGGTTGAAGCAACCTCATGATGGGTATAGGGAAATTTAGAGTATCATGTAATAGCCTAAACCTATCGCTGTTACATTGAACTGGGTTAATGGAATATGAATGAGAGTCGTCCAATATGCTTTAATAGAAATAAGGCCATGCTCATGAAAAAAAAATGGTCCTCCCTCATCTTAAACTGCACTGACCACCACTGCATTGCATGTATTATCATCACTTTTGCATGCTGGCATAGAGCAGTAGAGTAGAGGCGCTTGCAGAAGTTGCACACATAAGGAATTCCTGGCCTAGGGTCCTTGAAAATGTTGGCCTTTTATAAACGCATTTCATGCAATTCTACATCAGCAGCATCTTTTTAAATACTTTACAAATGATCAAAATTACAGGCTACATTGACACTGACAAACTGAGAATCTGAGATCAATAAAAACGACTTTGTCTTGAATACATCAAAAGCTTATGCCTTTGTGTGTGGAGACACACATATTGTACAGTGTGAGGATACAATTATAGTCCTAAAAAAGCTCACCCAATGATGCGAAGCTCACTCACAAGCGATTGTCGGTGTGCTTGTGCCAAAAGCCTGTCTCTCTCTCTCGTATTACTTTCTTAAACAATGCTCTTCGCTCAATAGGCCTATTTGGAAGTTGATAACATATTTGGTATACTACACGACAGAGTCTTCTCTTTTCAGCAGGAGCCATTTGCTTTCCAACCTGTTTTTTYCCACGATTGTATTTCAAAATATTACGAAAGGCCTGTTTTGGCTGCATGCGTTTGACTGACAGACTTGCTGAGCATTCCCGAATGTAGGCATGCCTTGTGATTGGGCTACACACAATCTGCAGCTAGTCAAAAAATAACAGAAAAGCTATTGATCCTCTGTGGCTAAATTATAGGCCTAATCCTGGTGTAGTATTCTGAATTATTTCATGTCTTTCTGGACAGCAGTGATTCTATAACTTCGGCAAATTCATTTCAATTTATCAGTGGTGCTGCATCACCTCCAGCACCCTTCCTGTGGCTATGATTCTATAAGGAAATACATGATGAAGTGAAATGCTGGAGAGATGAGTTGCAGGCTCATGTCTGTCAGAGCAGAGAGAGATCATAGAAAATCACATTCTAGTTCTGAAAGCCTGAGATACAGATGCACTTCTCTCTCTCTCTCTCACAACAGCAAAGGCCACGAGTTGGTCTATAGACTACAAACCATAAACACGAGCTGGCCCAACACGAATCAATTCTTAGAATATCAGGCATGTTTTCACATTATATTTTTTAGGGGGCAGGAGAATTACAGAGGAGGGAACTTTAAATAACTCTTATTGCTTTTATTAGAATTTTCTAATTGCAAACAGTGAAAATTATGTTTCATGCCACAAGAGGTAGGCTACCGGATCCTGGCAAATGGGTTCTGGAACGAAACAGTCCAAAACGCACGCACGCACGCACGCACGCACGCACGCACGCACGCACGCACGCACGCACACACACACACACACACACACACAGTATGTATAGGTAAATACTCTCTGTGTGGAGATACAGTAAGAGAGCAAGGTAAGCTCCCCATCCCTATGTGGATTCTTATGCCTGGAGTAATAGTGGAGTGCATAGCCTTGGTTCTGTCCTCTTGATGTCTGAGCTGAAGGGAACACTGAAAAATGATTTATCTTCTGTCTGTCAGCTGCCTGTTAGAGTTCAGGAGTGAGGCAGAGGTCACTGTCTGAGGTCACTGTCACCCTCCTCCTCCCTCCAGAGTAGTGCCACACCCTACTGTCTCATCCAGAGGGGTGATGATGTATTAAAGACTGGTGAAGATGGAGTCAGAGGAAAATTATGAAAGGTCTAAGACAATGGGGATGTTGCAGAACATCTTTATTGCAGTCTCTCTSCACAGATGATCAGATCTCACAACGTCCAGGAAAGTGTTTAAACATGTCAGGAACCATGTTAATATGATATGGAAATCTTCTGAGATATGCAGTCTCAAGTGAGACTGAAAAAAAAAAGACCTGGAACACAACTAATATGTGGGAGTATAGGCCAAGACAGAGGCATGCTTATGTAGTCGCCCACGAGTGAATCTTCTCCATTGAGATGTGGTTAGAAACAGGCCCCATGGCAGAATACACAAAATTCACCACCGGCATTCAATCAAATCCATGCTCCCCACTTCACCTTTTCCATAGATATTACAACTGACACTGTTAGAACAACTAGACCCCCTTAAATTATATCCCATCAATCACATGATTTAATGTGTGAATAAAATGAAATACAAACTTAGTGTGGTGCTGCCATCAGTTGGTTATCACATGTAATCACATGAGAAATTTACTCATTCTCTACATGAGAACACTTCAGGTAGACTGCAGCCGTATTCCATTGAACTCTACTGCCTTATTGCACCACCTAGTGTTCCTCGGGGAAACTGCCAATTGGAATCCTCGTGAATGTGAMAAAATAATCTGAAGCATACAGTGTTGTCATATAATYTAACTCTCATAGTTACTGGTAGTAAGAGTGTGAGTGAGATGGTAGGAAAGAAAGTAACTTTAGCATTTTACACATTTGCTGTGGACAACACGCTAAAAACATACTCCTCGGCATTTTGGCATCAACATATTGTACTCTTTTCTTTCAGGTTTGGTTTTAGATGTGTGTGGGGGGGGACTTGCCGGGGATCTGTGGTTCCTCCCATTTTTGGAGACTTCTAAAGCTCATTTCCTGCATTTCTACACAATCTAATATGACCCACGACCATTCTAGCCATCTCTAATTTAGAACAACAAAAAGAGGGCAACAATGCCCACAGTCATCAAGCTAGGTAAGAGATCATTATTAAATATGTTTAAGTGACTGATAAGACTAAACTAAATCATTCATAATTCAATAATCAATATTGTGTTGCAGCTTTAACCAATAGCCTAACAAATGAACAACTCTTACAAATGATGTACAAAGATGTAACTTTTGATTGGCTTTGTTAAGACATCCTCTATATCAAATTTCAGCCAGACTGTCCAGCCAGCCCGAGCTCCCTGCACGCGCGACCCCCACCAGTCTAGTAAATGTGTTATTTTTTACATTTATTTTTTTACCTTTATTTAACTAGGCAAGTCAGTTAAGATCAAATTCTTATTTACAATGACAGCTTACCCCACCGGCCAAACCCAACCCTAACCCAAACAATGCTGGGCCAGTTGTGCGCCACCCTATGGGACTCTCGATCACGGTCACTTTTGACACAGCCTGGGAACGAACCAGGGTCTGTAGTGACACCCCTAGCACTCGGGAGGCCCAACACAAATAACTCAACTCTCTCCCCAACACAACTTTCTTCCCATATGTTTTCATGTCTCAGGGAAAGGTTTGGAAAACAAAAGTTTAATAAAAACACACATACACCTACATGTAAACACACAGAAACAGTACATCTTCCATATAATTCATATCATAGGCCTAATAGTACTGTAGAACTCTTTTGATAACTTGATAACAGTCTCCAGTATCAACATTTCCTAGCAAACAAAAACAGGCAGAATCTGTAGACATGCTGAGATAAAATAACATACTCTTTGCCAGAATTCAGCCAGCTTTCACAAGACCATAACATATGCAAATATGTCCCCTTTTGTGTTTTACACCTCCAGCAGAATAATTACATTTCTGAGTGCATGATATCCAGTTTCACTGGCATATAGTACATTCTATGGATGGTCTTACACTGCCGTAATTTATGACTGAGATTATATGAACATGGCTGGGCATTCTAACATATGAATGTATCCATTCATCATCGTCAATAGTGTCTCCCAGGTCTTCCTCACATTTTTGTTTTACATGTTTTGTGTCATCAGTGGGAAAAGCCTCTATCAAACCTTGATACAGTTTGGAAATCAACTTTAGAGGTTTGCCAGACTGCCCTCAAATAGTTTCAATCTTTGAAGCTTCTTGCTTTGTTCAGTGTTTTGYTGCACAGAGATAATAAAGTGTTGTATCTGTATCTGCAAAAGTTCCYCTGTGCCGTCACAGACTGGTCTTCCCTGGCTGCCTGGCCCTGATGAGACCCCTGTCACCATCTGATTCTGCTCAGATGAGGCATGACAAAGAATATCTTGGTGTACATTTATACATTACATTATCCAAGAACAGAATCAATGGTTCAGTAATTGAAATGACCACTATTCCCAGATCCTAGACTGTAGCCTACCCATCAACTCAAGATRGAACTTTGTATCCATTCACTGATTGGTAAAGCTAATATACTGCCAAATTCACCTGAGCTATGTGGACTGGTTTTCCCTGGCTGTCTGGCCCTGCAGGGACACCTGTCAYCATCTGATCCTGCTGAGACATGATGAGCATAGTGTTGAGTATTGACTGTGCACCATGACAGTGAAGCCTGTGGAGCTGTTTATTCCATGTCAGTGTGAAAAGTAGGGAATTACCTAGGGAAACTGACAGATCAATAACGTTACATTGCCATACTGACGAATAAAAAAGTCAGAATATCAGTCTTCAATCATTTGCCCGCTGGTTTCATCGTTTGATTCAGGTCTAGTGTGATTGATGCAAAAATAATACCATAAGTTAGTGAGATAGCTAGACAGCTAATGTTAGCCAACTTTTGTCTAGCTCAATCTAATGGTACAATGGTACATCATCAAATGTGACCCAATTCAGGAAACTAGGCTCATGTCGCAAGTCACGACTTCACAGGAGAGCTGTTTCAACGTTAAACCTTTTTTTTTATCAAAATGCCTTTTTTGGGCAGAAATGCCTTCTCGAACATGTGCACTTTCATCTGCCTTAATAACTTTTACGCCATCCATAAATACGAATAAAGTTGCCTAGTTGGTTTAGCCAAAGAAAAAGYCAGGAACCTTCCCACTAGCCATGATCGGCTGAGATAATGAGGGGGCTGGACATGCCGAGAGATGAGTTTCAGATTGTTCTGCGGTGTAGCATCTTGTGTCTATAAAATGAGCTGCTCGTTATGCGTAGATAATCCTTTAAACTGCAKTTTTTTCTAAAGATATAACATTAGCCATGGAGAACTGCAAATATGTTGCTATTGCTCTCAATAACATTGCTGCCCTGAATTTATCAGGCGCTATCGACAAAGGTCAGTGGGGAAAAGTTGTGATGGACTACTTTCTGGAGGACAATCATGCCATGCTGACTCTCTCTGACTCTGAATATTAATCAGACGATGAGGAAATTCCTGATTTAGGTAAAAACATTTTAATTGAAGAAGACATTGTAGAGTCTTCTGATGACGGTGATGGGGAAGAAATGGATATCAACAGTGTTGTTGTCACGAAAGAAGTTGCCCGAGTTTTGAAATCAGCCAAATCAGCACAACGTGCCAAACAAGCTGTGCAAACTAAACCAAAACGACACAGGACGTCTTATTTAATGAAAGGAGATGTCACGACTTCCACCGAAGGTGGCTGCTCTCCTGGCGGCGCTCGGCGGTCGTCATTACCGGTCTACTAGCTGCCACCGATTCCTTTTCCCTTTTCTGTTCGTTTTGTCTTTATTGTTTTCACCTGTTCCTTGTTTGTGGTTAATTCGGGGCTATTTAAGCCTTCAAGGCCCGCCTGCTTTTGTGCAGGCTTATTTTCTGTTCTGTCAGTGGAGGTTTGTGTTCTGTTCCATTAAGGATTATTTGGTGTCCCATTTTGTTGGTCATTTCTGCCTGTTGTTTTTGGCGTGACCATTTCTGGAATAAATACGTATTTTCTGGAACCTCTGCTCTCTGCGCCTGACTCCACACCCACCACTCCTAGCTAACATGACAGAAGCCCGCACCATAGCATGGAGTCAGCAGGAGCAGCTGCACCCCCCCTCCCATCTATGGAAGAGCGTGTCCACCATCACACGGCCATTCTACACCGAATAGGGACGGCGATGGACCAGATGATGGAGAGAATGGACCGATGGGAGAAGAGTGGTCTCCCTACCTCGTCTCCAGCTCCTCCTCCGCCTGCTCTACCTACTTCTCTGGTGGCGTCCGGACCCAGCGCTCTTCGGCTCACGCCCCCGAGGGAGTACGATGGAACGGCGGCCGGGTGCAAGGGATTCTTGCTCCAGCTAGAGCTGTACCTGGCTACCATTCGCCCGACTCCTTCTGGAGAGGAGAGTGTGAGCGTCCTCGTCTCCTGTCTGACGGGCAGAGCCCTGGAGTGGGCCAACGCGGTTTGGGAGAGTCCAGTCTCCGCAAGGGACCACTACCCTGAGTTCACCCGCCGGTTCCGGGCCGTGTTTCGACCACCCACCAGAGGGCCGAGCGGCGGGTGAACGGCTGTTCCACCTTAGGCAGGAGACGAGGAGCGCGCAGGACTTCGCTCTGGAGTTTTGGACCCTGGCCGCTGGAGCGGGGTGGAACGACAGGGCCCCTACACCACTACCGGTGTAGTCTCCGGGAGGACGTCCGCAGGGAGCTAACTTGTCGGGACGCCACCCCCACCCTGGACGAGCTCATAGACATGTCGATCCGACTGGACAACCTGCTAGCTGCCCGCGGGCGTCCAGAGCGGGTCCTGTTTGTTCCAGCCCTCCCGCTCCAACACCCATGGAGTTAGGGGGGCCGCATCTAGGTGAACCGGAGGAGGAGGCTCCTCCTGCACCAGTTGTGGTCGGAGAGGGCACACTGCCGATCGGTGCTGGAGGAGCTCGTCTGGGAGTCGAGAGGACAGGCAGAACACTTCTCGGACACCCTAGGTGAGTCAGCACCAGACTCACCCAGAGCTCCCTGTTGGTCACATGTTCATACTAATCTCTTTTCCTGAGTTTTCCCCCTCTTTCCAGCATAAGGCGCTAGTCGATTCAGGTGCAGCTGGGAACTTTATGGATCGCGGACTCGCTCTTAGTTTAGGGATTCCGCTGGTGCCGATAGGCCAACCCTTCCCTGTGCACTCCCTAGATAGCCGACCGTTAGGGTCAGGGCTGGTCAGGGAGGCCACGGTTCTACTGGACATGGTAACGCAGGGGGATCATAGGGAGTGGATTAGTCTCTTCCTTATTGATTCGCCTAAGTTTCCAGTGGTGCTGGGGATTCCCTGGATGGCTAGTCACAATCCTAGGATTTCATGGAAACAGGGCGCTCTAAAGGGGTGGTCAGAGGAGTGTTCAGGTAGGTGTATARGAGTTTCCATTGGTGCAACGACGGTGGAGAGTCCAGACCAGGTTTCCACTGTGCGCATTCCCTCAGAATATGCCGATTTGGCTATCGCCTTCTGTAAAAAGAGGGCGACACAATTACCACCTCATCGACGAGAGGATTGCGTGATAAACCTCCAGGTAATTGCAGCACTTCCCAGGAGTCACGTGTACCCACTGTTACAGGAGGAGACAGTGGCTATGGAAACATATGTCGCTGAATCTCTGGGACAGGGGTACATTCGGCCCTCCACGTCACCTGTCTCCACGAGTTTCTTTTTTGTGAAGAAGGAGGGAGGTCTGCGTCCGTGCATTGATTATAGAGGTCTTTATTCCATCACAGTGGGGTTTAGTTACCCGCTACCTCTCATCGCTACGGCRGTGGAATCATTTCACGGACTGCGCTTTTTCACAAAACTGGATCTCAGGAACGCGTATAACTTGGTGCGTATCCGGGAGGGAGATGAGTGGAAGACCGCGTTTAGTACCACATCTGGCCGTTATGAGTACCTCGTCATGCCGTATGGGTTGARAAATGCTCCAGCCGTCACGTGCAGGGTGTGGTGGTGTATATCGATGATATCCTGATCTATTCCGCCACACGCGCCGCGCATGTGTCTCTGGTGCGCAAGGTACTTGGGCAACTGCTGGAGCATGACCTGTACGTCAAGGCTGAGAAATGTGTGTTCTCCAAACAAACCGTTTCCTTCCTGGGGTATCGCATTTCCACATCTGGGGTGGTGATGGAGTGTGACCGCGYTGCAGCCGTGCGTAATTGGCCGAATCCGACCACGGTAAAGGAGGTGCATCGGTTTTTAGGGTTTGCCAATTACTACCTGAGGTTTATCCGGGGTTTTGGCCAGGTGGCTGCTCCCATTACCTCACTGCTGAAGGGGGGGCCGGTGCGTTTGCGGTGGTTTTCGGAGGYGGACAGAGCTTTTAGTCATCTGAAGGCGCTGTTTACCGATGCTCCCGTATTGGCTCATCCGGACCCCTCTTTGGCGTTCATAGTGGAGGTGGACGCGTCCGAGGCTGGAGTTGGAGCCGTGCTATCACAGCGTTCGGGCATGCCACCGAAGCTCCACCCCTGCGCTTTTTTTTTTCGAGGAAGCTCGGTCCGGCGGAGTGAAACTATGATGTGGGGGACCGGGAGTTGTTGGCTGTGGTAAAAGCTCTGAAGGTGTGGAGACATTGGCTTGAGGGGGCTAAACACCCTTTTCTCATCTGGACTGACCACCGTAATCTGGAGTACATCCGGGCAGCGAGGAGACTGACTCCTCGTCAGGCAAGGTGGGCCATGTTTTTCACCAGATTTAGGTTCACCATCTCCTATAGACCAGGTTCCCTTAACACTAAGGCCGACGCGTTGTCCCGTCTCTATGACACTGAGGAGCGGTCCATCGATCCTACTCCCATACTTCCAGCTTCATGTCTGGTGGCACCGGTGGTATGGGAGGTGGACGCGGACATCGAGCGGGCGTTACGGTTGGAACCTGCCCCTCCACAGTGTCCAGCGGATCTTCAGTAAGTGCTGCTTGGTGTTCGTGACAAATTGATTCGGTGGGCCCATACACTACCCTCTTCGGGTCATCCGGGAATTGGTAGGACAGTGCGGGGTCTTAGGGGGAGGTACTGGTGGCCCACTTTAGCGAAGGACGTGAGGTTTTATGTCTCCTTCTGTTCGGTGTGYGCTCAGAGTAAGGCTCCTAGACACCTGCCTAGAGGGAAGTTACAGCCCCTCCCCGTTCCACAACGGCCTTGGTCACATCTGTCGGTGGATTTTCTCACCGACCTTCCCCCGTCTCAGGGGAACACTACGATCCTGGTCGTTGTGGATCGGTTCTCGAAGTCCTGCCGTCTCCTCCCGTTGCCTGGTCTCTCTATAGCCCTGCAGACTGCGGAGGCCCTGTTTACCCACATCTTCCAGCACTACGGGGTGCCTGAGGACATCGTTTCTGATCGGGGTCCCCAGTTCACGTCCCGAGTTTGGAGGGCGTTCATGGAGCGTCTGGGGGTCTTGATCAGCCTGACCTCGGGTTTTCACCCCGAGAGCAATGGGCAGGTGGAGAGAGTGAACCAGGATGTGGGTAGGTTTCTGCAGTCGTATTGCCAGGACCGGCCAGGAGAATGGGCAAGGTACGTCCCATGGGCGGAGGTGGCTCAAAACTCACTCCGCCACTCCTCCACAAACATGTCGCCTGTCCAGTGCGTGTTAGGCTACCAGCCGGTCCTGGCACCGTGGCATCAGAGCCAGACCGAGGCTCCTGCGGTGGAGGAGTGGGTGCAGCGCTCAAAGGAGACCTGGAGAGCCGTCCAGGAATCGCTCAAACAGGCTGGTGGGCGGCAGAAGAGGAGCGCTGCCCGCCACCTTAGTGAGGCCCCCGTGTTCGCACCGGGTGACCGGGTCTGGCTCTCGACCCGAAACCTGCCCCTCCGCCTGCCCTGCCGGAAGCTGGGGCCGCGGTGTGTGGGGCCACTTAAAGTCCTGAGGAGGATAAACGAGGTGTGTCATAGGTTACAGCTCCCTTCTTACTATCGCATTAACCCCTCGTTTCATGTGTCTCTCCTCAGGCCGGTGGTAGCTGGTCCCCTGCAGGAAGGTGAGGTGCCGAAGGTCCCTCCGCCCCTCTGGACATCGAGGGGTCCCCGGCGTACACGGTACATTCCATTCTGTACTCTAGACGCCGGGTGAGGGGCCTGCAGTACCTCGTGGATTGGGAGGGGTACAGTCCGGAGGAGAGGTGCTGGGTACCGGTGGAGGACATCTTGGATCCATCACTGCTGAGGGATTTCCACCGATCCATCCGGATCGCCCTGCTCCTCACCCTCCGGGTCGCCCTCGAGGCCGGTGTCGGTGCGCTGCGGGAGCCACGCGTCGGGGGGGGAGGGGTACTGTGACGACTTCCACCGAATTGGAGGTTTGTGTTCTGTTCCATTACGGATTGTTTGGTGTCACGTTTTGTTGGTCATTTGTGCCTGTTGTTTTTGGCGTGACCATTTTTGGAATAAATACGTCTTTTCTGGAACCTCTGCTCTCTGCGCCTGACTCCACACCCACCACTCCTAGCTAACGTGACAGTCTACCATGAAGTTTTCATCCATGTACAGTATACGGGTAAGAATCCCGCTACAGTTTCAGATATTATATGTATCTAATTTTGTCAGAAATTTGTTTTCATTGCAAGTTAAGGCTTGCTGTTAGCTAGCCAGCTGGAGTTCGATGGCTGGCTTGCTAGCTAACGTTAACATTGAACCTAACTTATTTGGTTAACTTTAGCTATGACAATAGGTTTGCATTGCTAGTAACGTTACTCTATGGATTGGGATTATAGTTAATTTTTTTAGCTAGCTAATGTTAACGTGACATGTCTAAACAAAAGACCCCAAGTTAAAGCTTGCTGTTCACTAACTCACGTTAGCTGAGGTTAGATGGCTGGCTTGCTTGCTTGCTAACATTCATTTACTTGTATGAATTGTGTGTAACGTTAGTGATGTTATTCCCTGTTTTACAGCTTCGATGCTTTGTGGCCTGGTGTTGTTGTCGCCAAGGAGCGTTCGGACTGTCGGGACCAGATTTCAGCTGCTGCGCAACGCTGACATCCTTCCTCCCATAGATGGTCTGCCTGTACAAGCACCACCTGGACTGGACACAGCTAGACAAACGTATCTTTTTGAGAAGATCAGAGAGTTTTGCGACGAAGAGGCTACGAACATCACTTGCCCTGCACCAAAGTCAAGGGCAGGACAGAAACARGCTCTCCGAATAGAGATTCCCTGTTCATGCGTGGTTCGGACGGACCAGTCATCAGCACTATCTGCAATGCCTCTATTCAAATGACTCTCTCCTAACACATGTTGCTGCTACTATTATTTTATTTTTTATCCTGCTGCTCAGCCACTTTACCCCTGGTTGTATACATATAACTACCTCGTCTATCACTGATATCGCTATTGATATTGTTMTTTTACATACTGTATATTATTTTATTTTGACACTATCTATTTCTGATATTGCTACTATGCAAGTAAGCATTTGACTGTACTGTTTACACCTTCTGTAGAAACCCATCCACTTAGTAAGACAATATGAAAATGTTGATATATAAAATGAATATTGATATGTGTGGTCGTAACATGATTTTAGAGMATACCACAACAATACCATGTGACCGTATCAAGTGTCCACCGCATAAATATATGGTGCATGCATCTGTTTCGTACATGTGCACCTCACTCAGGTTTAAACTCAGGTTGCATGGACTTAACTTATGTATGGAATACTATGTGATAAGTGCATGTGTAACAGTATATAAAGTATGATACTTGTGTGAAGGCATTTGGGCAGTGGTCAAAAGTACTTAAGTAGTACTTTAAATCATTTTTACCAAAATCATTTTTCTGGGAATCTGTACATTACTATACTATTTATATTTTTGGCAACTTTTACTTTTACTTCACTACATTCCAAAATAAAATAATGTACTTTTTACTCTATACACTTTCCCTGACACCCAAAAGTACTCATTACATTTTGACAGGAAAAATGTCCAATTCACACACTTGTCAAGAGAACATCCCTACCGCATCTGATCTGGCAGACTCACTAAACACAAATACTTTGTTTGTAAATTATGTCTGAGTGTTGGAGTGTGCCCCTTGCTATCCGTCAATAAAAAAAAGAGAACAAATTTGTGCCGTCTTGTTTAATATAAGGAATTTGATATGATTCATACAATTTAATACTTTTTACACCACTAGATGTGGCTGGGGGTTACAGCATTTATTTCACATTACCCATCAATTTAGACAAGTGTGTCTGCGTAAGCGTCATCTAATTATTTATAAAATATTTTTATCTGGACACTTTCTGTTTACCTGGGATTTTTCCTTATTGTAGGCTACTACCACTTTTTGTCTTAATCTTTACTACACTACTCACTGTTAAAACTTCTTCTTAATAGGGGGGCGCTGTTTTCACTTTGGRAAAAATCGTGCCCAAATTAAACGGCCTCGTACTCTGTTCTAGATCATACAATATGCATATTATTATTACTATTGGATAGAAAACACTCTGAAGTTTCTAAAACTGTTTGAATTATATCTGTGAGTAAAACAGAACTCATTTGGCAGCAAACTTCCAGACAGGAAGTGAAAATTCTGAAAAAGGGGCTCTGTGTCAGGGCCTGCCTAGTGACAGTGACAGGTCCGCTCTTTTGTCAGTTTTCAACTGCGCGCCGGGGAACCTCACATTGTCTTCTGAAAAGCGTTCGGTATACACGACGAATTGCTCCGGCTCTGATTTTATTGGATACATATGAGAAGAACATCATAAAGTAGGATTTTCAACCGAGTTTGACCAGTTTATTCAACGTTTATTGGGAATTTKGGAATTTTTCGTTCGAGGCGCCAAGAGTTGATGGGCATGTTCGCGCCACAATGCTAGCCAAAGTTGCTAATTTGACAGAAGAAATGGACATTCTAAAACCAAACAACGATTTATTCTGGAACTAGGACTCCTTGCACAACATTCTGATGGAAGATCAACAAAGGTAAGAGAATATTTATGATGTTATTTCGTATTTTTGTGGTAAATGTTGGCTCCAACAAGGCGGAGAATATGTGAGCGCTGTCTCACAATACTGCATGCTGTATGTTGTACTAAAGTTATTTTTTTAAATCTAACATAGCGGTTGCATTAAGAACCAGTGTATCTTTCATTTGCTGTACAACATGTATTTTTTAGTAAAGTTTATGATGAGTTCTTTGGTTAGATTAGGTGACTGTCCAAAATATTTCCGGACATTTTGGCGTATTGTGGCTACGTATTCACAATGTAAAACCAGGATATTGGTACCTCTAAATATACACATTTTCGAAAAACATAATGTATTGTATAACATGATGTTATAAGACTGTCATCTGATGAAGTTGTCCAAAGGTTAGTGATTAATTTTATCTCTATTTCTGGTTTTGTGAAAACTATTTTGGGCGGTGAATAAATGGCGTTGTGTGTTTGGCTATTGTGGTGAGCTAATAGAAATATATATTTGTGTTTTCGCTGTTAAAACACTTAAAAAATCGGAAATATTGGCTGGATTCACAAGATGTTTATCTTTCATTTGCTGTACACCATGTATTTTTCATAAATGTTTTATGAATGAGTATTGTGTTATTTCACGTTGCTCTCTGTAATTATTCTGGCTGCTTTTGGTGCTATTTGTAATGGTGGCTGCAATGTAAAACTACGATTTTATACCTCAAATATGCACGTTATCGAACAAAAACATAAATGTATTGTATAACATGATGTTATAAGACTGTCATCTGATGAAGTTGTTCAAGGTTAGTGATTAATTTTATCTCTATTTGTGGGTTTTGTGAAAGCTACCTATGCGGTGGAAACATGGTGAAAACATGGCGTTGTGTGTTTGGCTATTGTGGTGAGCTAATATAAATACATATTGTGTTTTCGCTGTAAAACATTTTAAAAATCGGAAATGATGGCTGGATTCACAAGATGTTCATCTTTCATTTGCTGTATTGGACTTGTGATTTCATGAAATTATATTATATGATATCCCTGTCCCGTTAGGCTAGGCTATGCTAGTCAGCTTTTTTGATAAGGAGGATCCCGGATCCGGGAGGGAGACTCGTTAGTTAAGCACATGCCCTCATGTGAATCCCTAAAGAGATGGGTGGGGCTGGCTTAAGAGGGTGTGAGAAAGAGGGTGTAGACAAAGGAGAGCTCTCCAGTAGGTACCAAAAATTCAAAGGCACTTTTCTCAAAAGTGAGTTTATCAACTTTCAAAGCAGAATTACTTTCACATTTTTTCTCAAAAATGCTGTGTATGATATACCATTTTGTAACTCTGAATCTCTACTTTTATACAATGTAAAAAAAACAATTTCAAATTTTGCTACATAAGACCGAATCCAGATACTGCTATCTGACAGATAGCTAGTTAGAGATGAACTGGATGTGGTAGCTGCTAGCTAGCTAACTAGCTGCTAGTACTGTAGTTCATTCACTTCAGTCAAGAGGGGATGAAACATTAGCTAATGTAACATGTTAGTTACACTACTATCTAGAAGCTACATTCATGTTTTGTTATAAAAATCCTGACAATATGATTTTGTAATTATTATATGAACACATTGACAGTCAAGTAAGCTCTCCATCTTAATCAGCAACCTTAAGCATTGATATATATATATAGTTGGAATTCAGTATCATGGTTTATTATTCTGGTAGAGCTCAGATGTTGAAACTATGTAGTGGTGTTCCTGACATGTAATTTCATTTACAGTTTTATTTGATTTACTGCCTTATTTATGTGATTGTGCCTGGGAAAGTAAGCTGCTATCAGTTGTTTATACATGTTATGGGAACAAGCTAAGGATGTCAGATGCCCTGAAGCTACCTTACCCTGCATTTGGTAATGTCGTAGTGACATGAGTGTCTGCACTACTGTAAATATGAAGGCCAGTGTGTGGCGTGTGAGTGTGTATGTGTGTGTGTGTGTGTTTGTGAGCCATGTGTGTGTGTGTGTGTGTGTGTGTCTGAACTGAAGTGCCCTAGTTGTGGGGGTGAGTTTAGGGCGTAAGGTCGTTCCTGCTGTCTCCTTGGTGAAGATGCAGCCCAGGCAGGTGACTAATTTCTGTGACTTACACACTGCTCAGGGTACACACCGGCATTGTTTCTCTAACACGTTTACCTTGTTTTCTATTCCGTCTGGACGGTAGCGGTGGACGTCATGGAGGAGGAGTTGTCTGACAGAGAATCATCGCTGATGGATTGACGTGTTCAGGTACAGAGGTAAACTCTCTGGTGAGTCACAACATAGAAGCCTGGCCTGGAAATTATGCACTCCCTGCATGAAGTCTGAGAAAATTCTAGACTGCAGTGACCTAGTGGCCATTTCAAGAGGTTTAGATCTCTTGCTGTAATGGCTAAGTTGTTGGACTGAAAGTCGCAGCGACCTAGGTTTCGAGTCCCAATCGGACTACCCCACAAATTCACTACAATAGCTTGAAACTTCAGCTTCCATTTGTGGGGATTTAGATTGAAAAGAAGATGGAACCAAATACCTTAACTCAACAAATCTCTGTTGAACACAAACTGAATGGAGGCTGCCCTCTAGTGACCATGCCAGCACAAACAACCTATACAGCTGACTCCTCAATCAGTTTGCCTATTACCTTAGGACAGGGTTTATTTTATTTGGTTTTCTGAGCAAAATTAATTATATATATATTAATTGTTTGCATAAAATACTGAAAAAAAAACAGCTAATATTTTTGGGGGAAATCTGTTCACAAGTATTCCCATGCATAATACAGAGATATACACAGAGTATACAAACCATTAAGAACACCTGCTCTTTCCTTGACATAGACTGACCAGGTGAATCCAGGTGAAACCTATGATCCCTTATTGATGTCATTTGTTAACCCCACTTCAATCAGTGTAGATGCAGGGGAGGAGACAGGTTAAAGAAGTATTGTTACTCCTTGAGACAATTGAGAAATGGATTGTGTATGTGTTCCATTCAAGAGAGTAAATGGGCAAGACAAAATATTTAAGTGCCTTTGAACAGGGTATGGTAGTAGGTGCCAGGCGCACCAGTTTGAGTGAAGAACTGCAACGCTGCTAGGTTTTTCACTCTCAACAGTTTCCTGTGTATATCAAGAATGGTCCACCATCCAAAGGACATCCAGCCAACTTGACACAACTGTGGGAAGAAGTGGAGTCAACATGGGCCAACATCCCTGTTGAACACTTTCAACACCATGCCCCAATGATTGAGGCTGTTCTGTTGTTTTTTTTTAAATGTAACCTTTATTTAACTAGGCAAGTGAGTTAAGAACAAATTCTTATTTACAATGACGGCCTACCAGAGAACAGTGGGAACTGCCTTGTTCAGGGGCAGCTCGGGGATTCCATCCAGCAGCCTTTCAGTTACTGGCCCAACGCTCTAACCCACTAGGCTACTGCCACGCCAGAGTGGGGGGGGGGGGGGTAGGCAACTCAATTTAGGAACGGTGTTCCTATATCAGTGTACAGTATATCATCTTAGACAATGGACAATGATATGAAACAACTATTGATATATTTTTTTATACTGTCTTATTAATCTAATTTCATGAGGATCACAAAGTGTACAGTATATACTTGGGTTGAAAGTTGAATCTACTGTCCACCATGGACTGCACCATAATACCCTTACATGATATTAGGTTGGGATTGACTAGTATTTTGCAATAGAGAGAAATTAATACCTGTATGGGTGTTATGGTGCGTACATGGTAGGACAGTGGAGACACTTTCACCCAATTATATACATGGACTTACTAGAACAGCATGGTAAACAGGTAGCCAGGTTGGCTTGGCTTTTGCCACAGTAAGCGGAAGACATGCCGTCACCGCATCTGTCACTCGAATGTGTCCTATGATGAGATTGAACTGGTGAGTCAAAGTTTTACAGTGATTCACGTCTGTGAATGAAGGAGCACCTCTATCCACTCTCACCCTTTAACAGACAAACACACACACACACACACACACACACACACACACACACACACACACACCACACACACACACACACACACACACACACAACACACACACACACACACACACACACACACCACCACACCACACACACACACCACACACACACACACACACACACACACATACAGGCTCTCCACTAAGTCTATTGTACAGTAGCTGTCCTCAGGCCAGTTCCTTTCAGTGGCAAACCAAGGCCCATCCTGGCAGACCTCCATGGTGTTCAAACAGTGTTCTAACACACCCCTTCACACACGGACACACTGACACACACACACACACACACTCACTATGACACACACACTCACTATCACACCCGCGGGCCAGAGCAGCCCCTCAGCCAGGGGATTTCACCGCTCTGATGACGGGGCATGGGCTTCCTTCCTGAGCCTTCATAAATCTGTCCGTGGCCTCAGTCCTATAGTCTAATATTAAAGCTGTTTCCATGACATACTGTAGCAGGAGAGGGGAGTGGGAAGCTCTTGTGTGTGCAGGTGCAGGTTGGATGGTAGGATAGGAATGGTTAGTAATAGTGGGCGGCAGGTAGCCTAGTGGTTAGAGCATTGGGCCAGTAACTGAAATGTTGCTAGATCGAATCCCTGAGCTGACAAGGTAAAAATCTGCCACTGAACAATGCAGTTAACTCATTGTTCCTAGGCCATCATTGTAAATAAGCATTTGTTCTTAACTGACTTGCCAAGTTAAATAAAGTAAGTAATGTGGACAACTGTAATATTGCGTAGTTGTTGTATTTGGTTAAGTTTATTTGGAAGTGTAGGCAGAACATAGGCGTACTCGTAGACATACGCACATGAGTACATACGCACATGCACACACCAAAAAATCGAACAAACACATTCTTTAGTCCCAACATTCCTCAATGATTCCACACTGGGAACAGAAGAGGTGATGTTGCGCCACTGGCTATTGGTCCATTATTGCCTTTTATTTTTGCGTGTAAAAAGAACCTTGGCTTCTCTTTTCTTAGAAATATGACAAGAATGGGCAAGCAAACCCATTCCTCAGCTAGGATAGGGACCCTTGTCAACTGAGACCCTGGGAAGATAGAGGCTAAATAGTACAGACCTCAAGGCAAAAATTAACACATGCACACACACACACACACAACACACACACACACCACACACACACACACACACACACACACACACACACACACACACACACACACACACACACACACACACACACACACGCAAGCTTTCATGTAAACTGCACAAACTTGTGAGTCATATATATTTTTTAAGGTTTTATTATTACGTTTTTTTTAAATGAGAATACAAACTGTAGCATTCACATACATTAATACAATAATGCAATATAAAAAACTAAAACAAGTTTGTTCTTTGGGTTTGTAAAGAGGATTGCTGCTATACATTCAGACTCTCAACACTTTGGACAAGTGAGGTGTGTGTTTTGAGCAATTGAAAGTTTTACGTCTATAAGAATAACATTAATTGGCTTGAATGGTCATGTTTAAAACATCCAGAAATGTACATTGCCATTCTATTCAGGATATGACAATCATATTTACATTGTTAGATAACACATCCAGTATCCCTGCACATTGTAAATATGGTACTGAAACTGACTGACCCTGTATATAGTGTGCTTACTTACTTTCTCATGTTCTTCTTATTTTTAATTCTCTTGTGCTTTTGTTCTACCTTATGCTATTTTTAGTATTACATTGTTATTGATTACTGCATTGTTGGGTTTAGAAAGGCATTTCACTTTGACATTAAAACTTGAAACTAATTCAGTGTCTTTAGAGAGTTGCACTGTAATACTGAATCCATTGCAACAGTGAGAGCACACGAAGCTCACTTTTTCCCTGAGATCATTAGGACAGATGGCTGGTCTATTCTCTAGACTCCAGAGGCCACAGTGGTGGATACCTATGCTCTGGTCCTAGTGTCAGAGCAGGGGCAGGCTGTGCTGGGGGCCTGCTGTCTCCTGGATGTGGCTCACCTGCCAGGGGAGGCCCATGGCTGGAGACGACTCCATAAAGGCATCAATGTAGCCCTGGGCGCAGGAGGCCCACCCCCTCGTCTGGTACCCCAGCCCTTCGCCCACCTGTGTGTACCTAATAGGGCTTGGCGGCTGCTCCAAGGGGTTCCCTGTCACACAGTGTCCGCGTGAGGGGTACAACTGGCCCTTGGCAGGATAGCAGGGGTAGTGTGGCGAGGGGGGGCATGAGGAGCCCAAGCTGTCAATGTAGAGGTGTGTCTCTGTTGGCAGCCTGTGAAGTTGAGGGTGGGTTCCCTGCTGGGGCTGGATCTGATGGGGGAGTGATGCGTGGTTACAGGAGATGTAGTTCTGGGACTCCAGGCGATGAGCAACTGTCACCCTGGGCGGGTCCAGCCGTGACGTCCCCACCATTCCCACCGCCAATGACCTCCCAGCTGGCCTGTGGCACTCCCGGTGGGAGCAAGGCTTACTGGGGGGGTTGGAGCTGAGGAAGACAGACAGGGCTGAGATGCGGTTGATGGCCCTCTGCAGGGTGGAAATCTTGGAGAGCCGCTTGCCGCTGAGGTTGTGGTTGAGTGCCACACGCAGAGCGTTGAAGGCCTGGTTGTAGTCCAGGATGCGTTTGCGTTCACGTACGTTGGCGGCCACACGGCGGGCCTTGGAGCGGACCGGGCGGCTACGCTTCTTGGACTGGTCCCCCTCAGTGTCATCGCTGGGGGGGCTGCTGGCCGAGCCCTCGCTGTCCTGCAAGGGGCCCTTGGGGCTGCCGTCGCTCGCCTCAACATCCTCCCCCTGACCCAGCATGCTCAGCTCCAGCTCCTCCTCTGAGAATTCCTCTAACCTTGCCAGACTGCTGCAGCTCATCATCACCGGCTGTTGTTGTAGTTTCTCTGTAGCCGCTGTCTACTTAGTTGTTTCTCTGTAGCCGCTGTCTGTAGCTTTGTGTAGTTCTTCTTGTGTAGAGGAGGCTATGAGGTAGATTAGATGCCTTGTACCTGGTGTGTTCCTATAGCTGCCGTCGCTATGCCAGGACCTCCTCTGCTGTAGATCCGTGGCTTCTTCCACGGGGCTACCGGTAGGGTTGGTTTTGGGTGCTGTGACCCGCGCCGTCTTTCACGGAGCTGCCGGCTGGGTTGGTGTTGGGTGCTGTGTCCCACGGTGTCTTTCACGGGGCTGTCAGTTGGGACGTTGTTGGGTGTTGTGTCCCGACAGCCCTGGTCTCCGACTCCTCTCCAACTCCTCTGGCGCCCTGTGATTACCTCTGCCTCTGCGGGATGGCCCTGCCTGAATTTTAAAGCCAGCCCTCCTTCTCCTCCAGTCACATGGTACAGTCACCTATGAGGAATGGTGCGCTCTCTCTCTCTACCTGGTTTATGGGCACCCTCAAGGCAAATGGGCTGTCACCTCCTCCTCCTCCACAGACACTCCCTCTCACCCCTTACAGGATCTCTAAGTGTTTCAACACTTCCACAGCCTTTTTGGCATGACAATTTACTTTTTCTTGACTTCTGCCTATTCATTATTTTTGGATCATACCGTATCTAGGCCATTGATGGATCACTTCGGCTCTGAGAGGGTGCTCCAATGTATGAAGCTTGCTTCGATGTAAATCCACAATTCATTTATTTCCTCTCAAATACCTATTATTTTGCAGCCTACTAGTCACGTTGCTTAGACTGGTGCTATTTATTCTGGTGCTAATTTTTCTGATATTTATCTTAATTGGAGAGTCCCATGAATATCAGTCACTGGACGCCCGTGACAAATTGTGTGTTTATCAGATAGCAGCCTAATCTGCGTTGTGCTAGTTTCCCCTCATCTTACCAATGTGGGAGAAGGAGGGAGGGAAGGAGGAAAGAGGAATTCTCTTATCTACTTTGGGTTAGAATTGTCCATACAATTAGCTCTCCAAAGTGGCAATCCCCCTCTCTCTCCTTCTCTCTATCTGCTCTATGTTTAAGAGACATGTAATTTAGGGGGCTCCTGTGGAACCCTATCCCCATAAATCAGGCTTGGGCAGCACCTGAGGACAGGAACACAGCACGGCCTGGACATCAAAGCAAAGGAAAATTAGGGTAGACTGGGCTGACTGGGCTGGGCTGGGGCCAACGACTCGACTTCTCTATGGTAATCATTTTGTTTGTTTGTTATTTTAGTATCTAGACAGGCCTAGTCCAAACTGGTTGGATGGACGTTTCAGATTGTGTTTTGTGTCAAGCTGGAGTTGGTCATGCGTCAGGTACAGATACAGATGACGATGTTCTGAAGGATGTAGATTATCTGCATCAGATGTCAACTGAACAGATTGAAAAGAGCAAATTGTAAAAGTGCTTAATTCACTTCATCAGAGAAAACAACAGGGGGCCATACTCGCAAACTTTTGCTTATACCTGAGGTTTAGACCTGTGGTCTAAAATGGCTAGCTGCTAGCTTTTCTCATAGGTCAACCTGGMACAATAGGCTACTATTATCTGAGTATGACCAGCTGAGCACATAATTATGGCTCCCAGTAGTTTAAACCGTGTGGGGTGAATGTTTTAGAGTTGGGGAAAGCCCTGCATACACAGGATTGACCTTTGTGTTGGTTGCTTTGGTGGACACAGTGAAAGGTGATTGGCCTGACCGTTTAAGGCTTCAAAGGCTCCTGGCCAAGTGTGTGTGTTGGGTCAGGTAACTTAAGGATAGGCCCTCACACGGAGAACTGGAGGTCGTTGATAAACATTGCTTTCTTCCTGCCCTCTTCGTTTTAAGGTATATGTCGCAGCTGAGAGATGTCAACCATTAGCACAATTACCAAGTCCTTTCCAATCACAACTGTGGATCAGAGGTGCATGGTAACATACTTTTTTGGTAAAAAGGACTTTATAAGGCTTGGCGCAGCGGTCTAAGGCACTACATCGCAGTGGTAGAGGTGTCACTACAGACCTGGGTTCGATCCCAGGCTGTGTCACAGTTGGCCGCAACCGGGGGACCCATGAGGCAGTGCACAATTGGCCCTGCGTCGTCTGGGTTAGAGGAGGGTTTGGCCGGCAGGGATGTCCTTGTCCCATCGCGCACTAGAGACCCCTGCCTCGACCTTCGCCTCTCCCGAATCCTGTACTGGAGTTGCAGCGATGGGGCAAGACTGTAACTACCAATTTGATATCACAAAAATATATATGAAAATGGCTTTTTTAAATGAATTTGATTGATTAAAAATACATTTGTTTGATTCTGGTGTATCTTTGTCATTAAAATGTGCGTAATTGTCCCACTGCAAAAATACAACTATCCAAGAATTAGGTTTTCAGAAGACTGAGGCAGGTTTTCTTTGCTCTAACTATTCACCTGGGCTTTGCTCATTTCATATTTATTTTGATCCTGACAAACTCCACCATCCATGAGCAAGCCCAGGTAAAAAGTTAAAGGAAAACCTGCCATTATCTTCTGAAAATCTAACCCTGAGACAGAGTTTTATTTTTCAGTGAGAAAATTACACAAAATGTAATTTATTTTCAATAAAGCCCTTCTGACATCAGCAGTTGTCACAGAGTTCTATACAGATACCCAGCCTCAAACTCCAAAGAGCAGGGCCATGCAGATGCAGAAGCACAGTGGCTAGGAAAAAATCCCTAGAGAGGAGCCAGGCTCCGAGGGGTGACCAGTCATCTTCTGGCTGTGCCGGGTGGAGATTATAAGAGTACATGGCCAATAAGGTCAAATCGTTCTTCAAGACATTCAAACGTTCATAGATGACCAGCAGGGTCAAATAATAACCACAGTGGTTATAGAGGGTGTAACAGTTCAACACCTCAGGAGTAAATGTCAGTTGGCTTTTGATCATTCTCACCTCCTTTCCTCACAGTAGAGTTCTACTTCGCTTTCTTCAGCATGACTTGATCTGTTTTCCTGTTTACTGTTCACGCGCAGGGTTATCAGTTCTCGTCTTTTGTGTTGGGCGACTTTACCATAAGGTTCAGGTAAGAGTTAAGTTCACCACTTCACCTGCTTCAGGTRAGAATTAGCTTCACCGCTTTTCTTCCTTCGTCTCTTAAGGGTCTTCAACATTATCTGACGAAGTTCACGTTCCATATGCTTATGTTCAACGTGCCGTCTCGCTCTATTCGTTGAGGCGACTGGTTCACCTGTACAGCAGGTGGGTTCGAGGTCTCTGCCTACATAGACACTTTGCTCCCCATCCCGAGAACAAGTGGTACCAGACACAACTTCCCTTGTAACCCACCTCTCTGAGCTAGGGTTCAAGATCAATCAGAAAAATAACTGTTTGGTGCTAATAGAATACCTAGGCATAAGGCTAGATTCTCTCTCTCATAAGGTAACATCGCGTCGTTCCTGTCACGTTCAAGACTGTACAACAAGCCTTGGCAACTTGCTGCTACGCAGTGATCTGCTGACCCAAGTGAACTTTGAGATTTTCCCTCTGGGCCTGGCCCGGTGAGAGGTTAAATCTGGATGAGACAGGCCTGCCTCTCGGAGTCATTGATACTATACAGAGTGCTAGGGCCCCTTCAACAGGATCACTGTATGGAAATAAGTGGTGCGTTTTTGATAAGCGATGTGACAAAATACAGATCAGTCCTTACCAATGCTCTGTATTCAAGGTTTTATGCTTCCTGCAGGACTTTTTGAACAGAGGGAAGGCTTTCTCCACTGTTAAGGTCTATCTAGCTGCAATCTTGGCCTGTAATATAGGCTTCAACACGAGCACGATGGGAAAACTCCCCTTTTATGTATGTTTCATGAAGGGGGCACGTCGCTTATGTCCAGATCTTAAGCCTTAATTCCCGTCATGGGATTTGTCTATTGTGCGTGAGGCTATTTCACAGCAGCCTTTTGAGCTGCTGGAAAGTTTGGAGATGAAATATTTCTCCTTTAAGGCCGCTTTACTGGTCACCCTTACATCCATAAATCSAGTGAGTGAGCTACATGCACTGTTCGGGCCTACAGTTTGCCTGGGGCATTTCCAAGGATACCTTGTTGCCCAACCCCACCTTTATGCCTAAGGTTAGCGGCAATTACAATTGTCTTGTCTTGGAGCTTGTGGCTTTCTACCCACCGCCTTTCCCTTCTATTGAAGAGGAGGGGCTACACCGTTTGTGTCCAGTAGGCTTTGCGCATATACTTGGATAGGATGAGAGCTTTGCGCAAGAGCGACCTACATTTATGTGTCCTAGGCACCTCCACGCAAGGGCAGGCCCCTTTCTGGAACCTATTATATTGACCTATAATAGCAAGGGGTTACAGCCTCTGGAGGGCCTAAGGGCTCACTCCACCAGAGCTATGGCTACCTCTTGGGCACTGTTCAATGACAGCTCCTTACAGGAGATTTGCGATGCGGCTTGTTGGACATACTTTTATGAGGTTCTACCGACTACAGTACACGGCACTGCGCCTTCATTGGTGTATACTGACATCATTGGTGTATACTGTCCTCAGTGTCGCATACTGTCCTCAGTGTAGCAGGGTTGATATGTGAGACTGCCTGGCTTCAGAGAGCATGTGCAATAAATGAGTTGGCCATATCCCACTGTGAGATAATTGAAAGAGAACTTAAAGCTGCAATTTGTAACTTTGTGGGCGACCGGACCAAATTCACATAGAAATGTGAGTTTTGTACACTAGCTTTAAACAGCTGAATATACACTGCTCCAAAAAATAAAGGGAACACTTAAACAACACAATGTAACTCCAAGTCAATCACACTTCTGTGAAATCAAACTGTCAATTAGGAGCAACACTGATTGACAATAAATTTCACATGCGTGTGTGCAAATGGAATAGACAAAGGTGGAAATTATAGGCAATTAGCAAGACACCCCCAAAAAGAGTGATTCTGCAGGTGGTGAACACAGACCATTCTCAGTTCCTATGCTTCCTGGCTGATGTTTTGGTACATTTGAATGCTGGCGGTGCTCTCACTCTAGTGGTAGCATGAGACGGAGTCTACAACCACACGTGGCTAAGGTAGTGCAGTTCATCCAGGATGGCACATCAATGCGAGTGTGGCAAAAAGGTTTGCTGTGTCTGTCAGCGTAGTGTCCAGAGCATGGAGCGACTAGCCAGACGAGACAGGACTATCAGGAGACCGTGGAGGAAGCGTAGGAGGGCCCAACCCAGCAGCGAACCGCTACTCCGCTTGTGCAAGGAGGTGCACTGCCAGAGCCCTGCAAAATGACCTCCAGCAGGCCACAAATGTGCATGTGTCAGCATATGGGCTCACAAGGGTCTGAGGATCTCATTCGGTACCTAATGGCAGTCAGGCTACCTCTGCGAGCACATGGAGGGTGTGCGGCCCCACAAAGAAATGCCACCCAACCCATGACTGAACCATCGCCAAGCACAGTCATGCTGGAGGATGTTGCAGGCAGCAGAACGTTCTCCCGCATCTCCAGACTCTGTCACGTCTGTCACATGTGCTCATGTGCTCAGTGTGAACCTGCTTTCATCTGTGAAGAGCATAGGGCGCCAGTGGCGAATTGCCAATCTTTGTTCTCTGGCAAATGCAAACGTCCTGCACGGTGTTGGCTCTGTACACAAACCCCACTGTGGACGTCGGCCCTCATAACCCTCATGGAGTCTGTTCTGCACGTTTGAGCAGACACATACCATTTGGTGGCCTGCTGGGGTCATTGTTGCAGGGCTCTGGCAGTGCACCTCTTGCACAAGGGCAGGTACGCGTCCTGCTTGGACTTGGAGTTACAGTTGTTGTTTAAGTGTTCCCTTTATTTTTTGAGCAGTGTACATATTTTTGGTTATGGAAAATATATTTCACAGCGGTTTAGATGGTACAATGATTCTCACTATTCTTTCTTGTTTTGTCACATAAACTGAAATTAGGCGAACTATGAAAATTTTAGCAACGCAGGAAATGGCAGAGAGATTTCTGCATAGTGCATCTTTATGGTTACTGTACTTGCGTAACCTGGTCTCTGATATTATGATGAGACATCTCACCATATTCCCTTACTTGCAAGAACAGGGCTCCGGGAGCCGAGCGGAAATGGAGGAAACTCGCCTCCCTGCGGACCTGGCATCCTTTCACTCCCTCTCACATTTTCTCTTCTGTTCTCTGCTGCTAAAGCCACTTTCTACCACTCTAAATTCCAAGCATCTGCCTCTAACCCTAGAGACTCTTTGACCTTCTCCTCCCTCCTGAATCCTCCTCCCCCCCCCCTCCCCCTTCTCTCTGAGATGACTTCGCAACCATTTTGAAAAGAAGGTACGACATCCGATCCTCGTTTGCTAAGTCAAACGAACACGCTGTGTTGCTACCTCCACACTCCCTACCCTGTGTCTGACCTTTTCTCCCTCTCTCTAGAAAATCTCGCGTCTTGTGAAGCGGCCGCCAACAACCTGCCCGCTTGACCCTATCCCTCCTCTCTTCTCCAGACCATTTCCGGAGACCTTCTCCCTTACCTCACCTCGCTCATCAACTCCCTGACCGCTGGCTGTCCCTTCGTCTTCAAGAGAGCGAGAGTTGCACCCTTCTGAAAAACTACACTCGATCCCTCCGATGTCAACAACTACAGACCAGTATCCTTCTTTTTTTTCTCTCACAAAACTCTTGAACGTGCCGTCCTTGGCCAGCTCTCCCGCTATCTCTCTCAGAATGACCTTCTTGATCCAAATCAGTCAGGTTTCAAGACTAGTCATTCAACTGAGACTGCTCTTCTCTGTATACGGAGGCGCTCCGCACTGCTAAAGCTAACTCTCTCTCCTCTGCTCTCATCCTTCTAGACCTATCGCTGCCTTCGATCTGTGAACCATCAGATCTCCTCTCCACCCTCTCCGAGTTGGGCATCTCCGGCGCGGCACGCTTGGATTGCGTCCTACCTGACAGGTCGCTCCTACCAGGTGGCGTGGCGAGAATCTGTCTCCTCACCACGTGCTCTCACACTGGTGTCCCCAGGGTCTGTTCTAGGCCTCTCCTATTCTCGCTATCACCAAGTCACTTGGCTTGTCATAACTCACATGGTTCTCTCTATCATGCTATGCAGACGCACACAAATATCTTTCCCTTTCCCCTTCTGATGACCAGTGCGAATCGCATCTCTGCATGTTGGCAGACATATCAGTGTGGATGACGGATCACCACCTCAAGCTGAACCTCGGCAAGACGGAGCTGCTCTCTCCGGGGAAGGAACTGCCGTTCCATGATTCGCCATCACGGTTGACAACTCCATTGTGTTCTCCCTCCAGAGCGCTAAGAACTTGGCGTGATCTGGCAACACCTGCGTTCTCAACTACATCAAGGCGGGGTCCGTTCTGTAGGTTCATGCTCTACAACATCCGCAGAGTACGACCCTGCTCACACAGGAAGCGCGCAGGTCTAATCAGGCACTTGTCATCTCCGTTCGGATTACTGCAACTCGCTGTTTGGCTGGCTCGCTGCCTGTGCAATTAAACCCCTACAACTCATCAGAAGCGCAGCACGTCTGGTGTCACCTTCCAAGTTCTCTCACGTCAGCCCTCCGTCTATCCACTGGTTCCAGTTGAAGCTCGCATCCGCTACAAGACATGGTGCTTGTACGGAGCTGTGAGGAGAGGCCCTCAGTACCTCCAGGCTCTGATCAGGCTCACCACCAAACAAGGGACTGCGTTCATCCACCTCTGGCTGCTCGCCTCCTACACTGAGGAAGTACGTTCGTCAGCCCAGTCAAACTGTTCGTGCTTGGCCCCATGGTGGAACAAACTCCCTCACAGCGCAGGACAGCGAGTAATCCACACTTCCGGAGAACACATGAACCACCTCTTAGGAATACCTAGGATAGGATAAAGTAATCCTTCCTCCCCCCCCCTTAAAAGATTTAGATGCACTATTGTAAAGTGGCTGTTCCACTGGATGTCATAAGGTGAATGCACAATTTGTAAGTCGCTCTGGATAAGAGGGTTGCTAAAGTGACTTAAATTAAATGTAAATGTAAGAAGATTTTGGCATCTGGCTATTGTTACTGTTTATATCTCCACCAGCTCAGCAGAAGAAGACTGCACCCACTCATTCAGCCTGTTTCTTAGGTTTCTTCCTAGGTTTTGGCCTTTCTAGGGAGTTTTTCCTAGCCACCGTGCTTCTACACCTGTATTGCTTGCTGTTTGGGGTTTTAGGCTGGGTGTCTGTACAGCACTTCGAGATATTAGCTGATGTACGAAGGGCTATATAAAATAAACTTGATTTGATTTGATTTGATAATATCAGAGAACCAGGGTTACGCTAGTAACCTTAAGATATATGTTGCCCTAAGAGTTGTGCAAAGTTGGTAGAATCTTAAAATGATTCACAGCTGTAATAGCTGCCAACTGTGTTTCCACCAAGTAATAACTTGGGTGTGAAGACATACGCAATCAATTAAACTTCATATTAAAATGTTTATTCATTTGGAAAATGTTCTATAATTTTTCTTTCACTTCGAAAATGTTGAGTAGGTTGTGTAGATCGGTAGGAAACACATCCAATGTAATCCCTTTTGAGATACAATTTAAAGGCAACAAAATGTGAAGACTGTGCAAGGGGTGTGTAAACTTTCACTAAAGACTGTAGAAAGCTGAATGCAGACTTTGGCAAGCAATATTTACTTCACCTTACTTTGATTGAAGCTGCCAATAGTTCCCAGCCTACTGTATGTGTCCTGCTCTCCCTGTGCTTGGCTGATTCTATTGACCACTGCTGATCCAATTGTCTGTTTAAGGCAACCATATTGTCCATACAGCAACACCACACACCTACAATTGCCCTGTTGATACACCACAATACTCCTTGACATACATTTGTAATTGAAAGTGTTTGAAGTGTCCAACTGCCTACTTGCAACATGGAGTCATAACTCATGCAGCTCGAAGTAGTGAGCAGCTAGCTAGGCCTCTCTTCACAAGTTGTATGTGATTTATGTCTTTAAGAGCACATCAGATTTACTGCTACGGTTGTAGAGAGAGCATGGAGAGACTTGAGCCTCTGACTCTCCCAGTCCATTCAATTTGACAGGTGACAAGACAGCAGTAATTATTGGCCGCTGGGAGTAAATCACAGGCCTTTACTGTGTAAGGGAGACCGGGTCTAAATGTAACACCTTTTGCCTTTTGCTTATGTATGAAAATACTATTTTAGTTTGATGAATAATGTTTTTTTACAAACAACATACATGTCTCAGTTACCATTACACACTGCAACTACGTTTGTAGGACATACATGTGGCGGATATAAAAATGTATGATTTGAAACAGATTTTTTTATGAAAATACACAAAATGTACAAAATCTATTTTCATTTGATCTTTCAGGCATGCCATATTGACCAAAATGGAGTAATTAGCATTCAAAGTATGAACTTGACTTTTTTCTGTTTTTATTTGACCTGGGATGGATACTTGATGTAAAGAAGTGGCATCAAGTGTCTAAATACCATATAAAATACCATACAATTTTAGGTAGACTGCATTAAAACCAACTCCCTTACAACTAACCCCCATTACTAATGTGAGTCTTGTAAGAAATACAACAATAACTGTTGTCATTAACTATACCAATCAAAASACCTCTTCTTGCTTATAAAAATGATATATGATTAGCTTTGGTGGCGGCCCTGGTGCAAGGACCTTCATCCTCAGTCATTTTGGACCTGGGGAGTGTGAAAAGACCCCTGGTGGCATGTCTGGGGGGGTAAGTGTGTTTCAGTGCTGTGTGTAAGTTGACAATGCAAACGATTTGGAATTTCCAACACATTGTTTCTTATAAAAACAAAAAGCGATGCAGTCAGTCTTTCTCCAACTCTTAGCCAAGAGAGACTGGCAGGCATATTATTGATATTAGCCCTCTGATTACAATGAAGAGCAAAACGTGTCACTCTGTTCTGGGCCAGCTGCCGCTTAACTAGGTCATTCTTTGCAGCATTTGACCATATGATTGTGTCAATAGTTACAATAATCAAGATAAGATAAAACTAGAGCCTGCAGGACTTGCTTTGTGGAGTAAGGTTGAATGTTTTCCCGGTATTTTACAAATGTTCCATCCTGAGAATAAATCACTTTCTACCAGGTAACCCGGTATTTCCCGCCAAAACAGGAAGTGTCATTCAAAAGCATTTTAAAGTATATAAATATTTCTGGATTTGATTAGAGCTTTGATCAGCATGAAAATTTCAAACCTGATGCTACCTGAGCCTGATGAGCCATATATTAAATGCATTTTATGAACCCTACATTAACGACATTTAATGATCCCAAGCCTAAAAAGCACAAATGATTGTGCCATTATCCAATACATATATGATATAGGTTACTGCACATTAATTACGACCSWAAAACATAAAAGCCCATAGATGTAGTTAGCTATATGCTCTCTTGGGTAAATAAATTAAACTAGCTCCATTAGGCTAATATTTTTGAGTGTGAACTGTATTACTGTTCTGTATTGTATTATACAGTATTATATGGACTGGAATTACGCACATCGTTCAAACCATGATAAAGCAGAAGAGAACATGCAATTCTGGTGCAGCACATGCGGTTTACAAGGCTAGCATATTTACATATTTGAAATATAATAGGGCCTATTTGTATAATTAGTAGGCTGATGCATATATACCTTTCATAATATTTGCTTAATTCCTTCCTCGCTTTTAACAGTTAAATGAAATATGTTTTCTTGTCCTTATCTTCATAATTCTAATGACATCCTTGAACAGTATAGGACCAGAATTAGATGCAGAAGGCTTTCACTTCTCTTCATTTTTTTATTTTTTTATTTAACCTTTATTTAACCAGGAAGGGCTCATTGAGATTTAAAATCTATTTTTCAAGAGCGTCCTGGCCAAGATAGGCATCACCAAGTCATTACAAAAATTACAGAAAAACAAGATGAAAAAATACAAGTAATCTAGTAAAAACCATAGAATTCACAAGAGTATAACAAAAATCAAAAACAGCTAATTAAAAACATTGACTGGTCAGGGAATCAGTCTCAAGATCATTCATCAGTGATTTAAAAATACCAATCGGGACGAGTTCTTCCAGTTTAAAAGTATTTTGTAAGGCGTTCCAAGACKATGGCGCAGAGTACATAAAAGYCCTTTTACCAAATTCAGTTCGGACATTTGGAACAGTTAGCAGGATAAAGTCCAGCGAACGAAGAGAGTACCCACCACATTTCTGAACAATAAAAATGCCCAAATAAAAAGGTAGTAAACCCAAAATGGCTTTATAAATAAAAGTATACCAGTGACTGAGCCTATGAGTGACTAGAGAAGGCCAGCCAACCCTGGTATACAAAGTGCAGTGGTGCGTAAGGGTTTTGCAGTTTAAAATAAATCTCAGTGCCATGGTAAAGGGTGTCAATTGATCTCAAACACTGAGTGGAAGCATTCATATATAAAATATCCCCATAGTCTAGTAAAGGCATAAATGTTGCTGATACTAGCCTCCTTCTGGCTTCAAAAGAAAAACAGGCCTTATTCCTGAAATAAAATCCCAATTTCAGCTTCAATTTTTTTGTAAATTGTTGAATATGCAATTTAAAAGAGAGGCCGTCATCAATTAAAATTTCAAGATATTTATATGAGGTTACAACCTCAATTTCCTTGCCCTGACAGGTAGTAATAGGTGAAAGGTTCAGAGGTCTATTTCTTGCTTTAGAAAACACCATTAGTTTAGTTTTGTCAGTATTGAGGATAAGCTTCAATTGACACAAGGTATGTTGAACAGTATAAAAAGCMGTTTGCAAGTTCTGGAAAGCTTTTGTAAGAGACGAGGCACAACAGTAAATAACAGTATCATCAGCATAAAAATGAAGTTGCTCATTTTGGACATTTTTGTCTAAATCATTTGTATAAATAGTGAATAAGAGAGGACCAAGTACAGAGCCTTGGGGCACACCATTAAAGACAGACAATTTAACAGACATAAGCCCATCAAATTGAGTGCACTGAGTTCTATCACAGATAGTTAGCAAACCATGCAACTGCATGCTCTGAAAGACCTAACCTCGATAATCTCTGCCTTAGTATAGCATGATCAACTGTATCAAAAGCCTTAGGAATTTCATTACATTCCAGGGTTAGATTGAACAGATATGTAAGTGGTTCAGCTATGAAATCAGCTGCCAGATTTAAAAAGCAGGGATCCAAAAGATCAGGACCTGCAGGCTTTCTCTGATCTAAGGATGTCAGGGCTTTATGTACCACCTGCACTGAGAATGGCAAAAAGCTAAAAGTTTGACCAGCTCTCACTGGTTCATCCACACAGGGTTGTACAGAGACAGAGGACACTGGTTCATCAACACAGGGTTGTACAGAGACAGAGGACACTGGTTCATCAACACAGGGTTGTACAGAGACAGAGGAGATGGTTCTCCACACAGGGTGACAGAGCAAGAGGAACTGAAAACAAGCTACAGATGATACAAAGTGCTCATTGAAGACATTCAGCATTTAGTTTTTTCAATACAGCAAAAACTTAGCAAAAGCACATTGAGGTTAAACACATTCGTATTATACATACGTTACCAGAGATCTAGATGCTTAATAGCCTGTCAAAAACCGTCTTAGGTATCAGTTATCAGTGGTAAGACGTAAAATTATGCAGACTTGGCCATTCCTGAGAAGAAAAGAAACTGTTCAACTCGCTAAGAAATGAAGCCATCCAGAATCAGATGATTCCTTGCTTTAGCCTCGCAAGATACGGTCTGAATATAATTACAAGAAGTCAGAAAGAACATGGATTATCCGCTTAACGCCTGAACCTGCGGAATGTGCCTTACTATTTGGAAAAACATATTATACATCATTTAGCAAGCCTTACCAGAGCGACTTACAAATTGGAAAGTTCAGTACATATTCATCTGGTCCCATGGGAATGGACCACGGCGCTTGGTTGCAAGCGCTTGCTCACCAACTGAGCCAACGGGACCGTAAAAACATCATAAAATATACAGCATTTCACATCAGGGATAAGCTCAATCTGCTCCATTCAAATAAACAATCATGAAGAAAGCCTGCTCATTAAACACTTCAATTCTTCTTATAAATAAGCGTGGGTTTGTTTTAGGAACTATATTTCTAACAGCAAACAGACAAGGTCACTTAAATCATTACAAAAACACACGCAGAATATTTATGTGGAACATTTATTATAAAATCAATCAGGGTAGATTTATCTGGGCATTTAAGATTTGGGCGAGTGGAGTAGTTAATCAACTGGGTAGATTCATAGAATTACAAATATTTTTAAATCAGAACCCGCTCTTAATTGAGATCACCACATCAAGATTCTTTACTGTAAAGCGTTTAGACATAAGGTGCGTCAAAGAAGAAAATGCATCATGAAAATTGATTGAATTGTATAGGTTGAATAAATAACTGCTATAGCCTACCTCCATTGCGTGTTCGTTCTTCTAACTACCCATGAGTTCTCTTGCCTCTGTATTTAACATAAACAAAGGTTGCCCTCTTCGAATAGTGCTCTTCATCCCTCTTTGAATAGTGCTCTTCAAGGATATCTACAAATAATGTCCAGCAAGCATTCTAGTCTGCATTTCCTGCATGGACTCCAAGAGCAAGGAGCATTTTTTAAGGAGAGGCCAGCGGAGCTAAGGTGTTGCGTAATTGAGCTAGAAGCGAGGCGTAAAGTTAGAAGCTTATTATGCATAACCCATCATTAATTAGCTAAATATAAGGCTAATACTGCATTGAATGTATTACCTGAAAGAGGTCAGCTAGGACATCTATATATAGGACTATATATTTTAAAAAGTATGAAAAATGTATGCACTCACCACTGTAAGTCACTCTGGATAAGAGGTTCTGATAAAATGAGTTGATGGTGAGAGAGAAAGACTGCAAGAGAGTTCTCGCGAGTGCACTGATTTATGCTGCAGCAAATGTAGGCCTACCTGTCACAAGGAAATAAGTCACCATGATGAGATAATAGGTTTATATGCATTGTAAACTGCACTCCATACTGAGATGGGCTGTCTGTTCCCACCCTGAGCGTTGATTCATCATGCAGAGGCCGTAGAGTAGCCAGATTTAGACATCATTTAACAGTTCCATTTCACACCATGCTATTCATATAAATAATTTACCTGTTTCTCACAGTTATTTATCCCAGGGAAAGGCAGTTGATTTGGGTAGTAAATCCCGGTAAATCTTGGTAACTGGGTTCCCACCATTCAACCCTATTGTGGAGTGTGGTGTCAAAAAAGCAGAGCATATCTTTATCACGGACAGACCTCTCACCATCTTTACAAACATTGAATCAATATTTTTTTTCACCATGACAGTTGACAATTTAAGGTAACACCAAGTCATTTAGTCTCCTCAACTTGCTCAAAAACCACACCATTCTTTACCAGATTCAGCTGAGGTCTAGATTGATTTGTATCAAATACAAGGCTCTTAGTTTCAGAGATGTTCAGGACCAGTTTATTACTGGCCACCCATTCTACAACTGACTGCAACTCTTTGTTAGGGTTGTAGTGACTTCACTAGCTGTGGTTGCAGATGCATATAGGGTTGATTGTTCAGCATATATTGACACACAGGCTTTGTTAAATGCCAATGACAGGTCATTGGTCAAAATGGAAAAGAGTAGATGCCCAAGAGAGCTTCCCTGCAATACACCACACTTAACATGTTTAATATTAGAGAAGCTTCCATTAAAGAAAATCCTTTGTGTTCTATTAGAGAGATACTTTTGGTCATGTAGTGTATGTGGACACCTGCTCGTTGAACATCTTATTCTCAAATCATGGGCATTAATATGGAGTTGGTCCCCCCTTCTCTGCAACAACAGCCTCCACTTTTCTGGAAAGGCTTTCCACTAGATGTTGGAACATTGCTGCGGGTACTTGCTTCCATTCAGCCACGAGCATTAGTGAGGTCCGGGTACTGATGTTGGGTGATTAGGCCTGGCTTTTAGTCAGCGATCCGATTCATCCCAAAGGTGTTCGATGGGGTTGAGGTCAGGGCTCTGTGCAGACCAGTCAAGTTCTTCCACACCGATCTCGACACACCATCTCTGTATGGACCTCACTTTGTGTACAGGGGCATTGTCATGCTGAAACAGGAAAGGGCCATCCCCAAACTGTTGCCACAAAGTTGGAAGCACAGAATTGTCTAGAATGTCATTGTATGCTGTAGCATTAAGATTTCCCTTCACTGGAACTAAGGGGCCTAGCCCGAACCATGAAAAACAGCCCCATACCATTATTCCTCCTCCACCAAACTTTACAGTTGACACTATGCATTGGGGGAGGTAGCGTTCCCCTGGCATCCGCCAAACCCAGATTCATCACTCCAGAGAACGCGTTTCCACTGCTCCAGAGTCCAATGGCGGCGAGCTTTACACCACTCCAGCTGACGTTTGGCATTGCGCATGGTGATCTTAGGCTTGTGTGCGGCTGCTCGGCCATGGAAACCTATTTCATGAAGCTCCTGACGAACAGTTCTTGTGCTGACGTTGCTTCCAGAGGCAGTTTTGAACTCGGTAGTGAGTGTTGCAACCGGGGTCATAAGATTTTTACACACTACGCACTCCAGCACAAGGCGGTCCCGTTCTATGAGCTTGTGTGGCCTACCACTTCGCAGCTGAGCCGTTGTTGCTCCTGGACATTTCCACTTCACAATAACAGCCCTTGCAGTTGACCGGGGCAGCTCTAGTAAGGCAGAAATCTAACGAACTGACTTGTTGGAAAGCTGGCATCCTACGACGGTGCCACGTTGAAAGTCACTGAGCCATTCTACTGACAACGTTTATCTACAGAAAGAGCATGGCTGTGTGCTCGATTTTGTACACCTGTCAGCAACGAGTGTGGCTGAAATTGCCAAATCCAAAAATGTGAAGGGGTGTCCACATACTTTTGTATATATAGCGTAGCTCTGAAACTGCTATATGGCAGAGGTTGAAGACACATAACACATATGTTTTTTCAACAACATGTTATGGTCAATAATATCAAAGGCTGCACTGAAATCTAACAGTACAGCTCTCAAAATCTTCTTATTATCAATTTCTTCCAACCAATCATCAGTCATTTGTGTCAGTACAGTACATGTTGAGTGCCCTTATCGACAGTTTAAGTCGGAAGTTTACATACACTTAGGTTGGAGTCATTAAAACTTGTTTTTTAACCACTCCACAAATTTCTTGTTAACAAACTATAGTGTTGGCAAGTCGGTTAGGACATCTACCTTGTGCATTACACAAGTCATTTTTCCAACAATTGTTTACAGACAGATTATTTCACTTATTTCACTGTGTCACAATTTCAGTGGGTCAGAAGTTTACATACACTAAGTTGACTGTGCCTTTAAACAGCTTGGAAAATGTCAGAAAAAAAGATGTCATGGCTTTAGAAGCTTCTGATAGGCTCATTGACATCATTTGAATCAATTGCCGGTGTACCTGTGGATGTATTTCAAGGTCTACCTTCAAACTCAGTGCCTTTTTGCTTGACATCATGGGAAAATCAAAAGAAATCAGCCAAGACCTCAGCAAAAAAATTGTAGACCTCCACAAGTCTGGTTCATCCTTGGGAGCAATTTCCAAACGCCTGAAGGTACCACGTTCATCTGTACAAACAATAGTACGCAAGTATAAACACCATGGGAGCACTTAGCCGCCATACCGCTCAGGAAGGAGACGCGTTCTGTCTCCTAGAGATGAACGTACTTCATCCCAGAACAACAGCAAATTACCTTGTGAAGATGCTGGAGGAAACAGGTACAAAAGTATCTATATCCACAGTAAAACGAGTCCTACATCGACATAACCTGAAAGGCCGCTCAGCAAGGAAGAAGCCACTGCTCCAAAACCGCCATAGAAAAGCCAGACTACGGTTTGCAACTGCACATGGGGACAAAGATTTGTACTTTTTTGTCCTCTGGTCTGATGAAACAAAAATAGACCTGTTTGGCCATAATGACCATCATTATGTTTGTAGGAAAAAGGGGTTAAAAAAAGTTAAAGCTTGGTTGCAAATGGGTCTTCCAAATGGACATTGACCCCAAGCATGCTTCCAAAGTTTTGGCAAAATGGCTTAAGGACAACAAAGTCAAGGTATTGGAGTGGCCATCACAAAGCCCTGACCTCAATCCCATAGAAAATTTGTGGGCAGAACTGAAAAAGCGTATGAGAGCAAGGAGGCCTACAAACCTGACTCAGGTACATCAGTTCTGTCAGGAGGAATGGGACAAAATTCACCCAATGTAACACAGATCTACCATTACTCCTCTCAGGGGTACGCATGGATGGTTGGGGACCAACGTGCCAGCGGGTTTTGAATACCATAATGATTTATTAAATCAATCGACGAGACACGAAACAAAAACACTGGGAAGGATTACAAAAAACAAAAACGAATGTAACATGACCTACACCATGAGTACTTACATAAAACACGAGCACGTAGGAACAGGTACAGACTATAACAAAACGACAACGAACAAACGCTACAGTCCCGTGTGTACGCAGACACAGACACGAAGACAATCACCCACAACAAACAGTGAGAACAACCTACCTTAATATGACTCAATTAGAGTTAAACGCAAAACACCTGCCTCTAATTAAGAGCCATACCAGGCAACCCAAAACCAACATAGAAACAGCAAACAAGACTGCCCACCCAAAAACTCACGCCCTGACCATCACACACATACAAAACAACAGAAAAACAGGTCAGGAAACGTGACAGAACCCCCCCTCAAGGTGCGAACGCCGGGCGCACCAGCACAAAGTCCAGGGGAGGGTCTGGGTGGGCATCTGACCACGGTGGTGGCTCAGGCTCCGGACGCTGTCCCCACACCACCATAGTCACTCCCCGCTTCTGTATCCCCCTCCCAATGACCACCTCCAACTAAACCCACCTAGATGAAGGGGCAACATCGGATAAGGCAGCAGCTCCGGGATAAGGGGCAGCAGCTCCGGGCTGAGGACTCTGGCAGGTCGCGCTGAGGGGGACTCCGCAGGTCCGGGCTGAGGGACTCCGCAGGTCCGGGCTGAGGACTCCGGCAGGTCCGGGCTGAGGGACTCCGCAGGTCCGGGCTGAGGACTCCGGCATGTCCTGGCTGAGGGACTCGGCATGTGCCTGGCTGAGGGACTCCGGCAGGTCCTGGCTGCAGGGACTCCGGCAGTCCTGGCTGAGGGACTCCGGCAGGTCTGGCTGAGGGACTCCGGCAGGTCCTGGCTGAGGACTCCGGCAGGTCCTGGCTGAGGGACTCCGGCAGTCTGCTGGCTGAGGATGCCGCAGCGTCCTCGGACTGAGGACTCGGCAGGCCTGGCGGACGGACTCCGCATCTGGCTGGACGGCTCGGCGGTCCTGGCTGACGGCTCGGCGGTCCTGGCTGGACCTCTGCTGGATCCGGTCTGGCGGGAAGGCTCTGCTGATCCGGCGGCTGGAAGGTCTCGGTCCTGGCGAGCTCTGGCTGATCCGGTCTGGCGGAAGGCTCTGGCTGATCCGGTCTGGCGAAGGCTTCTGCGCTGACTCGTCCGGTCTGGCGGAAGGCTCTGTAGGCTCTTGGCAAGACGGCGGCCTTTGCAGGCTCAGGCAGACGGGCAGTTCAGGCGCCGTTGGCAGACGGGCATTCAGGCGCCGCTGGGCAGACGGGCAGTTCAGCGCCGCTGGCAACGGCTCAGCCGCTGGGCAGACGGGCTCAGACGGCGCTGCAGACAAGTCGACGCGTGGGCGACAGATGGCCCGACGGCGCTGGGCAGACGATGCTCCGACGCGCTGGCGCAATGCCGACGGCGCTGGGCAGACAGGCAGTGCAGAAGGCGTGGCAGACGGCCGACTCTGCCCTGCTGAGGCGCACAGTAGGCCTGGTGCGTGTATAGGCACTGGGCTCGCTGGAGAGGAGGAAAGCCTGACAGCGCTGGACAGGTGGGAGCAGCTGGAGAAGAGACCCGGAGAGACAGCCTGGTGCGGGGGGCTGCACCGGGTGGACTGGTACTTGGAGGTGGCACCGGGTATACCGGACCGTGAAGAGGGACACGTGCTCGTTAGCACCGAGCCTGCCCAACCTTACCAGGTTGAATGGTGCCCGTATACCCTGCCAGTGCGGCGAGGTGGAATTAGCCCGCACTGGGCTATGCTGGCGAACCGGGGACACCATTCGTAAGGCTGTGCCATGTATGCCGGCCCGAGGAACGTACTGGAGACCAGATACGTTGGGCCGGCTTCATGACATCTGGCTCGATGCCCACCTAGCCCTCCCAGTGCGGCAAGGTGGAATAGCCCGCACTGGCTAAGCACGCGTACTGGGACACCGTGCGCTTTACCGACCATAAACACGGTGTCTGACCAGTACGACGCTCTCTCACTCCACGGTAAGCACGGGGAGTTGGCTCAGGTATCCTACCCGGCTTTGCCACACTCCTCGTGTGCCCCCCCCCAAGAAATTTTTGGGTCTGACTCTCGGGGTCCCAACCGCGTCGCCGCGCTGCCTCCTCATACCAGCGCTCCTGGGCTGTGGCTGCCTCCTTCTCCTCCCGAGAGCGGCGATTCTCTCCCACCTTAGCCCAGGGTCCTTCTCCGTTGAATACTTGCTCCCAAGACCATAAATCCTGCTTCGTGCGCTGTCGTTGCTGTCCATTAACCCGCTGCTTGATCTGGGTTTGGGTGGGTGATTCCGTAACGCGCTTCCTCCTTCTCCTCATCAGAAGAGGAGTAGCATGGATTTGACCAACGTGCAGCGGGTTTTGAATACATAATGATTTATTAAATCAATCGACGAGACACGAAAACAAACACTGTGGAAAGGATTACAAAATAACAAAAAACGAATGTAGACTGACCTACACCATGAGTACTTACATAAAACAACGAAGCACGTGAGGAACAGGTACAGACTATAACAAACGAAACGAACAACAAACGCTACAGTCCCATGTGGTACACAGACACGGAAGACAATCACCCACAAACAAACAGTGAGAACAACCTACCTTATATGACTCTCAATTAGAGAAAACGCAAAACACCTGCCTCTAATTAAGAGCCATACCAGGCAACCCAAAACAACATAGAAACAGCAAACATAGACTGCCCACCCAAAACTCACGCCCTGACCATCACACACATACAAAACAACAGAAAAAACAGGTCAGGAACGTGACACCCCAACTTATTTTGGGAATCTTGTGGATGGCTACCCGAAAACATTTGACCCAAGTTAAACATTTAAAGCAATGCTTACCAAATATAATGGTAGTGTATAAACTTCTGACCCACTGGAGAATGTGATGAAAGAAATAAAAGCTGAAATAAATCGTTCTCTCTACTATTATTCTGACATTTCACATTCTTAAAATAAAGTGGTGATCCTAACTGACCTAAGACAGGGATTTTTTACTAGGATTAAATGTCAGGAATTGTGAAAAACTGAGTTTAAATGTATTTGGCTAAGGTGTATGTAAACTTCCGACTTCAACTGTATATTGGCTAAAGACTGTGCAACCAAGTTGTCACGCTCTGACCTTAGATATCTATGTTTTCTTTATATTTTGGTTAGGTCAGGGTGTGACGAGGGTGGGTACGCTAGTTTTTGTATTGTCTAGGGATTTGGTATTGTCTAGGGTTTTTGTAAGTCTAGGGTTTTGTAGGTCTAGGTGATGTGTATGTTTATGGTGGCCTGATATGGTTCCCAATAAGAGGCAGCTGTTTATCGTTGTCTCTGATTGGGGATCATATTTAGGCAGCCATTTCCCCTTTGTGTTCGTGGGTTCTTGTTCTATGTTTAGTTGCCTGTCTGCACTATTCATATTAGCTTCACGGTTCGTTTTGTTGTTTTTGTTAGTTGGTTCAGTGTTCATTCATTTAATAAATTAGAATGTACGTATACCACGCTGCGCCTTGGTCTCCTTCCGACGACGGCCGTGACACAAGTACTAGGTCTGGGGTGACAATAATTTTGTAAATTTTGTCCATGCCATTTGTCTTTATTTTCTAAATTAAATTGGTAAAATAAATTTGCAAAAATAAAATTGGTTCTGCATTGTTGAAAATCCAATTACAAGGAGTGGAGACAACGTTTTTTCAAATTAAACTTATTTGAGAAGAAACAGGGAATTATTTAAGAAAAGTGCAATGGGTGCCAATATACAGTATTTGGCCGCAACTGTACATGGTTAATGTTCCACAGGTCAATAATCAAGAAAGAGAGGAGGCAAGAATATTAACTTTAGGCTTTAAAAACAATATTTGTCAAAACAAAAAATATCTATGTATTTAGAGACAATAACCAAGCATTATCACATTGAATAACAGCGTTCTAAGTGGTTTCTAAATTATATATTTTTTAGCTGTTACAACTGACTCCGTGTTACTTTTAGCCCCGGCCTCCCCTACCTCACCATGCCCTTGACTAAATATACACTTTCAAGCAACGGGAACCTGCCCAACACCACTGAACCTGAGATTTGTAAATCTCCTGCTACAAACCCCCATAATGACTGGTTGTTACCTGCTCGTTATTAGAGGTCTGTGTGCCAAACATTATAGATGTATATTTCCAAAGGGGTAGTTAAAGGGGTAATAAGTGAGTAAGGTCCGGGTTCGCTAACCTTGGCTTTGCAGTGGTATGTTAATGCATGTTTTTGGCATCCACTGGAATTTTCTCACCTCAATAAAAAGCCTGCAGTCAAAAAAGAGGGCTCCCCGTTATTCTAGGCACTTCCTTTTTCTCAAACCACAATTCCTAAGGAATTGTTAATGTCTTAAAAGATGATGGATGTTTTCACCTGTAGACTCAACAATCTTTTTGTAATGTTTATGATAGTTTCTTAGTAAGCCTAATTGCTGCTATTCTGTTTATTATATTGTAGCACTGCTCAAGGCATTAGCACATAGGCCTATCCATATCTGTGATATGCATATAATATATGCATTGACGTTTAGTTACTTTTGGATTGTGTCTCTGAATAAAGAGATGTGTGCACATGCAGAAATTACTATTGATTATTGAATATACCATAAATTTACTTCAGAGTCCACTGACACCTCTGGCACTATAGAATTCAGATGGCAGCCACTCAACATTCATCTGTAGTGCTCTGTGTAGTGGAGTGCCGTTAGTAAGGCAATGAGTTATAACAACTTCTCAGGCCACATCTCCCTTCAGATCTGGGCCCATCTCTCTCTCTTGATGTCTGCTGGCACTGACGAATGCTGTCTGTCACAGGCAATGGTGTCATTTCTTGAACCAGATCAGAGATGTGTTGTTGAAGGGGAGGAGGATCCCCCTCCCTTTCTGACTTAGGCAGGCCTCTAGTCTACTGTGTCACTTTTTCCTCCCTAGTGAACGGAGAAAGTGAGCCACATTGCATATGAGCCATACATACAGTATACACACTCAGAAAGATCAGTTCAATATCCTGTAGTTTTGTCAAGTTTAGTGTTAAGGTGGGGTTGTGTGTGCAGTAGTTGAGCACCAATGTGCGTGTTGAGAGAACCTACCAAACTTGAGGGATACTTGTCTCCCAAAACAGAGCTCAGGGCCCCATACCATGCATACAGTGTGAGTACATCAAAGGTCCCTCCAAATATGTTCTAAACAACACGTGAAAACTTGGAAGGTTACTTATGTGCAACATTGTGAATCATTCTGTCTGAAATTACTGGCAATTACGCATGTTCGTCTGCTGTAATCTCTTTCAGATAGCGCACCGGCCATAAAATCTGAAATGTTGAGTGGAAATAAAGATGGTGGCTTCTTCAGCACACACAACTCAACACTGAAAGTGTCGTACTCAGGATGTTTGTAAAAATGTTGACTATTAATCATAGAGTTATTTTTAAGAATACTGTACTTGAATATCACTGCTGTGGTCAATGTATTTTTTACTCCATGGTAACCAGATTTTTCTGGCATGGCAGAAAACAGTGCTGGAGTCCTCAATGATAAGTGTTATCTATAAGTATTTGTGGTCACATTGTGTATTAAAGAAAACCTTTAGGGTCAGGCAGGTAGCAGGTAGGCCTAATTAATTAGTCTTCTACATAAAAAATCAAATAATTTTCAAGACATCTTTCAATACTAAAGATGCCCAACAGTTTTGTCTACCTGTTTATTGTTGCATTGCGAGAGCAGAGTCCCCTGGTTGTGTGACTGGTGTCTTTATGATCGTTGGAATAGCATGTATACTCCCCTGCGTATTTATTTGGACAGTGAAGCTAAAACTTTCAATTTGGCTCTATACTCCAGAATTTTGGATTTGAGATCAAATATTTTGTATGAGGAGATATACAAATGAAAATATATAAGTTTTGCTTGATATTAATGGCACAAACATTACTTACTCACTAGCTTAATGCACCATATAATAACACTAGTACTCTATTAAAGGTGTTTAAAGCTGCAATTCTTAATGAATTAAAACATCATCCCCACCACAATTTCAGTAAAAAGCTGAGGGAAGGGGCTGGTGAAATGTAATTACTCTCAAATCCATAGTTTACGCTATGGATGCAAAGACTGACCATCCATGATATCAAAATTATAGTTTKAACCATGTTCACATTTAATTTGTTTCCAAACATTGGAGTAAAACAAGCTTATATTATGGGTTCTGATGGAGTACAACAGTTGAACTAAGCTCATGATGCATTTATACGTTATATTCTTCAAGAATCAATGGGTACATACCATTCATTTATAAGTCCAAAAATGGATGAAACAACTAAGGATTGTCACTTTAACAGGCAGTGACCTTCAAACAGTAGAGCTATGTCGCCATTTGAACATGATCCATTAACCCGCTAAACCCCCCAAAAATGTATTCTGTCCACTGTTCCGCAAATGTCCTGCAAAATCATTCCCTTGCCCTGCATTTGGGCTTTTTAGATGTGGTCACCCTAATTCCACCGGTGGAAACATTGCTTCTGCAACATGTTAACATCATTTTTTCACATGTGAAGAGAATAAAAAAAATTCAACCCACATGTGAACTTGCAATTCCACGTGTGAAATTAGATTTTCAACATGTGAAACTGCAAATTGGATTTTCACACGTGAAAAACAATCACATTTAAAAATCTAATTTGCAGTTTCATATGTGAAAAAATGTCACATGCAAAAATCTCATTTTCACATTTGGAATTGCAAGTTCACGTGTGAAAAACAATCCGGTGGAAGTTTTTCACATATGAAACTGCAAATGTGATATTCACGTATGATTGTTTTTCACATGTGAAAATACAATTCCACATCTGAAAGTGAGATTTTCACATGTAGTGTTCTCTTACATGTGAACCTGCACATTTGAATTTCACATGTGAACTTGCAATTCCACACGTGAAAGTGAGATTTTAAGATGTGAAACCGCAACATCTGAGGTGAAAACATGTTATTCTCCTCACTTGTGAAAAACTAGTGTTCACATGTAATACATGTGAAAATATAATTTCACGTGTGAAGCTCAACATATAAAAACGGCTATTTCACATGTGAAAATGTTATAAGTGGATACAAAACAAAAACAAACAATGAGAAATCATGTGATAAGGCATTTACTAGGATCTTCCAAACAGAAGCATGTGCTGTGATTTGCTGATTGATTGCTTGGACAAAAAAAGTATATTGTTTTTTCAGTTTATCCATGTACACAGTATCATGTCATGTCCTGTCAATGATACGTTACATAAGCTTTATGATGCATAGACAGCTCCTGTAAAACACTCCCATTGTCTGTATGTCTGTCAGCTTATGAATAGAGGATTTTAGCTGAAGACAAACTCCAAAGGCAGAGGTAGCATGCTCATGGTGCATTCCTTGTGAGGACTACTCAGTAATTATGCTGGGTTATCATTAAGTGGTCCATTTGCAGTGTTAGAACCACTGGTCAAGGTTAAGTGTTTGTAGGCTAGTTCCCAGTTCTCTGTTCCCACACAAACCACTGCACTTTTTAGGGGACTGAGGATGCCCCCTACCCAATATACAAATGGTATAAAACGGTATAACATAATTTGAAAAGAAGCACAACAGAACACATTCTGCTATTGCTGCAAGTTGTTCAGTTCATGCAGTCATCAGCCTTTTCACACACACCAGAAGAAGGAKTAGGAACTTGTTTGTATATCTTTAGCACAACAAGGCAAGTATTTAGCCGACTAACCATGGCAGTTGTTGACAGTTATTGATAATTGCAGCTTTACTTTCCAGGTCACTCCTGTGGAGGTCATGACCTTTTGTTGCCTTTGGCTGTTGACGTCGGTGTGACATTACTTAAAACTGTTGAAGTTCCCATTCAGTGAAGAGATTTCTAGATGAGAAAGTTACTCTTTATTTATGTTTTTCAGTTATATGGGGGAAAAACATTAACCATGATTTTGGCTAAGTGGCCTGCTACTTTTGAGTTCAGTAAATAGAAGCCAAGGTTAAATGATTTAGTTAACCTAATGATCTACTCAACTTGAGTCTACATTAAGAATTTACTTTCAACTTTTTATTCAACCCCCCCCCCAAAAATGACAGTGGATAAATTGTTATTATTTTTCACAAATGATAACAAAATATGCATTGTCTACTCGTAATTTACTAAAACCTTTAGAAAGAATGCCCTCTAGTGGCACCAGGAATGCAAAATGCGGTGATGCTGATGGAGGCCTGTTTCTGAGCCTTGAATAAGGATTTCTATAACACACTGTATTGTATTTTAGGCTATATTATAACGCATAGGTTACATTGCACAACTATAAACACATAAAAAAACATGGCAACATGGCATTATAGCTACGGACGACATTGGTTTCCTCGGGCTCTTAAACAAAGGCTCTTACACCAACGGCTACAGGGCAGAGATTGAAGTATTAGTCAGATGGTTTGATGAACATCACCTACAACTGAATTTGGAAAAAAAAAACAAAGGAGATGGTCCTTGACCTTAAGTCCATTGGGGACCACAGCCCCATAGAGGTACAAGGAGAGAACATTGAGCAGGTGAACTCACACAAATACCTGGGGGTCCACATTGACAGTGGGGCTGTGCTGGCGCACCCATATGGAGAATGTGTGCTCACGCATCCAACTGCTCTTGCACTTCCTGCGTCAGCATTGTTACATGCCTTGATAAGCCCAAATATTGACACTGACCAAGACAGCAGGGAGTATTATATGCATGACACTTTCTTCCTCTTGTCCAGGACATTTTCGAGGAGACCATCATCAGACAGGCCAGACAGGTCATATCGAACCCATCACATGCACTGAACACAGAGTTCCAGCTGATGCCATCGAGGAGGCGTTATATGGTGCCACTGCCTTTATGCAATCTGGACAGATATAAACATGTGTTTGTTCCTCTGTCAATTAAACTGCTTAGCAGCAGGGGAGACAGAGACAGACGAGGGTGACGGCAATGACGGACTGGAGCCTGGCCTATCGTATATCATATATTATAATGCCATCACATATTTCAGGGCTAACTGGCCTTGTTTACGACACATGACATACAAGGTACTACTGTAACAAGATTAATTAAGCTTTAATAATGCTCTATGTAGCCATAATGTCATGTATATGACGTACGTATAGATCGTTACAATGTGGCCAAGATATGGCACCTAATACTGTAGATGCTGCCAGCATCAGGGAACATCATAATAAAGCAAAAATGTTAGCTGTGATGTAGTTAGAACATTATACAGGTCCATAATGTTCTTTAGACTGCACTTTAATTCATAGGAGCTATGAATATATTTATATTTCATTATGAAAAAATTATACCCTAAAGTACTCGGGGTAAAGTTACTCGAATTGCTTATCCGTTTCTTATGTTCTTCCAGTAAAGTGTAACATTTGATCTTTCATTGTATATAGTCTTTATCATGCTGTACGACAGCAAGATGTTACAATATAATTTGGGTACATTTACACAAATCTAATCCATATCCATGACATAAACTGTCATTGAACGTTTGTCTCATGAAAATATCACTGTTTGTGATTCATGTGGAACAAATATTCATGGTTTACATTTATTTCAGAGGTCTAGAATTGCTTACAGGTTATGCCTGTGTTGTAAATAATTACACTTCTACCCCTTGAAATGGTGTTACTGTAGCTAGCCAATGAGATAGCTCAATTTGCTGATGGTGAACCAAATGCATGCTGGTCCCTTTAAATGGGTGAGAGTGAACAGTGATCCGAATCAGTCAGCTGCACTGTCGGCCATGTGTCCCTGCGTCCTCCTCCCCTCTCATTCAGCTGTTTCCAAACGACAACACCTCCCCCTCCCTCTTATTAAACCCTGTTCCTGCTCCCGCTCTGCTCTGCTCCGAGTGCAGTCATTTCTAGTGCAGAGAAATGTCCCTGGTGACACTGAAGGATGACGCAGGCTCTCTCTCTCTTTCTTTTTCCTTTCTCTCTCTCCTTCTTTCCCAATAGCTCTATATCTCTCTCCTTGTTCTCCCTCTCTCACTCCTTCTCCCTGCTCTCTCTCTCGCTCTCTCTCCTCACTCTCTCTCCCTCCCTCTCCCTCTTCCCCGGCACTGCAGTGCTGGTTGTGATTGCACACACACGCGCACACACACACGCCACACACCACACACACACACGCTCTCACACAGCGGAGTGTAGCTGAGAGACAGGGACTGCAGCAGCATGCACCAGCCGCGTCTGATCTGTGTGGTGACATGAGGAAGAAGAACTGGGAAGAGGATATAGCGTAGCAGCGTCTTACACAACCCAACCCCCATGCGTACGGTAGCTACGTCTCTGCTCTGCAGCAGTGGCAACGGTGCATTTCAAGAGCAGACAGCTTATGTTGTCTTCCCCCTCTGACTGCACTGCCTCTGCATCCATCCCATTCACTCTGTTCMTCCCACTCCACCTCTTCCTCATCCTCCCAACCACGGCATCATTAGGCAGGACTACAGACCGTCCGGGATCACCAACGGCAATCACTGGATGCTCAGGTTTGCCCTCTCTGAAGGAGTCGTGGTGGAGATGCTAAATCATCATTACCTCCATTAACAACCGGATTCTAATCTAGCTCAGGAGACAAGGAGAAAAAAAMCCACCCCAAACAACGAAAAAGGAGTCTTAGATGTTTGTGACGCTCTTTTTCGGCGCTGTTGGGTAGTTGATTCGTTTCTTCTATTTGCTTGATTGTTTTTATCTTCTCTGAGACTGGCTAGCAGGCACTGCAGCACCAGGAAGGACTGCAGGAGCCGTGAAGGGTAGGGCATGAGGACCCAGGGGCGAGCCAGCGGAAGGGCTTGAGCTACCATTGCTGCCCCTGCTGCTGCTGAGGTGCTTATCTTGATTTTTTTTCTCCAGAAAGGGCGGCTGGTTGGGGTGGGTTGTGACAGTGCAGGTACTCAGGACCCTGCAGAGCGGCGTGGGTGGCTCTGGCATAGAGAAGCCAGGCAGGGAGGCAGGACGTCCTGTGGGAAAGGAGGAGAGAAGAGAAGAAGAAGAGCTGGCTCAGGCTCGGGCCCCTGATGGTGGCTATTTTTATCTCCCCTAGCTGAGTGATTGGGGACAGCCGGTAAAAGGAAAGATGCTTATGGGTGCGGGACGAGACACGGCGCGGGATGAGGCCCAGAAGCTTCACCGGAAATGGCTGAAGCACCAGGCCTTCATGACCGAGCTGGCCCGCAACAAAGAATGGCTGGCCAAGATAGAGCAGGTGAGTGGAGAAGGGAGGGGAGAGGGTAGTGGGAGGAGGTCAGAGAGGACAGGTGAATGGAAGGTGCTGGGGGAGGGTAGTGTGAGTACATGATTGAGAGAGGGTAGTGGGTGTGTGCGTGGGGGGGGTAGCAGTGCGTGTGTGTGTGTGTGTATGTGCGTGTAAAAGGGATGATGGGCGATAAGACACATCGGTGGATGGGGTGTTGTGGGGGGCGGTGTCATTACTCCATCTTGATTACTTAGCCATGAGTAAACTGTAAACAAATATTGTTATATGCTTCTACTAAGGACATCCAGAATTTCAAGTTCAAGGTTATAAATGTGAAAGCTGTATTGTATTCTGCATGAATGGTGCAGTAAATCATAAGAAAGGTATTTTTCCATTCAGCTACGTACTAACATTGGATTCTATTTGCGCAGTGTTTCCTCCTCAAAATATTTCTTATTAAGAATTGGATGAAACCTGTGAACAACTTGACAGCAAGTGGGCAATCTATCAAACCTGTGTGATACTGCCAACATTCATGGCCTTGTTATATGAATATACCGCCAAGTCTTTATTAATAGCGTAGTTCTGTACAATAGGAAATTGTTTGTATGGTAACTAGATAGGCCTACAGCAAAAACATTTATTTAACCTTTATTTAACTAGGCAAGTCAGTTAAGAACAAATTCTTATTCAGAATGACGACCTACCCCGGCCAAACCCTAACCCGGACGACGCTGGGCCAATTGTGCAACGCCCTATGGGACTCCCAATGCCAGCATCCCAGTTCTCCACTGCTGTCAACAGTGAAGAGAACCCATACCTGGGTCGTGTTCAGTCGAGGGAACATTTTTCAAAACAGGAAGAAACTGGGGGGTACTAACTGAACTTGTCCAATAAGAACAAGCCTTGGTGTTACCGTGAGCCTTACTGACCACGATACAAGTGTAATTTAACCACACTGCTGCAGAGAGGCCTGGTGGGAGGCTCATGTGGGTGCTCCACGTTTGAATCAGTTGATTTAACCCAGAATTCCAAAGCGACCCCTAGCCCCTACACCTAAGGCACTCCTGTGGAACTGGAGGATGGTATAGGTGTAAGTAATATGACACAAATTACACACAGCCAATCAGAAGGCCTGGTGAAGCAATTGCCATACCCAATCCTTTCAGATCTACAAGGGTTAAAAGTCAATTTAGAATAAATGTACCCATTCCAGGAAAAGGTCTGTGTGGTTTGTAAAAGTTTTCAGTGCAAGTTATTTGATTGGGGGCTAGGCAATACTGTGAGAATTAGCTTATCTAGCCCACATACCCTTTTGAATGCTTTCTTGACCACTGTTGCATCAATTTATTGAGGCCCATCAAGAGAGAAATACAATAGATTGGATGTGAAAACAGCACTTAATCAACATGGTATGTAGGATCTAGCTAACTAATTATTGTGGATAACACCATTTTAAAAGCTCTATGAGTTAGTTAGATGTCTTGACGTTAAACATGAAATGTCCTGAGCTTTTTTGCAAGAACGTGATTTAACCTCAGTTGGCGTACATTTTAAGATTGATATTTACCGGATTTCAATGCATTCTGGTAAATCTGTTTGGTTATTGTAGAGGTGTACTGAAATAATTTATTCATCAAGCTCATAAGCAGAGTATTTATCTTTTCACTTCCAAAATCACATTGAATGTTATGACATGATAAACTCAATCACCTCTAATTTACAAAAATGATTCTGTTGCTATATATCCAAATGCAGAAGTTATTGATCACACATTTCATATAAATCTAAATGGTATACCACTGAGATGTTAATCTGATATAGCAGAGGTTAAACGTGAAGTGGTGAATGAATGATTGAGACTGAGAGCCCCTCACCGTACCATACGTATCAGAATGCTCACATGGCCATCTTGCTTGTCCATGCATGAAATGTGTCATGCAGTGTACCATGCAAGAGTAGCCTGATGCTGCTCAAGATTCTGTCCTGCAGCCAAAGGCAAAAGGGCTTTGTAGAGGATCCAGGTTTGACGCCCTTTTCATAAGCACGTCTTTGTTTGTTCTAGATGTGGCTGTAAAATTAAATTGGATTATATTATACTCGGTGCAGTGAAATAACTGATTAATCCAACGGGGAATAAAAGTAGTCAGAGGAGATGTCCTTAGTTGGAGCGGCAGTACCAAACAGTTAATCGCCATCCGTCCAACACTGACAAATCTTTGGAAAGGCCAGGGCCATGTTCAGTAGGACATAACGTTCTACTGAACAGGCATGCCTCTCTGTCTTGTAGAGTAGGGATTGGAGCTGGTTCTTAAATGGTTGATTTTTGGGAGTGAGGATGTACTCGGTGGTAGTGTGTCTGTTTGTAGAGTAGATATAATATGTACATGCATAAAACAGCCCTTTCATATTCAGTATTGGATGTTAGTGACATACATTTCATACCTGTGCAAGATATACTATCTTGGATGAAAGCATCTTACAATTATGCATTGTTTATTATTTACATACGTCTACAAATGGCTGTGAAACGTCTACTAGTGGCACAGAGAGGCCCTAACTCTAGAACAACAGCTCTGGTCAAAGTGAAAATGGAGTGAAAAAGGATACCAGCTCTGCTTCGGAATCATCAGGCTATTCGTTTAACCTCTCATGCCAGACACCAGATAGATACAGTACATCGAATGAGTGGACATGGAGTGCAGAAGATGGCTGCTCTGTCTGTGGTGAATGCATCCACAAGGCTGACTAGCAGGGTTTCTCAAGGGCTCTGTCTCTGCTAGCCCCACACAGAGTGTTACAGAGACCCTCATGTCTCGCTACTCTCACTAACATCTCTTAATCGGCCCCCACCTCTCCTTCTTCCTCTCCCTCTCTCGTTACCTGGGAGACTGGGGAGAAAAGATTACGCTGCGACCTGGTGCGATCAGAAAACTCTGTGTCCTTTTGGAAGGGTTACCGCCCCGGCCCCATGCCTCTGCTCTCCCACTGTACTTACTCAGCAGATGGGCCTGAGCCCCAGCTTGGAGCTCTGAGCTGGGGCTGGGCATGAGCTCGGTGCTCTGATCTGGGGCTTAGGACTGAGCTCGGACCTCTGAACTGGAGCTCTCTCTGTGGAGGCCTCTTCAGTCCCCTGGGAACACTTGTCTGTAGCAAAGAGAGGACTCTGGGTTTTACTTTAGGCTGACCTTGTGGCAATGCTTTGCCAATGGCTCAGGGGTCAAACGCTGTGTAAACATAGAGATAACACAAAAATACCTATCCATCTCGAGCATTTTACACTGTTTAACAAAAACAGACCATTCCATTTMCTCCATTCCAGCCATTATTATGAGCCGCTCTCCCCTCAGCAGCCTCCACTGCTACACACCCACTTGAGAAGCCATGTAGAGTGATTCCTCACAAAACCCAGACAAAAGAAGACCATGATTTTGGGGATTTTCACAAAATGGAATCCATAGAATAGTCCGTTAAACAAAGGATTGTTGACAAATATTTGACATTTGTATCTAAAAGCATAATTGAGAAATAATTGATTAAAGTTGCCATATTAATTATGTTTTGGCCTTACCCAGGCCTCCTTTAATACTCTATAGTGTTTCATCTGTAGGTGCTACAAAGCAAACATTGGTGTCATATCCTACTGGGCACAGACGTCAGTTTAATGTCTAGTTTTGATTTACATTTGGTTGAGTTGTCAACTAATGTGAATTTAATGTGAAATCAACAAAAAATGTCACCATGTCATTGGATTTAGGTTGAAGGTTGGGTGAATAAAAGACAAAATGACCCTTGCGTTGATGACTTTTTGCAAATCTAATTAATTTCCCACGTTGATTCAATGTCATCACATAGTTTTTTGGCGTTGAAATGATGTGGAAACAGCATTGATTTAACCCGTTTTTGCCCAGTGGGATGAAGCTTTACTCCTTGCTCTGTAATATGAGTAGTATTTGGATTTCAAAAAGTTCTTTTTTTACATTACAATTATTGGCATCGCTGTTTTCAATACTTTGTGCACCCTCCCCTTGCAAGGATAACGGCACTGAGCCTTTTTCTACAATGTTTTATGAGATTGGAGAACACAATTGGAGAAATCTTAGACCATTCCTCCATACAGAATCTTTCCAGATCCTTGATATCAATCGGTCTACTCTTGTGGACTGCCCTCTTCATTTCAAGCCATAGGTTTCAATGGGGTTCAAGTTCGTAGACTGAAATGGCCATTGCAAAATGTTGATTTTGTGGTCAATTATCAATTTCTTTGTGGATTTTGATGTGAGCTTGGGGTCATTGTCTTGCTGGAAGATCCACCTGTGGACAAGTTTCAGCCTCCTGGCAGAGGCAACCAGGTTTTTTGGCTAAAATGTCCTGGTTACTATGTACTTGGTCGAGTTCATTATGCCATTGACCTTAACAAGGGCTCCAGGACCAGCAGCCCCATACATCAAAGATCCACCACCATATTTTACAGTAGGTATGATGTTCTTTTCTCCATATGCATCCTTCGTTTAATACATACCTGCCACTGCTGTGTGGCTAAAACCTCTACATTCGTCTAATATGACCATAGCACCTGTTTCCAATCCAAGTGTCAATGCTGTTTAGCAAACTCCCAGTGTTTACATTTGTTGGTCACTCTTAATAAATAAAAAATTCTGGCAACCCTTACAAAGAGCATATTGGCATGGAGGTGGCGTCGAATTGTAATTTAAGAGATTTGGTGACCCCGAGATGGGACCGAGTATTGCAATTCTCCAACTTTGGCCCTTAGATTTTTCTTTGCCTCCAGAACCATCTTCCATACTGTGCGTGGGGACAAGATACACATGCATCCTCTATCAGGAAAGTTTATGTCTGTTCCAGTTGGTTTACACTTCTTAAATTGATTTAAGTGAAACAGGAAGCCATGTAAAGCCACATTTCAATGTCTTAAATTAATGCAGATTTAATTTTGTTTGATTTAATTTATAATAATGTTTAGGGTGGCCAATCATTTTGACACCTCTCTTTTTGAGAACAAAAGTATTACTTATTAAAGAAAATGTCTTTATATGAGCAATTGTATTAGTGTAAAATAATATATATATATATTTTTTAGCATACAATATTGCTTAGTATTTGTGTTATTTGTTTTATAAATTTTTTTTGCTAATCTTTATCAATCGTGCCAATGATGTTGGAGGTGAATATGTGCTTGTCAGTGTGCTTGTCAAGATGCATAGTGTATTTACATAGGTGTATGTGTGTATGTACTGTAGGAATGTATTTGTTCCATGTCTACTGTATTTCCCTGACATCCCCCTCTCCTTTACTCTTTCTCACATCTCCCTCTCCTCCTTTTTCTTTCTTTCTGTCCTTCTCATTTCTCTCTCCTCTCCATTTCCTCTCCTCCCCTCACACTGATGTCTCTTCTTCCTTCTCTCTCCCTGTGTGTCAGTGAAGACGAGGGAGAGGGGAGAGAAAGAGACCTAGCTTGCTTTCTGCCGGCTCTGCATTATGAGAGTAGGAGAGAGAGGGAGAGAGAGCGAGGGAGAGAGAGCGAGGGAGAGAGAGAAAAAGAGAGAGGGAGAGAGCGCTAGCAGCAGTTAAGCAGAGAGACTGTGCCAAGAGGAGAAATGCAGCACTGCATTATGAAAGCCACAGGATAGCCCACTCGCCTCTGAGAAACCTATAGGAGAGAGAGAGAGAGAGAGAGAGAGAGAGAGAGAGAGAGAGAGAGAAGAGAGAGAGAGAGAGAGAGAGAGAGAGAGAGAGAGAGAGAGAGAGAGAGAGAGAGAGAGAGAGAGAGAGAGAGAGAGAGAGAGAGAGAGAGAGAGAGAGAGAGAGAGAGAGAGAGAGAGAGAGAGAGAGAGAGAGAGAGAGAGAGAGAGAGAGAGAGAGAGAGAGAGAGAAGGATGAAATATGTTGTATTCTGGGTTACTATGCATTTCCCTGCAATAGTACAGTATATAGCAACACCAGTTATTATCATTTAGTAGGGTATTTTAGAACAAAGGACCAATTTGATCCAAGCTTTTCTTCAAACAGGGTTGACTTGAAAACAAACATTGCACTAGGCAGGTCTCTATAGACTTTTGGTTTGAAGGTCTGGCTACGTGTGTACAATACAGGACTTTTATGTCAGTTTTCACTGCACATTTTCCCTTTGCTTCCTTACGGCTGACTGACATTCAGTGGTCCTTGATAGAGATGACGAGGAAACGTCTGATATGAACGCTTGTCATAGGAAACACCTCCTGTTCCTCTCAGTCGGAGCATGGGAGGAGACTTTGCATGCGGATTCTATTTCAGGAGACTTGGAGTGGAGCCACAGAGAGAGCTCCATCAACACACACACACCACCCACACACACACACACACACACACACACACACACACACACCACACACACACACACACACACACACACACACACACACACACACAACACACACACACACACACACCACACACACACACACCACACATACATACATACATACATACATACATACATACATACATACATACATACATACATACATACATACATACATACATACATACATACATACATACATACATACACAGAGAGAGAAGGAAAACTCTCTCTCCACATCTACACTCCCCTACGTATTTATTTGGACAGTGAAGCTAAGATGTTTAATATGGCTCTATACCACCATTGTGGATTTAAAATCAAGTGTTTTATATGAGGCGACAGTAGAGAATGCCACCCCTTATTTGAGGGTATTTTCATATATATCTCTGTTATACCATTTAGGAATTAAAGCACTTTATGTATCTAATCCCCCCATTTGAAGTTACAGTGCCTTCAGAGAGTATTCACGCCCCTTGACTTTTTCCACATTTTGTTATGTTACAGCCTGAATTTAAAATATATTAAATTGAGATGTTTTGTCACTGGCCTACACACACTACCCTATAATGTCAAACTGGAATTATGTTTTTAGAAATGTTTAGAAATTAATCAAAATGAAAAGCTGAAATATTCAATAAGTATTCAACCCCTTTGTTATGGCAAGCCTTAACAAGTTCAGGAGTAAATATGTGCTTAACAAGTCACATAATAAGTTGGACTCACTCAGTGTGCAATAATAGTTTTTGACATGATTTTAAACACTAACATCTCTGTGACCCACACATACAAGTATCTGTAAGATCCCTCAGTCGAGAAGTTAATTTCAAACACCGATTCAACAATGAAGACGAGGGAGGTTTTCCAATACCTCACAAAGAACGGCACCTATTGGTATATCATAAAAATAAAAAAAATAAACAGACATTGAATATCCCTTTGAGCATGGTGAAGTACACCCAGTCACTACAAAGATATAGGCGTCCTTCCTAATTCAGTTGCCGGAGCAGAAGGAAACCGCTCAGGGATTTCACCGAGGCCAATGGTTACTTTAAAACAGTTACAGATAATAATGATGAGTGAGAATGTTACATAGGCATAAATATCATACCCCCCCAAAAATGCTAAACTCTCCCCTTATTGGTAATGGTGAGAGATGCATGTTTTGGGGGCATGATCTTTGCGCATCTGTAATTTTCTCACTCATCATTATTCCAGATTCATTCATGATTATCACGTTTGCATCCACATTAGAAGTATTAAGAAATATGTTATATTCTTGTTTACAATAAAAGTGACTCCAAAATGACACAATACATTTTTTACCATTCAGTTCTATTGGGCAGAACATAATCAAAAACACAACCAAAACCATCTGTAAATGTATTCAAAAGGTTTGCAGTGTCACAAGCTTTGTAGTCATTGTGTGCTAGGAATATGGGACCAAATACAAAACTTTAACTAAATGTAATACACTATAAGTGAATTTGTCCAAATACTTATGGCAACTTCAAATGGAGAAACTAGATACATAAAGTGTCCAAACAGTAAAACGAATACACTACCAGACCAAAAGTATGTGGACGCCTGTTCGTCAAACATCTCATTCCAAAATCATGGGCATTAATATGGAGTTGGTCCCCGCTTTGCTGCTATAACAGCCTCCACTCTTCTGTGAAGGCTTTCCACTAGATGTTGGAACATTGTTGCGGGGACTTGCTTCCATTCAGCCACAAGAGCGTTAGTGAAGTCGGGCACTGATTTTGGGCGATTAGGCCTGGCTCGCAGTCGGCATTACAATTTATCCCAAAGGTGTTCGATGGGGTTGAGGTCAGGGCTCTATGCAGGTCAGTCAAGTTCTTTCACACTGACAAACCATTTCTGTATGGACCTCGCTTTGTGCACAGGGGAATTGTCATGCTGAAACAGGAAAGGGCCTTCTCCAAACTTTTGCCACAAAGTTGGAAGCACAGAATCATCTACAATGTCATTGTATGCTGTAGCATTAAGATTTCCCTTCATTGGAACTAAGGGGCCTAGCCCGAATCATGAAAAACAGGCCCAGACAGTTATTCCACCTCCACCAAACTTTACAGTTGGCACTATGCATTGGGGCAGGTAGCGTTCTCCTGGCATCCGCCAAACTCAGATTCATCTGTCGGACTGCCAGATGGTGAAGCGTGATTCATCACTCCAGAGACAGCCTTTCCACTGCACCAGAGTCCAATGGTGGCGAGCTTTACACCACTCCAGACGATGCTTGGCGTTGCGCATGGTGATCTTAGGCTTGTGTGCGGCCATTCCATGAAGCTCCCGACAAACCATTCTTGTGCTGATGTTGCTTCCAGAGGCAGTTTGGAACTCAGTTGTCAGTGTTGCAACTGAGGACAGACAATTTTTACGTTCCACGCGCTTCAGCACTTGGCGGTCCTGTTCTGTGAGCTTGTGTGGCCTACCACTTCACGGCTGAGCTGTTGTTGCGCTGAGACTAGACATTTCCACTTCACAATAACAGCACTTACAGTTGACCGGGGAAGCTCTAGCAGGGAAGAAATTTGACGAACTGACTTGTTGGAAAGGTGGCGTCCTATGACGGTACCACATTGAATGTCACTGAGCTCTTCAGTAAGGCCATTCTACTGCCAAAGTCTGTCTATAGCGATTGCATGGCTGTGTGCTCGATTTTACACACCTGTCAGCAGCGGGTGTGGCTGAAATAGCCAAATCTACTACTTTGAAGGGGTGTCCACATACTTTTGTATATATAGTGTATGTATGGAAATACCCTCAAATTAAAGGTGACATGCTTTACTGTCGCTTTATACTAAACATTTGATCTCAAATCTAAAATGCTGGAGCAAAGAGAAAAATTAAAGGTCTAGCTTCCGCTGTCCAAATAAAAACGCCTTTTGGCATTTCTAGGGCCATTAAGGCCTTGCTCATGTGTTGACTTAGATTCAGGGACAAAGATGATAAATTAACCACACATTTGTTATAGCCCAGAGTTTGAACAAAAGATGATGTGACATTTGGGGTTGTCTTGGTGTTTTTGACCAGACATAACATCGGTTGTTCAATCAAAAGGTATTTGTCTTCTTTTTCCTAAACAACCTTTTAGTTAGGGTCATGACCTTTAAACTAGTGGTGATCGGTTATTTCTCTGTTTTTAAACAACTAATTGACCGACGTCGGTTAAATTATTTTAATTCCATTTAGTTCAGGTTTTTTGTGTGAGCTCAATGTGCACATTGCAGTTTCTCTAACGATAACTCATATCCAGCCTGAACTGTGTGATGTAGTAGGGAGTTGTGGTTTCCAACAGGCCAATATTCTACATAGTTTAGTGCATAAAACGGATTATTAACTACAATGACCATAATCCATTGCACATCTACTTGTCCAGTCTGTTTCTTTTAGGCCTGCTACTGAAGAGAGACAAATGCAGGATAGTGAGGGGATATAGAGAGCAGTTGTTGCTTCACGATCTCACCTGAAAATACATGATCTAAGTGATTGATAGTTGGCATTCAGCAGTCAGAAAAGTATGCCTTTTTGCTTTGAAGAACTACAAAATTGTGATTTTGTCAGACAGCATAGGCAACAGTTCTACAGAAATGGGATGACTTGGAATGAAAAAGTAAAGTAATCAAATAAACAAATGTAATATACACAACTGAAATATTTTATTAAAGTAATGTGAATAAATTATGGTTAATAAGTGATAAGCAGTAATGGGCAGTCACTACCACCATGGGACTTTGATTGTTTTATTTATGTGTTGTTACAGCATTCAACCCAAATAATTGAAAGCGAAAGCGAAAACCGTGATTGTTTTTTAGTAATCGAACCGAAACTGAACCGACCTCAAAAAGCATTAATTGCTCAGCACTACTTTAAACAGAGACAGTGCTTTTCTGTGGTGACTTCAAAAGATGATGCTTTGGATGACTGGGATCCATAGCCTTTTATTGAGACACTGTAGACTTGTGTGCAGACACAGGATGATTTTCATGGAATTCATGTAAAATCAACCTAAAATCAACCTGATTGAAAAGCTTGCCCTAGTTGRTTGTAATCTTTAAATGGCCATGATGAACATAAGTATGACATTACGGAAGATCAATCCACCTACGCATAGACAGCAATAGAGAGACATGAAACATTGTCTATGCTTCAATCTGCTGCAGTCATCCTGCACATTTCACACTATGCTTTGTTAGTCAGATCTGGTCATATTAGGCTTGGGTTTAATCATTTCATATTTTCTGGCATTATGCACCAAAGAGTAGTACTGTATGGAGATTGTAGCCTATATCTGAGAGATTTTCAGCATACTGTACTAAACGAGGCAACAATCAGCACAGCCAGTGAGTAACACCCCTCCAAGGAAAAGCTGACATTATACTAGTGTACATGTTGGAGAGAAGCATGAAATCTCTCAGTTGAGAAATCCGACTGTTCATTACTTTATTTAACATTTACATTTAAGTCATTTAGCAGACGCTCTTATCCAGAGCGACTTACAAATTGGAAAGTTCATACATATTCATCCTGGTCCCCCCGTGGGGAATGAACCCACAACCCTGGCGTTGCAAGCGCCATGCTCTACCAACTGAGCCACATCTGAGTTTGATTTTATCACAGTACCAGCAGGGTGCCTTTACCGTTACGAAATTGTATATGATAAAAACGGCATATCAACTGAACTACCTCAGCTTATATTTAACCATACAAACAGTGAAATTAATTGTTGGCCATGTAAATGACAGTAGTTAGGATAAACTAAAACTAAGAAAATAACTTTGGTAGTGCAGATACTGTATATAACCACCGTTCTCTCTCTCTCCTCTATGTGTCTTCAGGAGGGTCAGGAGCTGATCGATGAGAAGCCGGAGCTGCGTTCGGTGGTGCAGCAGAAGCTGGAGGAGATCAGGGAGTGCTGGACGGACCTGGAGAGCACCACCAAGGCCAAGGCCCGGGCTCTGTTTGAGAACAACAAGCCAGAGCCGGTGGTGAAGAGCTACTCAGACCTGGACCACCAGCTCTCTGGCCTGGAGAAACAGCCCCCTCAGCTGGAGCAGGCTCACCATCTGCCCACCTTCAATGAGCAGCTGCATAAATTCCAGGTGTCTATCTGTGGAGGCTGCTGAGGGGAGAACGGCTCATAATAATGGCCGGAACACAGCAAATGGAATGACATCAAACACCTGGAAACCATGTGTTTGATGTCTTTGATACCATTCCACTGACTCCGCTCCAGTCATTACCACGAGCCCGTCCTCCCCAATTAAGGTGTCACCAACCGCCTGTGGTGTCTGTTTACTGTTATAGGTTGTTTTTTATGTTTTTTGTTTAAAGGCAGTTATTTTGTGACAAAGACTTTGTGCTTCGGACAACTTATATCAGAACATGGAGACTACATTTAAGAGTGTAACACAACACATTTCAACTACATTTTCAATGAGTTTATGTAATATTTACAATCCATTCTACTGTCTGTTAATGCTATAGAAGCCGTTGTTGTGATTTTTCTGTGCCAAGTTCCCGCCCACCAGCCACTAGGTTGGTTGACATTAAAGAATGCACCGTATGCTTTGTTCTTAAAGCCGTCTAACCCATTACATAACATTGAAACACAACACACACATAAGAAAATAGCTGAAAGTGCTGTTCAAGCCCATGTGCTGTGTGTTTGGGGCATCAGTCTCTCATCATCTAGCTCTAACATGACCTTTCCTTCCCTCGGGCTGGCCTTCCTCAGTCTCAGATGGGGGACTTGTACAAGGACGTAGGGGAACTAGGATCCCTCCAGGGGGTGTGCCTCCCCCAGCGAGGCAGCCTGGTGAAAGCCGGGGAGGGAGAAGGGGGCGAGCAGCCAGCTGTGGTGGAGACCCGCATCGTGCGCCTCATCGAGCCCCTGAAGGAGAGACGTCGCATCCTGCTGGCCTCCAAGGAGATGCATCAGGTCGCCCAGGACCTGGAGGAAGAGATAGTGAGTGACTGACACACTTCATTACTCCATGGTGCCTCCAGCCTTTCTTACTCTCTATCTATCCCTCTCTTCCTGGTATAACTTAATATATCCATATATTCAGTTTGTTTCTATCCTATAGCCTCATAAGGTCTCTAATATGTTTTTCTAAATGTTTCTTATGTTATATGGCCAAAGGTTTAATATGTCTCCCATCCTTGATCAATTAAACCACCAGGCTCTCCTATCAATGAGATAGGTATGTACAGACAGTCACTGATGACAATTTGCTGATGTTATAGCTGTGGATCCAGGAGCGGCTTCCTCTGGCTTCCTCTAAGGATTACGGCAACAACCTGCAGAGTGTTCAGCAGCATGTCAAGATCAACCAGGTGAGAGACAGATTACCTCTATACAAGCACACAACACTATCTCCTCACAGCACAGTATCAACTCAATCACTAGCCCTGCTCAGCTCAGACCTAACTACAGTCCCCACAACACTAAACCATGGTTGTGTTCAGTAGGGAACACCGCCACACATTTCTGGTGAAGGAAAACGATAGTACCTCCCCAGATACTACCTCCCCATTTCACTCTGTTTGGAGGCGTTTTCTTCCAGCTGAACATGACCCCTGTCTCTTATTGGTCCGTCAGACGCTGCAGAGGGATCTGCAGGGTCGCCGAGCGCGGGTTGAGGAGGTGTTGGACCGGGCGGGGATCATCGCCTCTCTGCGGACCCCCGAGGTGGACTTTGTGCGCGAGGGGGCAGGGCACGTGCGTCAGCTTTGGGAGGTGCTGAGGCTAGAGGCGGAGAGGAGGTCTGTGATGCTGGATGTGGTGCTGCAGGCCCAGCAGTACTACAGCGAGGCGGCCAAGGTCGAGTCCTGGCTGGCAGGCCAGAAACTGCACCTCATCAGCGAGGAGAAGGGTATGGTACGTATGGCTGGCATGGTATCATGAGACTGAACTGGCAGGGTGGGCATGAGACTGGCCCATTGGTTAGTGGACAGTGCTCCAGGAGGACTTTTACCATAATTTGTCTGCTGTGCCTTTCTTTTACAAACAATTTACATCTGGGTGATGGTTTGTTTGTAAAAATGTATGTATCTGTGAACAAGGATTTGGTCCCTAATATGAGGTCCCTCTTGTGTAGGACGAAGCAAGCACCCTGCAGCTGCTGAAGGAGCACCTGGCCTTGGAGGCGATGGTGGAGAACTACGCTGAGACAGTGGGCATGCTCTCCCAGCAGTGTCAGAGGCAGCTGGAACTGGCACACCCAGACAGGCATGAGGAGACACACTGACAGTCACTCTCAGGCTCAGACTAGATCTAAACACATCCTTCAATGATACCCACAAACAACGGCTAATTTATTAGTGGAATTTTACCATAGACCATGGAGCAAATAAAATGATCTCAGTTTGTATAGGCTACAAAATGTCAGTGAATGATCCGTTCTCTTACTGTCTACTGTGTAAACATCACGCTCAATATCCCCTCTCTCTGTGGCAGTGAGGGGATCACCAAGCAGCAGTCCCACATAGACCGTCTGTACGTGTCTCTGAAGGACATGGTGGAGCACAGGAAGACCAAGCTGGAGCAGCAGTATTGGATGTACCAGCTCAACAGAGAAGTGGAGGAGTTAGAGAAGTGGATCACTGAGCGGGAGGCCGTTGCCAGCTCCACTGAGCTGGGCCAAGACCTGGAAGATGTCACGGTCAGTCTGTCAATCAATCAGTCAGGCAATCAATCAATCAATTGATGATTCATGTGCACAATCAGTCCCTGGCAAATGGCATTGTCATGTGTTTATTCAATAAACATAATTTGATGTGAGTATTTGGGTTTTCAAGTGCACCATAAACACAGAACTGAGTGAGACAAAACAAAATGTAATAAAAATAGCGTCAATGAAATGGAAATGTGAAATATGATACATGCCCTCTATAACTTTGGTCCCAAGCTTATTTTGGTCTCTCTCTCACACAGATGCTACAAGAAAAATTCACCAAGTTCTGCTCAGAGACCAACAGCATAGGCCAACAGAGGATGGAGCAGGTGAATAAGATGGTGAACGAGATGATAGACTGCGGCCACACGGACGCGGCCACCATCGCTGAGTGGAAGGATGGACTGAACGAGTCATGGGCCGACCTACTGGAGCTCATGGAAACCCGAGGACAGATGCTGACAGCATCATACCAGCTGCACAAGTTCTTCACTGACTGCAAAGAGGTATACCTTAGTGTTTCCACAATATTATTTTCTATGAGGGGGAACATAGGCCCCCAAATCAACATCAAGTTCCTCTTTGACCAAAATGTTTAATTGAAACCAATTGAATCCAAATAAATGTAGGCAGAGGGATACAGAGCTAGGCAGAGAGGCCTGACCTGCCTGTACAATTGTGAAATAAACCCTAGTACGGCTCGGCTGGATTTATATTAGATAACATCAGACAGCGTAATGTTTGGAGGTGCTGGTAGACCGTAGACAGTGTAGACACTGTGGTCTTGCTATTATCCTGATGTGTGAGGTACTATTTCTGAGGGTCTTGTGATGATGATGATGCTGTCTGTCCTGTGCTGTGCTGTAGGTCTTGGTTCAGATTGCGGGGAAGATGAGGCAACTACCAGAGGTGAGGGCGTGCCAAGCCAGCATCGCCAACCCGGCCACGCTGCAGAGGCTCATGCGCTCGTTTGAGCACGCCCTCCAGCTGCTTGTCTCACAGGTGAGTGTAAATTCCTCTATGACCTTGAGAAACATCAATGCTCTCTGGGTCTCCTCTAACACCCATCAGTCAAATAAGTAATTCTCCTGGAGGGCATAAGTATGTTACAGATGTTAACCCCAAGATACACAGTGGAGCCGTAAACAGAATACCATTATGCGCACAGTAGCAAAGATGAAAGATATTGTGCACGGACTCGAGTCATACTTTTGCCTCAACCTCACACCTGATTAACTTGGCTGTAAACTAAACTGAAGACCAACTATGATTAGATAATGATTTGAGATGACAGAGGCATGTCCTGTGTGGTACTCCAGGTAAGGCAGCTGCAGGAGAACGCAGCCCAGCTGAGGGCCATCTACGCCGGGGAAAAGGCAGAGGCCATAATGAGCAAGGAACAGGAAGTGATGTCAGCATGGAAGGAGTTGCTGGTTTCCTGTGAGGCCAGTCGCGTGCAGGTCACATCGGTGACAGACAAGGTCCAGTTCTTCTCAGTGGTGCGTGAGCATCTCATGTGGATGGAAGGCATCATGGGACAGATTGGAGGGGACGACCCCAGGTAAGTAATTAAAGGTCTCCTTACCTGAACTGAAGTCTAATTGTCAGCCATTTTGTTAATATCATACCTCTGATACTTGACTTGAGAAATAGGCTCTGCTTAATTTACGGGTAAAAAAAATAACTGTATCTGTAATGTATCTGTAATGTTCTATTTTAGTTACCATTTCAGGCACCCCTAGTTGAGCTAATTCCTTCTTGGCTTGCACATACTGTAGGGTGTATGGTCCCATTCATGTTATGCAATAAAGCTCTCTTTACTGCCTAGTTTAAAAATAAAACGCTTAGCCACCTTGACCTTAATGTATTCTGCCATTCAGTTTTTGTTAATAGTATTTAAGTAGTCCTGATTCTTATTTTAATTTATGTATGACAGGATGTTCACATCGCTCATTTACTCTACTTTCTACAGTTAGTTTCTCAGTACACTAACCAGGCACTTGGCTAACATTTCACACATACACTTTACATACTACTGAACTAAGCCGGGCCAGCCTGTACTTCGCTGGCATGTTTACAGTATGTATCCACCATATAGTTACTAAAACCATGCTGGAAAGGACGACTTGAAAATAAAATATCCAAGCCAGCACAATAAAGTATGGTTTGAAACGGAATGATATAGTGTTATAATGGTAATAGGTCGCTCTCTTCACTGGACTCTTCTTTTCTGACATTTGCATGGTGTGCTTCCCTCCTGTCTGACCTGGTCCTATGGGGTGGCTTCTGCCAGGGATTCGTCCTCTGCGGAGGTGATGATGAAACAACATGGTGAGCTGAAAGCCAAGATGGACGGCCGCAGTAAGACCCTACAACAGTGTGTCGAGCTGGGAAAGATCCTGTTGGCCGCAGGCAACCCAGCAGCTGAGGAGGTCAGCATCACACACAACACAACACACTGTATGCACAAAAATCACACAGCCTCACATACAACATAACACTCTGTATGCAGCAAAACAACACAACACTCTGTATGCAGCAAAACCACACAGCCTCACATACAACACAATACTCTGTATGCAGCAAAACAACACAACACTCTGTATGCAGCAAAACCACACAGCCTCACATACAACACAACACTCTGTATGCAGCAAAACACACAGCCTCACATACAACACAACACTCTGTATGCAGCAAAACCACACAGCCTCACCATACAACACAACACACTGTATGCAGCAAAACCACACAGCCTCACATACAACACAACACTCTGTATGCAGCAAAACCACACAGCCTCACATACAACACAACACATGTATGCAGCAAAACCACACAGCCTCACATACCAACACAACACTCTGTATGCAGCAAAACAACACAACACTCTGTTGCAGCAAACCACACAGCCTCACATACCAACAAACACTCTGTATGCAGCAAAACAACACAGCCTCACATACAACACAACACTCTGTATGCAGCAAAACAACACAGCCTCACATACAACAACAACACTCTGTATGCAGAAAAGCTGGTTGAATCAACGTAGTTTCCAACATCCTATCAACCCCAAAAATGTATGTGATGAACATGGAGAACTCATTGGATTTGTAAAAAGTCATCAACATAAGGACATTTCATATTTTGGTCACATAACTTTTAACCTAAATCCAAAGGCGTAACATCTTTTGTTGATTTCACGTTGAAATATTTGACAACTCAACCAAATGTAAATCAATACTAGACGTTGAACTGACATCTGTGCCCAGTGGATACACAACACACTATGCAGCAAAACCACATTTCAATCATGCAGTGTTATTGTAACTAAAAAATAACAATAGATATTGTATAAGTGTGTCTTCAATGATGTGTGTAAGGAGGTGTATCACTAAACCTCATATGATAATGATAAAATTCTCTGTCAAGACTGACTTAAAATATTTTGATAAATTGTCATTACGTTACATTTTCTTGTAATTTGAATGCACCCAATCTCTCTCTCTCTCTCTCTTCTCTCCTCTCTCGTCTCTCTCTCTCTCCTCTCTCTCTCTCTCTCTCTCTCTCTCTCTCTCTCCTCTCTCTCTCTCTCTCTCTCTCTCTCTCTCTCTCCACAGATAAAGGAGAAGTTGGACACACTCCTGGCTAAGCAGAAGGATCTCTCTGAGAGATGGGACAAACACCAGGAAAAGCTACAGCGCAGTGAGTGACTCACTACACTGTAAGGCACTGTGGAGGGAGCACAAAGAGATCTCAGGCAGCACTGCAGAATTTTTTATATGGAAGGAAGGAAGGGCTCGTGCTCAAGAGAAGTACTGGTTTTACGATCGTGCCTCAGCGAACGGCTTTCACTATGAATATTTAATGTGTGTGTGTGTGTGTGTGTGTGTGTGTGTGTGTGTGTGTGTGTGTGTGTGTGTGTGTGTTGTGTGTGTGTGTGTGTGTGTGTGTGTGTGTGTGTGTGTGTGTTGTGTGTGTGTGTGTGTGTGTGTGTGTGTGTGTGTGTGTGTGGGTTGTGGTGTGGTGGTTGTGTGTGTGATGTGTGTGTGTGTGTGTGTGTGTGTGTGCTTCAACAATCATTTCAACGTGACTAGACTAGACGACACGTTACAAAACAGTACAGCCATTTTTTTCTTGAGCGGAAGGGGGGTGGCGGAACATAATTGCAAATAATATTTACACTGCAAATTGGTCACAATAATCACAAACAGATATAATATTTGACTAAAACATAATAATTTCAAACCTTGCTTACATTTGTATATGATCACGTCTCTCTCTATTATGTGTGGGAATACTTGGGAACAGAAATCCAAAATGTAAAACTCTTGGAGCTGATTTCTTGTTGTTTTACAGTCTTTTATGTCCCCAAAAAATAAATAATATATATTTATATATATATAATTATTTTTGGCTCAGAAAACTTGGGGAGCCAAATAAAACCCTGACCTAGCACTAGAGTTGAGATAACCACCTGTAACTTTCATGTAAATCATTAATTGATGTCAGTGGGAGACAAATTCATGCCCATTCAGCATAAATGTGTACAGTATATGAGCTTTGGTTAATGTTAAAAGACTTTGTTATAATAAGAACTATCGAATTGAGCATGCCCATCTCTTCTTCTCTCCTTCAGAGAAGGATCAGTTCCAGTATGCCCAGGAGACGGTGAAGGCGGAGGCCTGGCTGAAGGCCAAGGAGCCGCTAATCAACTCCAGCTCCAACTCCAGGGAGGCTGGGGGTGCTGGAGGAGAGGCCCAGGCTCAGACTGACGAGGTGGAGCAGCTCATCCTCCGCCACGAGGCCTTCCGTAAGGCTGCAGCCACCTGGAAGGAGCGCTTCAGCTCACTGAGACAGCTCTCCAACGTAAGCTCTTCTTTAGATAGATACAGACAGTCTACTGTAATGTCCCACTGGCTCGTCATTGTTGGCACTGTCTGGTGACAAAGCAGATTTACTTAAGTCTTTGCTTATGTCTGTTGTCTAACATACAGTACCGGTCAAAAGTTTGTACACACCTACTCATTGTTCTTTACTTTCACTATTTTCTACATTGTAGAATAATAGTGAAGAGATCAACATTTTGCAATAACACATATGGAATCATGTAGTAACCAAAAAAGTGTTAACCAAATCAAAATATATTTTAGATTTTAGATTCTTCAAGGTAGCCACCCTTTGTCTTGATGACATCTTTGCACACTCTTGTTATTCTCTCAACCGGCTTCACCTGGAATTATTTTCCAACAGTCTTGAAGGAGTTTCTACATATGCTGAGCACTTGTTGGCGGCTTTTCCGTCACTCTGTGGTCCAACTCATCCTCCTCGCTGCTTCACGGTGGGAACTACACATGCGGATATCATCCGTTCACCTATTCTGCGTCTCACAAAGACAGGGTGGTTGGAACCAAAATATCTCACATTTGGAGTCATCAGACCAAAGGACAGATTTCCACCGGTCTAATGTCCATTGATTGGATTTCTTGGCCCAAGCAAGTCTCTTCTTCTTATTGGTGTCCTTTAGTAGTGGTTTCTTTGCAGCAATTCGACCATGAAGGCCTGATTCACACAGTCTCTTCTGAACAGTTGATGTTGAGATGTGTCTGTTACTTGAACATTGTGAAGCATTTATTTGGGCTGCAATTTCTGAGGCCGGTAACTCTAATGAACTTATCCTTTGCAGGAGAGGTAACTCTGTGTCTTCCTTTCCTGTGGCTGTCCTCATGAGAGCCAGTTCCATCACAGCGCTTGATGGTTTTTGTGACTGCACTTGAAGAAACTTCCAAAGTTCTTGAAATTTTCCGGATTGACTGACCTTCATGTCTTAAAGTAATGATGGACTTTCGTTTCTCTGCTTATTTCAGATGTTCTTGCCATAATATGGACTTGGTCTTTTACCAAATAGGGCTATCTTCTGTATACAACCCCTACCATGTCACAACACAACTGATTGGCTCAAAGAAATTCCACAAATTAACCTTTAACAAGGCACACCTGTTAATTGAAATGCATTCCAGGTGACTACCTCATGAAGCTGTTTGAGAGAATACTAAGAGTGTACACAGCTGTCATCAAGTCAAAGGGTGGCTACTTTGAAGAATCTCAAATATAAAATATATTTTGATTTGTTTAACACTTTTTTGGTTACTACATGATTCCATATGTGTTATTTCATCATTTTGATGTCTTCACTATTATTCTACAATATAGAAAATATGAAAAATAAAGAAAAACCATTGAATCAGTAGGTGTGTCCAAACTTTTGACTGGTACTGTATCTGTTAGGATTTTGTTTTCTTTCTTAGCCAAAGGGTTTCGTTCAGAAGTTTGATTAAATAGTTTACAAGACAAGAAAGGTATTTTAAGTACAGTTTGTCCAGTGTAGTTTGCCAACTCTATACCTGCTAATTGTTTTGCTGTTATGTTTTTCATTACTCTTCACTGCAATCTTGACTTTCAGGCAGAGAAGCTGAGAGAAGAACAGAGCAGCAAGCCTGCCCCAACACCACTCTCCAGTCGGAGGATGTTCCCATCGTCCTGCCTCACTCCGACCTTTCCCCTTGCTACCTCAACTCTGCTGAGGCAGACGGTCCAGCTGCATATTGAGCCCAGGCCCAAGCAGACTAGTCTGGGGATGGCTGCCTCTGCCTCCACTGCAGCCCAGAGGTTGGGTTCTACCATTGCCAGCTACATTCCTGTCATGAATGGCTCCAGTTACCATGGACTGGACCATCAGAGCAGCAGCGGGGGGTTGGAGAGTTCTAACTACCCTGGGCTAAACCATCAGGCCGGTGGAGGTGTGGACAGCAGCTCCAGTTACCTTGGAGTGAACCATCAGACTGCCCCTCCGCCAGTGGATAGTTCTGGCTACCTTGGACTGAACCATCAAAGCAGTGGGGGTATGGTTAGTCCAGGCTACCTACCTCAAAATCAAAGTAGTGGGAGTATGGGTAGTCCAGGCTACCTACCTCAAAATCAAAGTAGTGGGGGTATGGGTAGTCCAGGTTACCTGCCGCAAAATCAAAGCAGTGGGGGTATGGGTAGTCTAGGCTACCTGCCGCAAAATCAAAGTAGTGGGGGTACAGGTAGTCCAGGCTACCTACCGCAAAATCAAAGTAGTGGGGGTATGGGTAGTTCAGGCTACCTGCCGCAAAATCAAAGTATTGGGGGTATAGTTAGTCCAGGCTACCTTGCGCAAAATCAACACAGTGGTGGTATGGGTAGCTCAGGCTACCTTGCACAAAATCTAAGTAGTGGGAGTATGGGTAGTTCAGGCTACCTGGCTCAAAACCATCAAAGCAGTGGTGGTATGGGTAGTTCAGGCTACCTGGCTCAAAACCAAGGTAGTGGGGTTATGGGTAGTTCAGGCTTCCTTGCGCAAAACCAATGTAGTGGGATTATGGGTAGTTCAGGGTACCTTGCGCAAAATCTAAATAGTGGTGGTATGGGTAGCTCAGGCTACCTTGCACAAAATCTAAGTAGTGGGGGTATGGGTAGTTCAGGCTACATTGCACAAAACCAAGGTAGTGGGTGTATGGGTAGTTCAGGGTACCTTGCGCAAATCCAAGGTAGTGGAGGTATGGGTAGTTCTAGCTATCTGCCTCAAAGCGGTGGGGTCATGGACCCCAAAATGGCATATGCGTGGCAGCATCTGAAAGCCGACTGCATGCAGCCCAGGATCAACCATATCCACAAGGCTGTCAACCCCCTCCTGGAGGCCAGCAGGGCGCAGAGGGAACAGTTTGGGGACATCCCCATGGTAGACATGATCGGGCCAGAGTCCGGCCTGGAGCTCCTCCATGGCAGGCTTCAAAGGGACCCCCGCGGCAGCCGCTCCGACCCCCAGATGGACCACCTGCGGCGGGAGAGGGAGTACAAGCTGGGCCGCCAGACCTCCAGCGAACAGGAGATCCAGGCACGGCTCAACGAGCTGCCAATGATCGTGCGTCAGGAGCGCTATAGGCGACGCCTGGAGAGACAGTCGTCCAGCGAGCAGGAGGGCAGTGGGAAGGCTAGGACACCGAGGCAGGACGACTCCAGCGACATGGAGTCAGCCAAGGAAGGCTCTGACAAACGCTCAACGTGAGTCCAGGACTGCCTGGTCATAGCCTTAGCAGTGCTTGCTTGTGCTGTCTGTTTTTGTGGCAACTCATTTCACATGCTCATTACAAAAACAGTTGTTTCTTGTCAGCAATGTCCACTGTGATCCAAAAACTTTGATTTGGAAGGTATTGATTATATTCCCTGTTTGGGTGACTCATGGCAGAAACTGTCTCATTACAGAGAGAAGAGAGCCACCACAATGGCTGAGATTGTGGAGCAGGCCCAGGAGAGAGAGGCAGCACAAGTAAGTTATTTCACATGGATTTAACAGTATTTCCTATTTTGATACATTTATCTTGTGCACATTTTATATTTAGTTTTTGTGTAGTGAAGATACAGTTTGTTAAGCCAACCAGGCCGGCTTTCTGAATGACACACCTCTGTCCTGTCTGTTCCAGGCCAGAGGGGAGACGTACCGCCCCACCAGCAGCCTCTCAGCACCCGTGACCTACGAGCGCCCGCGCGCCCGAGACCGCCCCAAACCCCGCAGGAGACCCCGCCCCAAAGAGCCTGAGGAGAAGCGACGCTCTCGCTCGGCTCCAGCCCAGAGTCCGGCGCAACTCTTGCCGCCCTCACACACTGCCCATAACGAAGGCTTCCTGTACCGCAAACACGACTTTGAGGGCCAGCAAAAGAGTCCCAGCAGGTGGGCTATCCACCGACTCACAGTCACACACACCACATACCACACCACACACTTCACCACACCCACCCTACTACACACCACACACATAGCACACCACAATGCACACCCCACCACACAACACACCCCACCAAACACCACACAACACACCCCACAGAATTAAACGGTTACTGTAGATCACTAAAGGATATATACAGTACTCTATTGCCATACTATGACACACATATCGATACTCTATGAATTCACTTTGGAAAAAAGGAGAAACAATAATATGTTGCACAATAAGCTGTTCTTGTTTTGCAGTAAGTCGTGGGTGAACTTGTATTGCGTGTTGTCAAAAGGAGAGATCATTTTCTACAAGGACGCCAAGAGCATCACCACACCTTACAATGAAGAAACCCCACTCGACCTGAGCGTCTGTATATGTGATAGCACCATGGGATACAAGAAGAAGAAAAATGTCTTCGTTATCAAGTATGGCTTGATGAAGAGGATATTTTTTTACTCCAACTTACTCCTTATTATAGCATATCATTATTTTCAAAACTTTTGAGTGTCTTTAATATCCTTGACTAGAGAATAGACTCTTGGTAATTCCATAACAATGACTCTCTCCTTTCTTCTCCAACAGGAAAAATGATGGCAATGACTATATTTTCCACGCAAAGGATGAGGTGAGAATGCCTGTGGTGAAAATTAACATGTTTCATCTAATGTCTTAACATCAATGATTTACTCCCATTAGAGAGCTAGATAGGCCACCTCTCTGTGCAGAACTCCTCTCTAAGGTTCTTCCTACAGTAGCTTCCTTCCTTCTAGGGAGTTTTTCTGGCCACTGTGCTTTCGCTTCTGCTTTGCTTGCTCTTTGGGGTTTAGACTGGTTATCTGTAAAGCACTTTGTGAACTCTGCTGATGTAGAAAGGGCTTTATAAAATAAACTTATTTTGATTGATTTATTGATTAAATTACTAGTCTTGCTTCTTGGTTTTGTAGAAACCCTAACATTCCCATGTCTCTGGGTGCACTGTTGCAGGAGGACCTGAAGGCTTGGGTCACTAACATCACCACCAGTATAACTGAACACGAGGAGATCGCCAAGTGGGACAAACCCACAACCTCGTCCACAGATCCTGACCGCTCGGAGAGGAAAGAGAAGTCAGAGGGTGACGCAGATGCCAGGTCAGAGAGATCTGAGATGGGAGGAGAGGTGGAGGAGGAAGAGAGGTCCGAGAAGGATAGGTCTGAGAAGAGAGAGGGGTCCGAGAAGACAGGCGAGGGCTCCGAGAAGGCAGACACGTCGGAGAGGGGTGAGATGGCAGAGGGAGGGGCAGGGGGCTCCAGCACGTCAGGGAAGAGCAAATGATCCCCGCTAAGTGGAGGAGTGGACTGCATCCAACCATCTGCCCGCTCCATCCTAACATTACCCTAAGACACCAGACGGTGGTGAGCAAGCGAGACGGAGGGAGAGTGTGTGCATTTTTGTGCATATCTTCTCTCTCTTTCTCTCTCTCTATATATATCTCTCTGTCTCTCTCTCTCCCTGTGACATCCTGAGGCTTGGGTCCTTGGACTACCTATTGTTAACTGTGACAGACTGATCTTTCAGCCTCTATCCCATGCAAAATACATCAATGCTTGTATTGCATTTTGGCCCTTGCTGGTAGGTTGGAGGATGGTGGAGATGAACCAGCTCCACCGTGTGGTCACAGGCATTCGTCAAAGTCACAACTCATTGATAATTTATCTCTTGGATTCACAGCATCTCTCAGTATATATATATATATAATATACCTATGACTGACTATGTAATGCTTTAGAAAATCCCAAGCAACGGTGAATGAAATGTCTCACAATATTTTGAAAAAGCTTTTTTTCTGAAGCAATATACTTTTTTATTTCTTATCTTTGTTTGAGAGAGAGGGAAAGGAGACAAGAAACAGTTACTTATTATTAATTATATGATTGGTCACATTCATCATCAGCTTGTATCCAGCAGGTCAGCAGCACCTTAAACACTTTCAACACATCTGTGTATACTCAGCATATTGACATTTCAAACTCACCTCATCTCTATATCTGAGTCATGCTGTCATGATGGAATGCTGGTATTACCTATGTGTGTTAATAATGGAATTGATCAACACACGTGTTTCTCTTCTGAACTTTTGGATTAATTGTGCACAGGCCCATGGCATGCCAGGAGTAAAGGTGAACTAGGGTTGCCAACTTAAGCAAAACTCAATCACCCCCAAGAGTCTATTTGAGGAGGCAATGCCAAACTTAACCCACTTGTAGTGCCAGGCCTGTGTCTACATCTCACTTATTAAATCTAACCATCCATGGCATGACATTGTATAGTGCACCTTTTACTTTAATGAAAAGTAATGTTCTTCATGGTCTTGAAGTTGACCAGTTCTGAAATGAATTTGGCTGTGCAATAATTTCATCTAAAGGAAAGTACTGTGTAAAATGCTAACATCATGGTATAATTCTGGAATCCTGAAGAACGTTCTAAAGGCTTCTCTTCGGGGATCTTAAACTCTCCCCACATGAAGTATGGTGATAGGAAGATATGTTTTAACGACAGAGCAGAGAAAGTTCTCCGCATTACAAGCCCAAGTCAGACATCCTTCATGCTTCTTTCGAATTCTATTTGATCTGAGACAAGAAGCAGTATAACCTCATTGCTGTTTTTATTATATTACTGCAATATATTTCATAAGGGTTGTAATTGTTGCACTAGTGAAAATACAATAGTAATCAATATTAGATGAACCTCAGAATATATTATTAAACTTCTCCGTCCCTTTTTTCTTTCACTCTGAGTTGAAACCAATAGAAAACGATTGTCAGTCAGAAGGGATTTATCTAGTCATGAAATTGTACATAAGCTACATGGCTAAAAGTATGTGGACAAAGGCTCCTTAGTGTGCAGCGATCTAAGGCACTGCATCTCAGTGCTAGAGGCGTCACTATAGACCCTGGTTCGATTCCAGGCTGTATCACAACTGGCCGTGATTGGGAGTCCCATAGAGCGGCGCACAATTGGTCCAGCGTTGTCCGGGTTTGGGTTTGGCTGAGGTAGGCCGTCATTGTAAATAAGAATTTGTTCTTAACTGACATGCCTAGTTAAATAAAAAGTTCAATAAAAAAACTGCTCGTTGAACATCATTCCAAAATCATGGGCATTAATACGGAGTTGGTCCCCTTTTTGCTGCTATAACAGCCTCCATGCTTCTGAGAAGGCTTTTCAGTAGATGTTGGAACATTGCTGTGGGTACTTGCATCTATTCAGCCACAAGAGCATTTGTGAGGCCTGGCTCGCAGTCGGCGTTCCAATTAATCCCAAAGGTGTTCGATGGGGTTGAGGTCAGGGCTCTGTGCAGGCCAGTCATGTTCTTCCACAATGACCTTGACAAACCATTTCTGTATGGACCTTGTTTTGTGCACGGGGGCATTATCATGCTGAAACAGGAAAGGGCCTTCACCAAACTATTGCCACAAAGTTGGAATCACAGAATTGTCTACAATGTCATTGTATGCTGTAGCGTTAAGATTTCCCTTCACTAGAATGAAAGGGCCTAGCATGAACCGTGAAAAACAGCCCCAGACCATTATTCTTCCTCCACCAAACTTTACAGTTGGCTATATGCATTGGGGCAGGTAGCGTTCTCCTGGCATCCGCCAAACCCCGATTTGTCCGTCGGACTGCCAGATGGTGAAGCGAGTCCAATGGCGGCAAACTTTACACCACTCCAGCCGACGCTTTGTATTGCGCATGGTGATCTTAGACTTGTGTGCGGCTCCTCGGCCATGGAAACCCATTTAATGAAGCTTAATGGTGTTATTTAATGTTATTTAATTTACTGAAGTTATTGTGCTGACGTTGCTTCCAGAGGCAGTTTGGAACTCGGTAACGGACAGAAGATTTTTACGCACTACGCCCTTCAGCATTCGACGGTTCCATTCTGTTAGCTTGTGTAGCCTACCACTTCGCGGCTGAGCCATTGTTGCTCCTAGACATTTCCAATTCACAATAACAGCCCTCACAGTTTACCTGGGCAGCTCTAGCAGGGCAAAAATGAGACAAACTGACTTGTTGGAAAGGTGGCATCCTATGACGGTGCCACCTTGAAAGTCACTGAGCTCTTCAGTATGGGTCATTCTACTGCCAATGTTTGTCTATAGAGATTGCATAGCTGTGTGCTGGATTTTATACACTGTCAGCAACAGGTGTTGCTGAAATAGCCTAATCCCCTAATTATCAAGGGGTGTCCAGTGTCCACATACTTTTGGACATGTAGTGTATCTTTGAATGTATACCAATAAATTCTATACTCTAATTAACGGAGTTCTATGTACTAAAGTGGGTTAAGATTAAAACATTTCTCTTAACTCCACACAAATTAAATGGGGAAAACACATTAGTCAATTACGATATTACTGTTTATTCCATTTAAATGAAAAATATGCAGATTAGGAGTCATCTTTCAAAGGATATATACACCAATATCTAGTTACATTTTACACTTTACAAGGGAAAAGAGTGCTGGACAGGTACCTTTGTTGTGTATTTATAAATGTGTGTATTTCAATTAATTGATCATACGGACTTGATACAGACAGTTTTTTCTATTAGTAGCTGAATCCAGTCAGGCAAGTGAAATATTATAAGAACAGTCCTGTTGCGAGGGATAGGTCTACAGACCATTTACTTGAACTGGTTAAATGGCTTGAATGATAACAAAGAACTTGGTAGACTAAATGCTACTGTAGTTTATTTGTTAACTCTGGAGCTGATCAGTCTGGTATCCAGGCTACACACGTTTTAGCTGTGACTCTTGGGCTGTGACTTCAAAGCTAAATACAACCATACATCCCACAATTTTTTTTTTGCTTAATCCTCGGTCATATTGGATGATTAATTATAAACATATTGATAAGAACATTCATAAACACAAAGAAAATGTAAGGTTAGTTAGTACTGTACAACTCATAAACTTCAACAGCCAACATAGTTTGACATTTGGTCGACTGTGTTTATTTTTATGTCACTCTGAATTTCAAGTTTCAAATGGGCCACTTTTTATAATCTTTACAGATATGTTTTATCCGATTCCCAAATGCCCCATATCATGGACCTGCCAAATCAAACATTACTGCTTAAACTGGTTTGTGTGTAATGTAGTATTAGTTATAACCAAATATATAAAACATGTAAAAAATAAAACCTTATCAAGCCTTATCCCCAAAACAATGGAAACCAGTATTTTGAAAATGAATTAATTTAACAAAAGACACAATACAGACTGTTCCATTTGACTCAGGATGCAAATACTGGCACTTATTGACTTTGGCATTAAAGTGTTATGACACACGCAACAGTCAGGAGTCTAACTGCAGCTTGTTGATTAGACGCAGTTATTAACTTATTGGTAACACTTGAAAATGTCACAATATATGTGTTGTGTCCTCTGTCACAACGTGGACAAGAAACTGTTGCGAAACTGTCAATTACAGTATAACAACAAACTGTCTATTGTAGATGGTTATTATAGGTACCACACCATTCTATATTACAGGCTTTAAAAACTAATGGTACCTAAAATTGTCATTTATTTGTAGGCCTATAGCCAGTTGTTTTTAGTGTAACCTACTCCTCCGGAATTGAGCCTTTAATTGCAATACATATTGGTTAGTTAAACACTAGTAGCTGTTTCTTTTATTCTTCTCTGTGGAAAGAAAGAGAGGCTCTACTTTGCACATGATGTATAGTTCCTCCAATATAATTAGAATGATAATTCTATGGTTCTAATTCTATTCATTCCAATTCTATGGTTCCTCCATCTACATTCTTATCAGAGAAATCCCCATTGTCTTAGCACATCGATTCCGACTGCACTGATGAGCGTTGCGTTGGAGTGACACGATCTGACATTAGACAATGAGAAATCCTGTCACTTCATGAAACAAACAGGTTAATGATACTACAGTACCTACTAAACAAACAGAAATACTACAAAACCTACTAAACCCACAGAAACAAAGCTCTTGACCTCATTGCTGGTGAGAAGTGTTTTTGTGATTTTGTGTTTTTCTTGTCTCAGATACAGTGTCACGGTGTACCTTAATGATACCTATACCTTGCTGCTATGACATTTTCTCCATTTAAACCTCCTTACTTGCTGATGCAAAATTGACATGAACATTGGTGTATGCTTGACACAGAGGTGTTAAGCCAAGATTTCTTCTAAAAGTCATCATCAACCATCCTCCACAGATCACTAGACACATAATGCATTATATATAGTAGTGGGAGAGATTAAGAAATTCCTGACGTTTCAGCCATTCACAGTGTTTCAAAATCAAAGTCAATTTACTTGATTGACTAGGAAAGTTAAGAGATTCCTGTGTAAGGGATCATAAAAAATAAAAACAACTTTTGGGGGAAAATTAGTAAACCTTGCCAGAGAGTACAATTTTTGAGATTTCATAAAGGTCCATTATCATGATTTTGAGGGGGTATACATACTGTCATTATAATACCTCATGACATAATCACCAATTAGCATAGGAAAACATTTATTAGAATTCATGGACTTAATCCATATGACCAGCTATGAGCTCCATGCTCCAATCTCCACTTCTTAATGCCTTTGTGCATTTAACACATGGAGCAAAATGTCATGTGTCATGATGATACACTTATATAGGCATAATGACACAGTTATGCATACACTTTCAACTAAAGTATTCCCTGTATTTAAGTCATTTGATTTATTTTTTGTAAGAAGAAAAATGCTGTCAGTGTCTTCCACACCTTGTAGTATTCATAAAGCCATCTGGGGATAGTAACTGAACCACATAGCTCTGATAACCTAAGGGATTAAGTCAGTGATGGACGTCAACTGAAGGGCTGGTCTTTAAAAAAAAAAAAAATCTGTTTAGAGTTAATAACGCTTCCGATCATTAAGCTTGAAATCTTTGCTTGGTACAAAATAAAAATGTTTTACTCTGTATTCTGCAGCCCTCTAATAGCAGATCAGTGAAAGGCTAAAACACAGCAGTGCTACTCGCAGTTTTCAAGAGGTGCAAGTGGAAACATGAATAATTGATGATGTGGGAGAAGAAATGTCATGCAACTTTTGTTTTGCACTAAAGCACTGCCCCATTGCACAGTGTAAAATGCTAGTGGTGACGCAGGGTCTATAAGAAATATACATGTATACAGTATTGCACAAAGTCTGCACAACTCAATGTAAGTATTTTAAGAATGTACATTTTAATTCTGATTTGTTTATTAAATAGACTGGAGTAACATCTGCCAATATCTGTCTGTTGAAATATGAAACATATTGTCTCATAAACTCTGTTCATCCCTTAATCTTGGCACTGTCATTTTTATGACTTATTATTATTGCTTGAATGGCACTCATTTACATGAAAATCATATGTTTTATGACACAATGTGCAAGAACTTCATCTGTATTGTGTTGTATTAACCTCAAATCTAATTATTGGCTTTGATCATTGGTCCATTTGCAGTAATATGAGCAGACCAATTCTATATGGCTTCTATATAATGATCCTGTATCATTATTTACTGAGAAGTGTGCTCTGCTATACTGTAGGTCTATGTTGGTCTTTGTGCTTCACCAACCTGCAGATTTCTTTCTGTACGTTGTCACTGCATCTCTGTAAATGATGCTGTTTTAGACATAACCACAGGCAGACAGGGAACTGTTGTTTCAAGAAGATGCCCATGCACCACCTGTTTGTTATCGCCGAGTGCCAGGCTTCAGACACACAGGCAGTGAAGGAGACTACCAATCTGTGAACTGAAATGAAAAGGATATATGGATCTATTTCAAATCTGCAAATGGCATGGTATGAAACAGCAAATGGTTTATTAAGACTTTCTACTTGACAATGAGGTGTGACCAATGATGTATATAAATGTACATATATACGCATGCTGAAGGAAAATAGAGCCAATTCTTTTGGAAAGGAAAGGGTTAACACTGAGTTTTGTTTGGTGGTCTCTTGGATGATAAATCTAGCTAGCTAAATCAGCCATTGGCTAGTCCATCAGAAGCTATATAGAAGGTATCTGCCATCTACTCTCTTTATGTAGTGTTGTGTTGTCTCGTCGTGATGTGTGTTTTCTCTTATATTTAAAAAATATTGTTTCAATCCCAGCCCTCATCCCCGCAGGAGGCCTTTTGCCTTTTGGTAGGCCGTCATTGTAAATAAGAATTTGTTCTTAACTGACTTGCTTAGTTAAATAAAGGTTAAATTAAATTAAATTAAAAATGTAACCGTATTAGGTCCACATTTTGGAGTGACAGTGGAATCAACCAATCACATTTTGACCGTTTTTACGAAGAATATGGAAACGTCAGCCTTCTCAAAGGCCAACAGGTCACAGGAGCGGTAGATTTCCCATGGTCTAGCTAGCTATCTTTTGTTGAAAGCCAGTTTGCAGCGGCAGCAGCAGGTGTTATCGAAGAGGATGTTTTTGCTAATTTGTTAAGTTCTCCCTCTCTCCCTTTTCAAGAATAACTTTCAACGAGAAGTTAAGTTTAAATGATCATCATCTGGTGAGTGGAACTGTTTTTTTAATTGGAGCTCGCTGATAGCCATCTCTTTGAAAATAACTTGTGTGTGAAACATTGATGCAATTAAACTTTAGGTCACAGGTTACTTTGTGCTAAACGTGAAATATTTTCTGCAATGGGAAGTAATAGTTGTACATTTCGATAAGGAAATGCTTAGCCTAATGGTTGTGTATTTTTATTCTTATGATTGGGACCTACTGGCTTATTATGTCAGAGTGAATGGACTGCTTATCTTTAACATCATGCTGTGTGTAGCTGCTGTCTTTCCATCAGCCCTATGTAGTGGTGCCTGGAGAAGTGGGTATACTCTGATTTGGCAAACATTTTCCCTAACAGCCTGCACAACRAAGGAAAGGCACCCTGTGTGAAAATTCCTGTTTTTCTGTTATTTTTATTTTTCCTATATATTTTTCAGATTTGCATTCTCAAAATCAAACGTTTTGTTTTATAGAAAAACAATAAAAATGGCATGTTCTAAGTCCACAACAATGCTTAAACTACATCAGGAGACCATTTTGGAGGCCTGGGAAAAGGAGTATTTTTGTAATAACAATGTATTCTTTTTTTGTTTTTGCTCAATCTGATTGGGTGGTCCTGGCTCCTCAGAGGGTGGGCAAATGGGGAATGATGACTGAATTGTGCATCACAAATAACTAACCAAGACTTCGGACTAAACTTTTTCAATACCTGGTTTGCATACCCATTGTTGCCTTAGTTAGCATTTACTGGTAGATATCATAAGTTGAAACGCCTTTCCTACATACCTGATAATTATGGGTGTTTTACTCTGCTTGTCTCGGCTGGTCTCTGGAAGAAATTACGTGTCCTCACTGTCCGAGACCAAGTCAAGGCCGAATACAAATGTATCCGACACAAGACCGAGACACTCAAAATGTGGTCTCGATACAAGACTCCTACAACAGTGGTAACTACAATGTTGTTGATCCGTCCTCAGTTTTCTCCCATCAGAGCCATGAAACTCTGTAACTGTATTAAAGTCACCATTGGCCTCATGTTGAAATCCCTGAGCAGTTTCCTTCCTCTCCGGCAACTGTTAGGTAGTGACTGGTTGTATTGATACACCATTCAAAGTGTAATGAATAACTTCACCATGTTCAAAGGGATATTCAATGTCTGCTTTTTGTGTGTGTGTGTGTGGGGGGGGGGGGTAGATCAGCTTCCATCAATGTAATTGTCTGCATCATTTCCAATCCCCCATATATTTTTGTAAATATATAAAATATATACAGTACTAGTTAAAAGTTTGGATACACCCACTCATTCCAGGGTTTTTCTTTATTTGTACTATTTTCTACATGGTAGAATAATAGTGAAGACATCAACACTATGAAATAACACAAATGGAATCATGTAGTAACCAAAAAAGTGTTAAACAAATCAAAATATATTTTATATTGGAGATTCTTCAAAGTAGTCACCCTTTGCCTTGATGACAGCTTTGCATACTCTTGACATTCTCTCAACCAGCTTCATGAGATAGTCATCTGGAATACATTTCAATTAACAGGTGTGCCTTGTTAAAAGTTAATTTGTGGAATTTCTTTCCTTCTTAATGTATTTGAGCCAATCAGTTGTGTTGTGACAAAGTAGGAGTGGTTTACAGAAGATAGCCTTATTTGGTAAAAGCCCAAGTCCATATTGTGGCAAAAAGAGCTCAAATAAGCAAAGAGAAATTACAGTCCATCATTACTTTAAGACATGAAGGTCAGTCAATAAAGAACATTTCAAGAACTTTGAAAGTTTCTTCAAATGCAGTCGAAAAACCATCAAGCGTTATAATGAAACTGGCTCTCATGAGGACCGCTACAGGAAAGGAAGACCCAGAGTTACCTCTACTGCAGAGGATAAGTTCATTAGAGTTACCAACCTCAGAAAATGCAGCACAAATAAATACTTCACAGAGTTCAAGTGACAGACACATCTCAACATCAACTGTTCAAAGGAGACTATGTGAATAAGGCAAAGAAACCACTACTAAAGGACACCAATAAAAAGAAGAGACTTGCTTAGGTCAAGAAACACGAACAATGGACATTAGACTAGTGGAAATCTGTCCTTTGGTCTGATGAGTCCAAATTTGCGATTTTTTGTTCCAACCGCTGTGTCTTTGTGAGACACAGAGTAGGTCAAGATGATCTCCGCATGTGTGGTTCCCACCATAAAGCATGGATGAGGAGGTGTGATGTTGTAGGGGTGCTTTGCTGGTGACACTGTCTGTGATTTATTTAGAATTCATAGCACACTTAACCAGCATGGCTACCACAGAATTCTGCAGAGATACGCCATCCCATCTGGTTTGCGCTTAGTGGGACTATCATTTGTTTTCAACAGGACAATGACCCAACACAACTCCAGCTATTTGATCTAGAAGGAGAGTGATGGAGTGCTGCATCAGATGACCTGGCCTCCACAATCCCCCGACTTCAACCCAATTAAGATGGTTTGGGATGAGTTGGACCACAGAGAGAAGGAAAAGCAGCCAACAAGGGGTCAGCATATGTGGGAACACCTTCAAGACTGTTAGAAAAGCATTCCAGGAGAAGCTGGTTGAGAGAATGTGTGCAAAGCTGTCATCCAAGCCAATTTCTACTCCTGAACTTTTTAGCCTTACCATAAAAGGGGTTGAATACTTATTGACTCAAGACATTTGAGCTTTTCATTTTTAATTAATTTGTACCAAAAAAATCTACATTTAATACGTTTTAAATTCAGGCTGTAACACAACAGGATGTGGAAAAAGGGATGTTAACACTTTCTGAAGGCACTGTATATGTAAACATATGTGTTTATATACATCATTGGGTGAGACAGTGAATTCATATATCGTGTAAATATGGTTCATGAGAGCACTACAGAAAAGTTTGTTAAAGTCTGTAAGAGATTAAATGAAGTAATAATGGTTCATTCAACATTAAATGGAAATTTTAAGGAATGTCCACATGATAGTTAGAGGGGAAAGGAGTATTAGCATGTTGTACTGTTAATAAATGTATCCGGCCATAATCTGCTGTGTGTAACATGTACGCTGGGAGTCGGGAAGCAAGTACAGAGAGTGAATCATTTAATAAATAAACGAAACATGGAACAAAACAAGAAACACGAAAAACACACAGACAAGAAACAGAATCAATAACGACCGAGGAAAGAACCAAGGGGAGTGACAGATATAGGGGAGGTAATCAGGAAGGTGATGGAGTCCAGGTGAATCTCATGAGACCCAGGTGCGTGTAACGATGGTGGCAGGTGTGCGTAATAATCTGCCGACGTCAAGAGCCGGAGAGGGGGAGTGGGAGTACACGTGACACTGTGTTAGCATTCAGTAACATTCAGGCTACTGGCTTTGAGCTGAAGAAAGCAATAACAGTATGCAATTAAGTTCTCATCTGTTGGGGAAGGGGGTGTAAATAACATTCATTTAACTTTGTGAAGGCATACCATGAATTACCATTTACCTAGCAAATAATGCTAAAGTTCTCATCTATGGCGAAGCAATTGACATGCATTTCACTTTGTGTGGGTCTGGTGTTTGAGTTAGGCCTACAGACATGTTACTGTCTCACAGATCCAGAAGAACGAATTGCTGCATGTTTCATCATTCTAGCTCTGTAAGGGATCATTGAAGGTAGCAGGGTACAGTCCTCAGTTCCATGCATGTTATGTTATTAGGCTCTCCAAGCATCTAAAAACCGAAAAGCACACAATACAATCAGATTGTCAATGTTGCAACAATTCTGTAAAAGACACAAAAATAATTTTCTTACCTTATGGTCAGTGGTGTGCCGTCCACCCATGTCATGGTCGATTCCATTTCTATTTCCAATCCAGTACCTCATCTTTTGGAATCCATGGATAAATTCCTAGCATGTTGGCAGAAAAAAATATATTGGCATACTGGCATCAACAGTCCCACACTAGTTTCCCTCCTTTCTTTCTCTCACCTGTTCCTCTGCTGTTTATGATCACCAGGTCTGCTCCTCTCCCCTTGCAGTCCTTTCTACTCTCCTCCCAGGATTTAGTTTCAGTAGAGATGTAATACCAACTGGAGCCTAAAAACCTCCATCCCCATCTTAACATCCCTGTTGAAAATCAGCATAGTAGAGCAGTAGAAAAGTAGCACTCATGTCCATATTGACACAAAAACCTCTTAGTGAATTATCCATTTATATATATATATTATGGTTGTTTAAGGATTCCAAGATGGTGAATCAATGACTGTTTACTCTCTCGCTCTCCTTTTTCAGATAAAGTACAACTCACCTAGCACACAGTTGAAACTGATCTCTCACTTTAGTCATGGTATCATAATTTGTCTTCATCAGGTCTATAGCTTTAATTAACTGGTCTCTCTCGTTAGACATGGCAGTGAAACTGGTCTCTAGTTGGTTTCTCTCTTTTAAAGTGACATTGAAAAGGGTCCGTAGCTGGTCAGTCTCTTCAGTTAGGTTATTGTAACTGGTCTGTAACCAGTGTATCAGTGCAGAGTTGGCTCTAAGAAGAGAAGCTAGGGTTTAGATGGCAGAAAGAGCCTATGATTCATGAGCTGTTTGTTATTTTCAGCATTATATGTACAACTCCTTTATCTTTGAAAAMCATGCAGTTTAAGATTCAGTTACAAGCATGTCATTACTGTAGTTTGTATAATTTTCCTGATTTTGCTGTCTAACTATATTTCAAAGCTATTTTGTCAGAAATAATTTCACTCACAGAAGAGGTGCAGGGAGACATTGAGTGTTAATTGTACAACGCACAGCAGACCAAAGCTCACAGCGACCAGTCTGTAGACTCTTCTCCCTGGCCCTGTATTCTCAGCTCCTGAGACGGTTAGGAAACAGCAGAGGAAGGCACTGAATAACGCCTGCCTACTTCTTGACAATGACATTGACTGCACAACTAGCAAGGTAGTAACCTAGTTTGTGTGGTCCCTAAAAACAAAACGCATCCTCATCATGACACATTATAACAGGTTATAACATCCATTTGTCCATGGAAGAGGAATTTAGCCTGACAGGATGTTAGGATGTTGGTTTGAATCCAACATCCTAACATTTGTACTCTGCATTTAACAGAGTACAATGCAATTTGGATAAGCTCTCTTACACGTTTTTGCTGCCTCCTCTGAATCATTTGCCGCAGTCTTCATGTGTATATCCTTTGTATCCTCAGAAAGGTTTCCATAGTTCACATTGATTTCAGAATTTCCTGCTCTGACAATGTCTTCCATCTCTTGTGATGAAGTATGCGTGGTGACAGTGTGGTTCTCCACAATGGACAAGCTCTGTGATTGAGGAACTTATTTAAGACAATTGAAAACAGGAAGCTGGTATATCAGGGACAACATTTAAATGTTTTTCTTATCATTATTCTTCCTCCTATATATTGCCCTACCTTTCAGGTCTCAACTTTTGTCAAAGTTTTCATGTGGTTTTGGCACAGAGGAAAAGATAGACAGTGACCTTGTTCGTATTGTTATTGATTGATATCCTGGAAAAGTGGTTGCCTCTCCATTGATGTTGTACTTTATTGGTACCATTGCTTCCCAGCATGATCATTATAAGTGTCAAAAAACCTGTCATTCAAAGTAGTAGTAGACAGGAATAGAAAAATGATGTTGGGCTACTACAGTGTTAAATTGTTTTAAATCCATGAGTGATGATTCATTGGAAGATGGTATTTACAAAATTAAACCCTTTACACCAAAAGCTGTCACAAGTGCTTTAGTAGGACCTAACCTGGCCTGGACTCCAAAAGTACAAGCAGAAACACAGTGGCAAGGAAAACTCCCTAGAAGGAAGAAACCTCAAGAGGACCCATAATCAAACATACAGTGCATTCTGAAAAAAGTCAGACCCCTTCCCTTTTTCACATTTTGTTACATTACAGCCTTATTCTAAAATAGATTAAATAAAAACATCCTCATCGGTCTACACACAATACCCCATAATGACAAAGCAAAAACAGGTTTAGATTTTTTTGGGGAAAAAATAATAATTCTGAAATACCTTATTTACATAAGTATTCAGACCCTTTGCTATTAGACTCGAAATTGAGCTCAGGTGCATCTTGCTTCCATTGATTATCTTTGAGCTGTTTCTACAACTTCATTGGAGTCCACCTGTGGTAAAATTAAATTGATTGGACATGATTTGGAAAGGCACACACCTGTCTATATAAGATCCCACAGTGGCATCCATCATTTTTAAATGGAAGAAGTTTGGAACCACCAAGACTCTTCCTAGAGCTAGCCGCCTGGCCAAACTGAGCAATCGGGGGAGAAGGGCTTGGTCATGAATGTGAAAAAATAGCACATTTTTCACCTCCCACAATCCCGTGGCATAAGTGGAAACATGAATAATTGATGATGTGGACGATAAAAATGCATGCAACTTCTGTTAAGCACTTAAGCACTACCACTTTTGCACATTTTAAGGCCAGGATCAGCAGTAACCCACGTTAACCGATAAACACATAGCTTATCATTGCTTTTGTTTAGGCAGTGTCGGAGATGTAACTGAGTTGGAGCTGTCAAATCGGGGATCATCTGCTTTTATGGTCATTGTCACTGAAACCACACCCATCCTAATATCCCACCCCATTAGAAGTTCAAAACGAGAAAGTGTAGGCTATATATACACTGAACAAAAATAAATGTAAAATGTTGGTCCCATGTTTCATGAGCTGAAATAAGATCCCAGAAATTTTCCAAACTCATAAAGCTTATTTTTCTCAAATTTGGGGAACAAATCTGTTTACATCCCTGTTAGTGAGCATTTCTCCTTTGCCAAGATAATCCATCCACCTGATAGGTGTGGCATATCAAGAAGCTGATTAAACAGCATGGTCATTACACAGGTGCACCTTGTGCTGGGGACAATAAAAGGCCTGTGGTAATGAACACAACAAAATCCACATTTTTAACACACAGGGTATCTTTTGTCTGGCAGCAAACATTTACTACAGGCTGTGGTGTATCCACTACCATATCTTCAAGAGCATCACTTGTTTTCTCAATTATTTTAATCACCTCCTTATAGGAGATTCGATTGACCACTCTAACATTTGCCACCTCAATTTCCTTCACCCTTACCGTTCTTCAGTATACCGTTCTTCAGTATACTCTGTTCGTCTGCACACACTTGAAACATGGCCAAATCCTTTACAATTCTTACACTGCAGTGGTTTGGGGACGAAAAGCTCTTACGGCGTATCTTACATAACCAAACTTCASATGCGTAGGTATTTGCTCTTTATCAAAAAACAACAGGACCGACAGACTTTCTTTTTTCTCTCCATTCACCCAGCTGGTCAGTCGCCGGGCCCCAACCACACCAGGAATTATCTTCAGGTATTCAACCTGAACATCCGTTGTCACCCCTGACTCCTTTGACGGGTGCTCTACTGCGAAGTTCAGAACACACAAGTTCTGTTGTCCAGATTCTTTTGAGGCCACTGCAATCTTCCTCTGATCTTCAGAAATACAATGAATCAAAATAAGGCCACTCCGGGTCACTCTGACAGACCACTTTTCCAAGTGCATACTTCACMATTTTTGACACCTCAAACGGGTTTCCCAAATATGCATCCTTACTCAACAAACACATCCCAACAAGAAGCGATTCATTATCATTTACACATGTATCCTCCACTAAAAGGTTTGACAATTTCCTTTTTGTTCCAGTTTTTGATACTACTGTTGTCCATTCAGAACATTCGTCTTCACCAAATTTACTCGATGCGCTGCTTAATTCAAACTCAGCATCCACTTCCGCCATCTTTCAGGGACCTGCGATGTCCACTTCCCACCCCTCCCTCAAAACTTGAGAAATCTGTGGCATTTTGTTGTGTGACAAAACAACACATTTTAGAATGGCCTTTTATTGTCCCCAGCACAAGATACACCTGTGTAATGATCACGCTGTTTAATAATTTTCTTAATATGCCACATCTGTTAAGTGGATTGATTATCTTGGCAAAGGAGAAATGCTCACTAACAGGGATGTAAACAACTTTGTGTACAACATTTTTGAGAAATATGCTTTTTGTGCAGATGGAAAATGCCTGTGATCTTATATTTCAACTCATGAAACATGGGACCAACACTTGCATTTCTATTTTTTTAGTATATGTTGGTCTACTACAGTGTTTAATTGTATGAAATCCATGAGTGATGATTCACTGGAAAATTGTCTTTACAAAACCCTTTACACAAATAGTTGTCACAGGTGCTTCCGTAGGGCCTAACCCCAAAAGAGCAAGCAGATGACACAACTTTTAGCCGCCCCAGACACCACACTACACCTCCCACAATCCCTTAGGTTGGAGTTTGCGCATTACACAAGTTACGGGGCAGGGTTTGGTTTGTTGTTGCAGGAAAAAAGAGGTGAAGAGATTATTTAAGTGGAGCTGTCGTATGAGGTAGGCCATATTGACTAAATAATCGATTATCTGGCTTGTTTTTGATCCAATTAGCTAAATCATCTAAAGTCGTTGTTAGCTAGCGAGCCAGTTGCCGGTCATGTTAGCTTGCACCGTTTGAATTTGGACGATTTGCCTAGGTAGCTATAATTATATGTTTGTTTTGACACCTAATGTAGCTAGCTAATGTTACTACTGAACGTCTGTTATATTATACAACGTTGGTTGTATAATGTTCTTGTAGCTAGCTAACGTTTCAGTGTTGTCTGTCCCAAGACTCAGGGACCTTTGGGGTTCCTAGAATTGAAGCAAAACAACGTTTCAATCATAACTGGCTAACAACAGATGGCTAGTTAGCTAGATAACGGTGTCTCTAACATCACTTGATCATGTAACTGGCTATTCAACATAAGAATGCCATGCACATACATTTATACTGACTCTACACACACTCACATACATGTTGAGGCTACCCTGTTTATCTTATATCCTGTTGCCTAGTCAACTTACCCCTATACATATCTACCTCCATCACTCCAGTATCCCTGCACATTGTAAATATGGTATTGGAACTGACCCTGTATATAGTATGCTTGCTTAATTCTTATTTGTTTTTTTTCTAGTATTACATTGTTGGGTTTTGAGTTTGCAAGAAAGGCATTTCACTGTAGGTGTGTTACATTAACCTGAAACCTTTAACAGCCAATGTGAACAAGGGATTTGCAGACACTAAGTCCCTCGATCTAGGCCTACACATGAGGTGTCCACATGCTCAAATGTGGCATGGATTTGGTGCTTGCATATAGATGTTGTTAGCTGCAAAGTGAGAGTGATAGATCTATACTTGTTCAGAAATATGCTATAACCATTTTAGAAAATTAGAAACATGCTCTTTCTAACATTAATGTTATAAGCAAAGCAAACCTGATGCTCTCTAAATCAGGGCTCTCCAACCCTGTTCTTGGAGAGCTACTGTCCAGTAGTTTTTCACTCCAACCCTATTTTATATAGTGCACCTGATTCTAATAATTAGCTGGTTGATAAACTGACTCAGGTTAGTTACAACTGGGATTGGATTGGAAATGTACAGGAGGGTAGCTCCAGGAACAGGGTTGGATAACTAGCAGATTGTAACAGGCTAACGTGATGCTCCATTTGCCATAAACAGCCAGTAGTAGCAGTGTAAAAATAAATAGGGGGGGGTGGTGTCAATGTAAATAGTCCGGGTGGCCATGTGATGAATTGATCAGCAGTCTTATGGCTTGGGGGTAGAAGCTGTTAAGGAGCCTTTTGGTCCTAGACTTGGCACTCCAGTACCACTTGCTGTGTGGTAGCAGAGAGAACTGTCTATGACTTGGATGACTGGAGTCTTTGACAATTTTTGGGGCTTTCTTCTGACACCGCATAGTATATAGGTCCTGGACGGCAGGAAGCTTGGCCCCAGTGATGGGCCGTACACGCTACCCTCTGTAGCGCCTTACGATCAGATACCGAGCAGTTGCTATGCCAGGCGGTGATGCCAACCGGTCAGGATGCTCTCAATGGTGCAGCTGTATAACTTTTTGAGGATCTGGGGACCCATGCCAAATCTTTTCAGTCTCCTGAGGGGGAAAAGGTGTTGTCGTGCCCTCTTCACGACTGTCTTGGTGTGTTTGGACCATGATAGTTTGTTGGTGATGTGGACACCAAGGAACTTGAAACTCTTGACCCGCTCCACTACAGCGCCGTCGATGTTAATTGGGGCCTGTTCGGACCGCCGTTTCCTGTAGTCCACGATCAGCTCCATTGTCTTGCTCACTTTGAAGGTGGGCTTGATGTCCTGGCACCACACTGCCAGGTCTCTTACCTCCCTATAGGCTCTCTCTTTGTTGTCGGTAATCAGGCCTACCACTGTTGTCGTCAGAACTTAATGATGGTGTTGGAGTCGTTTGGCCATGCAGTCATGGGTGAACAGGGAGTACAGGAAGGCACTAAGCACGCACCCCTGAGGGGTCCCAGTGTTGAGGATCAGAGTGGCAGACGTGTTGTAGCCTACCCTTACCACCTTGGGGTGGCCCGTTAGGAAGTCCAGGATCCAGTTGCAGAGGGAGGTGATTAGTCCCAGGGTCCTTAGCTTAGTGATGAGCTTCGTGGGCACTGTGGTGTTGAACGCTGGGCTGTAGTCAATGAACAGCATTCTCACATAGGTGTGCCTTTTGTCCAGGTTGGAAAGGTCAGTGTGGAGTGCGAATGAGATTGCATCATCTGTGGATCTGTTTGGTCGGTATGTAAATTGGAGTGGGTCTAGGATATCCGGTATGATGCTGTTGATGTGAGCCATGGCCAGCCTTAAAAAGCACTTCATGGCTGCTGACGTGGGGGCTACGGGTAATCATTTAGGCAGGTTACATTCGCTTCCTTGGGCACAGGGACTATGGTGGTCTGCTCGAAACATGTAGGCATTACAGACTCGGCCAGGGAGAGGTTGAAAATGTCAGTGAAGACACTTGCCCGGTTGGTCCGCGCATGCTTTGCGTACACGTCCTGATAATCCGACTGGCCCCGCTGCTTTGTGAATGTTGACCTGTTTAAAGGTCTTGCTCACATCGGCTACCGAGAGCATTATCACACAGTCATCCAGAACAGCTGGTGCTCTCATGCATGCTTCAGTGTTGCTTGCCTCGAAGCGAGCATAAAAGACATTTAGCTCATCTGGTAGGTTCGTGTCACTGGGCAGCTCGTGGCTGGGTTTCCCTTTGTAGTCCGTAATAGTTTTCAAGCCATGCCACATCCAACGAGCGTCTGAATCCTACTACACGGGCTCTATCTTAATTGATGAAGCTGGTGACAGGTGGTATACTCCTCAATGCCATTGGATGATTACCGGAACATATTCCAGTCTGTGCTAGCAAAACAGTTCTGTAGTGTAGCATCTGCGTCATCTGACCACTTCTGTATTGAGCGAGTCACTGGTACTTCCTGCTTTAGTTTTTGCTTGTAAGCAGGAATCAGGAGGATAGAATTATGGCCAGGTTTGCCAAATGGAGGGTGAGGGAGAGCTTTGTATGCATCTCTGTGTGTGGAGTAAAGGTGGTCTGGAGTTTGTATTCTCTCTGGTTGCAAATGTGACATGCTGGTAGAAATTAGGTTAAACAGATGTAAGTTTGCCTGTATTAAAGTCCCCGGACACTAGGAGCGCCGCTTCTGGATGAGCATTTTCTTGTTTGCTTATGGCCTTATACAGCTTGTTGAGTGCGATGTTAGTGCCAGCATCGGTTTGTGGTGGTAAATAGACGGCTACGAATAATATAGATGAGAACTCTCTTGGTGGATTGTGTGGTCTACAGCTTATCATAAAGTACTCTACCTCAGGTGAGCAATACCTCGAGACTTCTTTAATACTAGATATCGCATAGCTGTTAGTGACAAATAGACACACACACCCGCACCTCGTCTTACCAGACGTAGCTTCTCTGTCCTGCCGATGCATGGGAAATCTCGCCAGCTCTATATTATCCGTGTCGTCGTTCAGCCACGACTCGGTGAAACATAAGATATTCGTTTTTAATGACACATTGGTAGGATAGTCTTGATCGTTTATCATCCATTTTGTTTTCCAATGATTGCACGTTTGCCAATAGAACAGATGGTAGTGGAGTTTCTCACTCGCCTACGAATTCTCAGAAGGCAGCTCGGCCTCCACCCCCTTTTTCTCCGTTTTTTCTTCACGCAAATGACAGGGATTTGGGCGCGTTCCTGAGAAAGCAGTATAGCCTTCGCGGCGGACTCGTTAACCTCTACGGGATCGGTGTGTCCCCCGCGGGACGGTTGCGTTAACGTGCGCTAATGTGATTAGCATGACGTAAGTTAGAAGATTTCCCAGGACTTAGACATGTCTTTATATGGGCAGAAAGCTTAAATTCTTCTTAATCTAGCTGGACTGTCCAATTTACAGTAGCTATAACAGTGAACAAATACCATGCTATTGTTTGAGAGTGCACAACAAGAAACGTATCATGGCAACTGGTTTGATACATTCACCTCTGAAGTTAAATAATGTACTTACATTCAGTAATCTTGCTCTGATTTGTCATCCTGAGGGTCCCAGAGATAAAATGTAGCATAGTTCTGTTTGATAAAATACATTTCTATATTCAAATGTGGGGAACTGGTTTCTTCAGTTTGAACCCCTGCTTTGTCTGGACAAAAAAAACGAAAAAATAGGTCAAATCATGACTGCGGTGATCTTCAAGTCAGAAAGTAGGAGCTCTAGAAAGATGCCTGAGTTTCTTAGTTGAATAACCGTTCAAAACCATTTTCCTCCATCGAAGTTCATTTTTTACCCCCTGAGTTCCCAGTTGTCTTCCAGGAACATACATCTCTGTATGTTCCTAGGTTGTCTTGAACGCACTGAAGTCGGAAGTCCGAGATTTCCGAGTTCCCAGTTGTCTAGAACGCAGCATAGGGGTTGGAGAGCCCTTTTCTAAATATTTAACTGTGTGATGTGACTGGTGATGTCACTGGTTGCTTGGTCTGCTCCTCCTTGCCATGAATAATAACTTCCCTAAATAGAGGCTGTATAACGTGCTCTTTAACATGAGACTTGGAGCAAAGTGCCCCTGCTGCTCTCTGTAACTGTTCTCCTGTGTGGTGTGATGTCACAGGTTGCTAGGTGTGCCCCTCCCTGCGATGAGAGTTGACCAGGTCCTCAGCACACCCTCCTGCAGTTGATGGATCTGCAGCTGGTCTGGAGATGACAGACAGTGTCAGGGCCTTCCTCCGTAATGTTGCGACGGTCAGACAGCAACCCAACACACCCCGTCTGTTCACACACAAGTGATAGGCCGACACATGGGGTTAAAGGAGGGTACAGCTATCATGAGTCTGAATCATGAGCTGGTGAACCAACTAGCAAGCTCTGTTTAGATCCATTGGGAATTATGTTCTAGTTCAATTGATGCCATCCACTCGGCCCATTAGACATTTCGTTTAATAAGTTAGTATGTTTTTATACTAGACAAATTAAACATGTTAATAAAGTTTAAGCTTTTTCTTTTGTGTTTTTTCCTGTTTGCTTTAGAGCAAACGTTGCTTTCAGGCAAAACCATAGTGGCCTACATTTAATGGCTTAACCAAATGTTTACCCTTGTGTTGTTTACCTTGAACCTCATCACCTTACTTCCAGATGATGATTTCCTCAACAAAAGCAGCACAAAGATTAGCCTTGTTTTTTTGGTTTAGTTCAGGTGTTTTTATTTCAACTGCTACTAGGTAAGCAAGTGAATTTAAGCACAAGTTACCTGACTTCAATGATATTAAGATACATTTTGTGTTTGCAACACTGCTTTGATTTAAAAGGAACTTTTCCACCCATGTACGTATACACATACCAAGTCTAACATACAGTGTAGTGTACAACATTAGAAGAATGTGCTGTGTTGATTTACTTTATAAGGCGTTTACCCCAGTCTCACTTTGAATTTTCTGTGTGTCCTACAGGGGATTAAGGACTCCATTTTGGGGATCGGAACTATCTCCAAGCTGGATGCCCGCATCCAGCAGAAAAGGGAGGAGCAGCGAAAGAGGAGAGCCAGCGGGGCCCTGGCTCAGAGACGGACCCAGAGTGAGGAACGCAAACAGGAGAGGTAGACACTGGCAATTACGACTTTAATACCCTATTCACACTGCCAAGCTGGACTGGTTTTAAAACCCCCAATTTTTGGAACCGTGCTGGAAAGGTTGGTGTGGAAGAAAAAATTCAGAGACAGCACACTTCTGTTTTGGTTGGCACGATATTGTGGGTATAAAAAGGGTATATGTGTTTTCTCCCTCAGCCCGAGGAGCTATTTGATACATATCATAAAAGGGTATTATTAACATTCCTCCGTATCTAACCTGATATGTTCTTTCTAGTTGTTACAGGTTCATATTAAAAAACTTTAATATGGATCGTTGTGTGCTGTCCAGTGTTAACAGTAGGCTTAGGCCTATACCTTTTTTGTGCTTATTAATGACAATGGTGGGTGATAATGTGTAGTCATACTCTCTCTTTCAGTGAACCCAAATTAGCCAGTAGGATTTTTCAGTGCTGTGCGTGGAATGGGGGAGTGTTCTGGGTAAGAAACATACTTTTCTATATTTTAAAACTGTTTGAAAAATGCATATCATGCAAATACTGATTTTTCTATGAGAGGGGCAGAGAAGTAATACTACAACGACATTGTTCATGTTAGTAATCCCTCCAAATATTTTTGCAGCTCAGTCTGTTCCTCTTCTATCGGGTGTTTATTCCACTGCTGCAGACTCTGACAGCAAGAATTATCGGTATGCCTGCCTGGAACTGTGGGGCGGGTTCACTCCATTATCACATGCTTCATAGTGATTTGTTAATAACAGTGGTAAATCCTGTCACTCAAAGAGACATTTCCTGACAGGTGACCCCTCACTCCATGGTAACGTGTGGTCCTGGCTGGAGTTCATATTGACCTCCGTGTTCAGTGCTCTCTGGGTGCTCCCTCTGTTTGTGCTCAGCAAGATAGTCAACGCCATTTGGTTCCAGGTGAGGCCTCTGTTAGTACACAGGTGATGACGTAGATGTTTTGTGGTTGTCGTTGTAACAAGGGTGGGATATAGCTGGTCAAGGACAACTGTTGCTCAGTTGGCACCGGAGAGCACTAGTCGTACAGTGGCTTGCGAAAGTATTCACCCCCTTTGGCATTTTTCCTATTTTGTTGCCTTACAACCTGGAATAAAATGGATTTCTTTGGGGTTTGTATAATTTGATGTACACAACATGCCTACCAATTTGAAGATGCAAAATATTTGTTGTGAAACAAACAAGAAATAAGACAAAAAAGAACTTGAACTTGAGCGTGCATAACAATTACCCCAAGAGACTTGCAGCTGTATGTCTCAAAAGCTTGGCACACCTAGCCACTGGGATTTTTGCCAATTCTTCAAGGCAAAACTGCTCCAGCTCCTTCAAGTTGACATTTAAATGTTTCCCCTTAAACCACTCGAGTGTTGCTTTAGCAGTATGCTTAGGGTCATTGTCCTGCTGGAAGGTGAACCTCTGTCCCAGTCTCAAATCTCTGGAAGACTGAAACAGGTTTCCCTCAAGAATTTCCCTGTATTTAGCGCCATCCATCATTCYTTCAATTCTGACCAGTTTCCCAGTCCCTGCCGATGAAACACATCCCCACAGCATGATGCTGCCACCACCATGCTTCAGTGTAGGAATGATGTTCTCGGGGTGTTGGGTTTGCGCCAGACATAGCGTTTTCCTTGATGGCCAAAAAGCTCAATTTTAGTCTCATCTGACCAGAGTACCTTCTTCCATGTGTTTGGGGAGTCTCCCACATGCCTTTTGGCGAATACCAAACGTGTTTGCTTATTTTTTTCTTTAAGCAATGGCTTTTTTCTGGCCACTCTTCCGTAAAGCCCAGCTGTGTGAAGTGTACGGTTTAAAGTGGTCCTATGGACAGATACTCCCATCTCCGCTGTGGAGCTTTGCAACTCCTTCAGGGTTATCTTTGGTCTCATTGTTGCCTCTCTGATTAATGCCCTCCTTGACTGGTCCGTGAGTTTTGGTGGGCGGCCCTCTCTTGGCAGGTTTGTTGCGCTGCCATATTCTTTCTATTTTTTAATAATGGATTTAATGGTGCTCCGTAGGATGTTCAAAGTTTCGGATATTTTTTTATAACCCAACGCTTATCTGTACTTCTCCACAACTTTGTCCCTGACCTGTTTGGAGAGCTCCTTGGTCTTCATGGTGCCGCTTGCTTGGTGGTGCCCCTTGCTTAGTGGTGTTGCAGACTCTGGGGCCTTTCAGAACAGGTGTATATATACTGAGATCAAGTGACAGACAATGTGACACATAGATTGCATATAATTAATTATGTGACTTCTTCTAAAGGTAATTGGTTGCACCAGATCTTATTTAGGGGCTTCATAGCAAAGGGGGTGAATACATATGCATGCACCAATTTTCCATTTTTTATTTTCTATAATTTTTTCACTTCACCAATTTGGACTATTTTGTGTATTTCCATTATATGAAATCCAAATAAAAATATTTTTAAATTATAGGTTGTAATGCAACAAAATAGGAAAAACTCCAAGGGGGATGAATACTTTTGCAAGGCACTGTATATACATAGTTTTATCATAAACCAATTACGGTCTCTATTGACAATGTTTATAGCTTTCCAGCAATGTTCAGGCGATGGAGTAGTGGCTTTAATACAGTTGAATGAATGCTTGGCTATGCTTTACTTTTGTCTCGCAGCAGTAACGGATTTCCAATGTGTTATTGCTATGCTATCTATATTCCCTTCCAGTGTTTTTACACCGTTATTGCCCGAGGATCTTTTGAGATGATAACATATGTCACACAGTGAAACAGGAGGTTAACATGCCCTCTGGTTGTCTACTGTAGGACATAGCTGACTTGGCGTTTGAGGTGTCTGGTCGGAAAGCCCAGCCCTTCCCCAGCGTCAGTAAGATTATCGCTGACATGCTCTTCAACCTCCTCCTCCAGGCCCTCTTCCTCATTCAGGTAGTACAGCAATCGACGTTCCCATGTGTCTTCAAGTTCACAAAGAAGGGTTCACTAAGGTTATGTTGGAATGAAAACATACAGGGATCTTTGGGATCAACGCTGAGAGCTCTAATTCATTACATCCATTGGTTAAAGTTAATAGTCAATCTATCAGCTCATCATCTTGTCTTTGTTGTGGTCCACTAGGGTATGGTTGTGAGTCTCTTCCCCATCGATGCCATTGGACAGATGGTCAGCCTTCTTCACATGTCTTTGCTCTACTCCCTCTACTGCTTTGAGTATCGCTGGTTCAACCATGGTGTGCCTCCTTTCTACTCAGATGTATTTCTTCTCAAAGTATTTTGCTCATTTTAGGTAATAGGAACTGAGCAGAATCTCAACCCATTTGTAACCGTTTCATCCAAGGCATTGAGATGCACCAACGGCTGTCCAACATTGAGAGGAACTGGCCCTACTACTTTGGCTTTGGTCTCCCCATGGCTCTATTGACTGCCCTCCCCTCTTCATATATTATAAGGTAACGCCACTTGTATCCCCTCTTTCAATCCAAGCACGAGACTCTTCCAATATGCAGACTTTCAGTTCTACTGATATACCAAATCATTTGAATGATCCACTCAAATTATATATTTTTCTGCTTTAGTGGCTGTCTGTTCTCCATCCTCTTCCCTCTGTTCATCATCAGCGCTAACGAGGCCAAGACCCCAACAAAGTTATAGTGAGTATGGTGCACTGCAAGCCCTAACAATGACCAGTGATCAAACAGATTCACTTGTGTAAAAAGAACCAGTGAAATCCTCTTCCCTGCTCACTCACTCTCTTTCCCCCCGTGTCTTTTCCACACAGTCACTTCCAGCTGCGCCTCTTCTCTCTGGTTGTGCTGATTAGCAACAAGCTGTTCCACAAAACGGTCCACCTACAGTCGTCCTTGACTTTGTCCACCTCCACCGAGAAGCTGCCCCCCTCTCCCCACGCCTCACCTGGCCGCCAGAGACCGCTACCCTCCCAGTGATGGCCACCAGGGGGYGACAAAGGAGCAGCTCAGCAACTGCTTAATAAACAAATAGAGGAGCAGTTGATTCTTTCTGTGGACAGGAAGAGGAATGATGTTTGTTTGGTTAAAGGTTTTTATGTGATTTTAATGATTCTACCACAGCCCTTCATATTATTTTGGAGCACCTGCAAGGTGTGTTTTTAATGTGAATGACGAATGAGATTTGACTGCCCTGTCCCTCACACTCAAACACACAGGTTATTATATATTTTTCTCATTTATTTTGTTTAATAGTTTTTTTTATGTATGATGTGCCATTTGAGAGCTTTAAATACAGCACCAGCTGTCATATACATTTTGTTTTCTGCTCTTTTCAATTCCAACTCCAATGTTTGCTATCTATCTATTGTTTAATCTGTTTATCACCCAGTGACTGATCCCATACTGATTTGTATAAAACACTGGATGTGGAAGAGAAAAAGGAAAAGGTTACATTTTTGTCAGGACTGATGTTATCAATAATTGACTTGGATTGAAATACGTGCCGTGCCTGTGTTCATTTTGGGTGACGGTACTGTTTTGGTGCAGGAGCTCCACAATACTTATGAGATAATATTTTATAAGAGAAACAGGAGTAGAAAATTTGTGTGACCCAAAGAAGCCTGTTCTGCTTTTCCATTGAAGGGGGTGACATGTTTGCGATGTTCAAAAGTAAAGCACAAGTGTAATTTTTTTCTGTGTTGCAAGTGACATTCCTTTCACCCTGATAGGTTGCTGTCTTGTTCATGAATAGCTGTTTCGCTATAAACCCAGGGTGACACTGCTACTCCTCTGGCCCAGGAATAAGCTTGTGTTGTGAAAACAAAGGGACACTTTATTTATTCCTATAAGGGCTTTATTTAGAGGAATCTTAATTTTTACGCTTTCAGTATAGGAGCTGGGCCTGTATCCATGTAGGCTGCAAAATACCAATTAGTGGAAAAAAGATCAGAATTGGGTTGCCTGTGTAAACAAAGTGTCGCTGATCTAGGATCTGTCCATACAATCTTATATTCATTATGATCTAAAAGTCCAAACTGATGCTAGATCAGCACTCCTGTTCTGCAACGCTTTGTGGATACAGGCCCTGATCTAAACATCACACTACCAAGGAAGAGTATCCTTACCTAAAAAATCTAAATATGAAATCACTGGTTGTTGTGTGGTGATAAGTGAAGTTAGCTGTTTTAAGGAAGTGGTTTTCTATAGGGGTATATTAGGCTACGTTTACACAGGCAGCCCAATTCTGATATTTTTTTCACTAATTGGTATTTTGACCATCTCTGAAAAAGAGTTGATGTGATTGGTCAAAAGACCAATTAGTGGGGAAAAGATCAGAATTGGGCTGCCTGTGTAAATGCAGCATTAGACAGACAGGTGAAGCTGTCTGTCTGCTGCTGGGTCAGATCAGATGAAACTGCCAAACTTCTTTACTACTCTGTTTGACTCATTTCTGCTTAGAATCAATTGCACACCAAGGACTGTAGTGTAGGAACTAGGAAGATGTCACTGAGCTGAACTTCTGACAGATTTTCTCTTGGAGTTACAGACAGGGGAGAAACCCTCTGTGTTTATGTTCCCCCTTGAGCAGTGGCAAATACAAACAGCCTTTAGGGGCTTCTTGTTTTACATGATGTCACTTGGCTCTAATGTTCAACCAAAACCTCACCAAGGGGATTACCATCATCTAGCTTTCACCTAGTCATTAATCTCATGGGTTGCGGGGGAAGGGGAAGTGTTTTTGAAACGGTATGTAGTAATTGTAAGAAGTGCATAGTGTTTATGTATGCAGATTGATATTTGTGAGGTTGGAGTAAAAGTATTGCCTAAATAAAATTGGTCAGTATACACTACATCTACTTGGAAGTAATCTTGATTGACCCCAATTTATTTTGTCTCAAATGTTATTCTATGGTTAGCTGCTTCTTTCCTCAATGTTTCCCACCCAGGGCCAGCTCCAGTCATAATTGAAAAAAGTGGTTGCTTAGGGGGCCCGACCAAAACCAAGAAAAAAAATATAAATAAAAAGTTGTATTTACATTTTTTAGGAACTCCGTTGTGGTCTCAACTTACTATTGAGAGTAAAAATAGTAGAATACACCAGTTGCAATATAGAAATTTGGTTGGGCATTAGCAGTTTTTCTCATGTCAGTCACTCAGACATGTCAGCTAACAATTTTTAGATTGGTAGTTTGTCTAGCCAGCCATCTAAACTTGTAGTAATCATGGCCGAATACCGACCGGGCACACAGGGCACATGCCAAAAGGCCCTGACCTCCAGGGGTTCCCTATTGATTTTGTTAGTCATTCTCACTCAGATATCATATTAACATGTCATTACAAAATGTGTAGAATTGCAGGAAATTTACTTTAACTTTATCACCTGGATATTTAATTTAAAAATCTCAACATTTGTAAGAGAATTCACCAAAAATATTCTGGTGTTTTATACGTCCCAATGTGGGTGATAAGTTAGAGATAACAGCTTCGCTGTTCATACTTCCAAACTTTATTTTTATCAAGCTCTTTTTTTAAATGTTTTAATAAAAATATGTATTACAATAACAAAAAAAACAGGACATCACTACACGTATATTTTCTCTAAAGAAACATAAAATAAACAGAAACAAGAAATAAAAATCACTACACATGACATGTGTTCTTATTTTATTCTCAGCAGTAAGGACACGTCACTGGAACGAACAGCGACTGCGCGGCCTGTTTGAATGATAGCTGATGAACGAATCAGAAATGAGAGTTTACTGAGGGCAGGTGCAAGGCCAATAAACACGTTGCATAGTGTGGTTGGGCGGGAACACAAGGTTGTGAGTATATGTGTAACAGCAACGGAGTGGTAAGTGCCGCTCAAAATAGCTGCAACCTCAACGAGAAATATAATTGAACTGCTCTATGACTCTGTTTGTATGACTATTCTGAAATTAATCACGAGGTGTAACTTTGAGAATAAATGAAAGCAAATCTTCTGTTCATTCATACAGCTAAAGTTAGCTAGCAAGTTAGCATGTAAAAAGAAGGCTCAGCCCTCGTTGAGTTTAATGGAATCTGCACTGTCTATTTACAGGAACGGAAAACCCATCAGATAACTGCCTATTGCGTTTAGCTAGGTCAATACATACATGCAGACTATTTTCTAACACATTAAGCTACATTAACTAGCTAGTTAACGTTACCTATTTAACAAAGGCTGGCTGTCAGATTTGTCACTTATGTTGCTATTTCTTGGTCATTTGTACATACAACACGAATGTCTTAATAATTTGGTTGGTCAAGGCAGAGAAAGAACCAATGATGTGTTGGAAAGAACTGTATGAATAACAAGGAATGTTTGCAGTCTAGACGGAGTTGCATCCATTTCCTGGTTTGATTCTTCGCCACATCAAACTAGAAGTGGGCATGTCCTTATCAGGGGCGATTCATTACACAGATTCTGTTGCAAAACGTCTCAAACGGGGAGGACCTACCTGAATTGTCCAATATAAACGTTAATTTTAGTTGCAATGCTTGGACTAATGCTTACATACCTAGTTGGAACAGACTGAAGCACGTCTTTTAAACCCAGTCAGTGATTTCATCAGGCAAATAATGTTGGTGTAAGACAAGTTGTTAATATATCGCGGTTTTGTGTTTAACATTGCTCAAGTGAGTTTTCCAATAGAATTGGGGTTTAGTTTGTAGACTGAAGCTCCATGTTTTTAAACCCTGATTTACTAAATAAATAATTTATGGAATAGATTTGCCTCATGGCCAATCTACTGACCAAGCTAGTAAAAACTGACTGGTTGGGAGTGTACTTTTTGTGCTGCTCTGATTATTGCACAAGCAATGCAAGTGTGGAAGTTTGGAATGGAGCTTGCTGCCTCGCACCTTCACTGCTAATGTAGATTGTCTTTCCAATAGGGATAAGCCAAGTTATCACTCCCCGTGTGAAGATGACGAAGTTAGGCTTCCTGCGGCTGTCCTATGAAAAACAGGACACGTTGCTGAAGCTGCTCATCCTGTCTATGGCTGCAATCCTCTGTAAGAACACATACACTTTACATCCCTTTCTGTTACTCTACACTTATATTCCATACTATTATTATTAGGGCCATTGTCGTGGACTGATGATGCAACATGTAGTGATGGTTTAGACTTGTTCTTTCTCCCCCTTCTTGTTAGCCTTTTCCACCAGGCTTTTCTCTGTGTTAAGGTTCGAGAGTGTCATCCATGAGTTTGATCCGTAAGTCCACTGCCTTGGTTCCTTAATACTCAGATTCATGGTAGTTTACAAATGTTTTTCTCAATGTTGTTTAAAACCAGAAAAGGAGCATGACCTTGAATGCTTTTCTGCTTCATCCTTAGATACTTTAACTACAGAACAACCCGCTTCTTGGTAGAAGAGGGGTTCTACAACTTTCATAACTGGTTTGATGACCGGGCATGGTACCCTCTGGGGAGAATCATCGGTGGCACTATTTACCCAGGTAGGAATGGGATGACCTGTTCAACACAATACTGTACAGTACTTTACATTATAGGGTGATTATCTAGACATTAAAATGTTCAGCTAAAAAAAGTCCTGTTAAGGTGGCTTTGGGTAATAAAGTCCTTCTGTCACCATTTTTTTCCATCTTATATATATCCTTTCTGTGATTTTTGTTTTGGCCTAAACCACCAATTTTTTGGCAACAGCAAGCTGACACGGCTAGTAGCTAAAATACTTGCCCTTCGTTAACTCTTTCTGTTCTGCCCTGTTCCCCCAGGCCTGATGATCACCTCTGCTGCTCTGTACCACGTCCTGAACTTCTTCCACATCACCATCGACATCCGTAACGTTTGTGTCTTTCTGGCTCCCCTCTTCTCCTCCTTCACTGCAATCGTCACCTACCACTTCACCAAGGAGCTCAAGGTAGGTTGCAGCACACCTGGGTCCTGTTCAGGGGTAGTCTACAACCTGAAAATGCTCAAGAGCTCTGAAATGTACTTGTTTCCATGGCTTTCATATCTACAGTCTATTTCTTGTAGGATGCAGGTGCTGGGCTCTTGGCTGCTGCCATGATAGCAGTGGTACCTGGCTACATTTCCCGTTCTGTCGCAGGCTCCTATGACAATGAAGGTACAGAAATTGCCTCATCCCCATGAACATGCCAGTTTAAAGGACTTGGCCCATGTTGTGGTCTTTAATATAATTTATTGTTTTTCTGTCCAGGTATTGCCATCTTTTGCATGCTGCTGACGTACTACATGTGGATCAAGGCAGTCAATACAGGCTCCATATACTGGTCCGCCATGTGTGCCCTGGCCTACTTCTACATGGTGAGACAAACGCCTCTAAATAAAGAAATGATGAGGAACTTTAACAATCGAGAGAACTTACAAACTGAAAGGTACAGTAACTTAGTCTGTGCTAAAGGTTGTGACACTCCTCTCATGGTGCTCATCTGAAAGAGGCTTTCTTTCACTGCGTTCAAGATGAAGAAAAAATATAAAGCGGTGTGTATCGTTATAATAGGATGGCGCCGGAGAAGATAGCAGACGTTTTACGTGCCCCAAACCGATTGTGGGTTTTTTGTTCGTTTATTTGCGTTGTTTGTAACTTATTTTTAAACTTATTTTGTACATAATGTTGCCGCTACAGTCTCTTATGACCAAAAATAACTTCTGAATATCAGGACTGCGATTACTCACCACAGACTAGCAGAATCCTTTTTTTCTTTTAACAAGTCTGACGAGCCCGACGCGAACGATATACTGCTTTCTCGGGAACAGGCCCAGATCCCCGTGATTTGCATGAAGAGGAGGTGGAGAAAAATGGACCGGAGGTCAGGCTGCCTTCTGAGAATTCGTAGGCGATTGAATAAACCCCCACTTCCTTCCATTCTGCTAGCAAACGTGCAATCTTTGGACATTAAAATAGATGACTTACGTGGAAGATTAAACTACCAACAGGACATTCAAAACTGTAATATCTTATGCTTCACGGAGTCGTGGCCGAATGATGACACTATCAACATACAGCTGGCTGGTTATACGCTGCACCGGCAGGATAGAACAGCAGTGTCTGTTAAGAAAAGGGGCGGTGGACTATGTATTTTTGTAAATAACAGCTGGTGCACGATATCTAAGGAAGTCTCGAGTTATTGCTCGCCTGAGGTAGAGTATCTCATGATAAACTGTAGACCACACTACCTACCTAGAGAGTTTCTGTATTTTTCGTAGCTGTTTACATACCACCCCAGTCAGAGGCTGGCATTAAGACAGCATTGAATGAACTGTATTCCACCATAAGCAAACAGGAAAACGCTCACTCAGAGGTGGGACTTTAATGCAGGGAAACTTAAATCTCTTTTACCAAATTTCTATCAGCATGTTAAATGTGTAACAAGAGGGGGGGGGGGACTCTGGACCACCTTTACTCCACCCACAGAGATGCATACAATGCTCTCCCTCGCCCTCCATTTGGCAAACCTGGCCATAATTCTATCCTCCTGATTCCTGCTTACAAGCAAAAACTAAAGCAGGAAGCACCATTGACTAGATACATTTTAAAAAGTGGTCAGATGAAGCAGATGCTAAGCTGCAGGACTGTTTTACTAGCACAGACTGAAATATGTTCCGGGGTTCTTCTGATGGCATTGAGGAGTACACCACATCAGTCATTGGTGTCATCAATAAGTGCATCGATGACATCAATAAGTGCATCGATGACGTCGTCCCCACAGTGACTGTACGTACATACCAGAAGCCATGGATTACAAGCAACATCCGCACTGAGCTAAAGGCTAGAGCTGCCGCTTTCAAGGAGCGGGACTCTAACCCGGAAGCTTATAAGAAATCCCACTCTTCCCCCCGACAAAGCGTCAATACAGGACTAAGATTGACTCGTACTACACCGGCTCTGACACTCGTCAGATGTGGCAGGGCTTGCAAACCATTAGACTACAAAGGGAAGCACAGCCGAGAGCTGCCCAGTGACACGAGCCTACCAGATGAGCTAAACTACTTCTATGCTCGCTTTGAGGCAAATAACACTGAAACATGCATGAGTGCACCAGCTGTTCTGGAAGACTGTGATTACGCTCTCCGCAGCCAATGTAAGACCTTTTAACCTCTCTGGGATTTGTGGGACGCTGGTGGCACTCCTGGGAGTGCCACCAGATGAAGATCAAAGGTTAGTGATTCATTTAATTGCTATTTCTGACGTTTGTGAGTCCTCTCCTTGGCTGGAAAATGTCTGTATGGTTTTCTGTGGCTAGGCGCTGTCCTAACATAATCGCATGGTGTGCTTTCGCCAACAGCCAATGAAATTGCAGGGCGCCAAATTCAAACAGAAATCTCATAATTAAAATTCCTCAAACATACAAGTATTATTCACCATTTTAAAGATAAACTTCTTGTTAATCCAACCACAGTGTCTGATTTCAAAAAGGCTTTACGGCGAAAGCACACCATGCGATTATGTTAGGACAGCGCATAGCCACAGAAAACCATACAGACATTTTCCAGCCAAGGAGAGGACTCACAAACGTCAGAAATAGCGATTAAATTAATCACTAACATTTGATCTTCATCTGGTGGCACTCCCAGGACTCCATGTTACACAAATGTTTGTTTTGTTCAATAAAGTCCCTCTTTATGTCCAAATACCTCCGTTTTGTTCGCGCGTTTAGTTCAGTAATCCAAAGGCATAAAACGCGCTCCAGACGAAAAGTAAAAAAAGTTCCATTAAAGTTCGTGGAAACATGTCAAACCATGTATATAATCAATCCTTTGGATCTTTTTATCATAAATATTCAATATTTCAACCAGACAATACCGTTTTCATTAGAAAGGAAAGAGAACGAACGGCGCGCCACAAGCGGACACGCGATTAAACAACTCATGGCTTTCAGCTGAGCCACTTACTCTGAGTGGTCTTATTTTCTCACCTTTCACAATAGAAGCCTGAAACAACTTACAATTTACATTTTAGTCATTTAGCAGACGCTCTTATCCAGAGCGACTTACAGTAGAGTGCATACATTTTATTACATTTTTACATACTGAGACAAGGATATCCCTACCGGCCAAACCCTCCCTAACCCGGACGACGCTATGCCAATTGTGCGTCGCCCCACGGACCTCCCGGTTGCGGCCGGCTGCGACAGAGCCTGGGCGTGAACCCAGAGACTCTGGTGGCGCAGCTAGCACTGCGATGCAGTGCCCTAGACCACTGCGCCACCCGGGAGATCTGTTGACTGTTGACATCTACTGCTGCCCCCTATCCCAATGAAGTTAAACAGGTCAGCATTCACAAGGCCGCAGGGCCAGACGGATTACCAGGACGTGTACTGCGAGCATGCGCTAACCAACTGGCAAGTGTCTATACTGACATTTTCAACCACTCCCTGTCTGAGTCTGTAATACCAACATGTTTTAAGCAGACCACCATAGTGCCTGTGCCCAAGAACTCTAAGGTAACCTGCCTAAATGACTTCCGACCCGTAGCACTCACATCTGTAGCCATGAAGTGCTTCGAAAGGCTGGTCATGGCTCACATCAACACCATAATCCCAGAAACCCTAGACCCACTCCAATTTGTATACCGCCCCAACAGATCCACAAATGATGCAATCTCAATTGCACTCCACACTTCCCTTTCCCACCTGGACAAAAGGAACACCTATGTGAGAATGCTGTTCATTGCTACAGCTCAGCGTTCAACACCATAGTGCCCTCAAAGCTCATCATTAACCTTAGGACTATGAGACTAAACACCTCCCTCTGCAACTGGATCCTGGACTTCCAGACGCGCCCCCAGGTGGTAAGGGTAGATAACACATCCGCCACGCTGATCCTCAACACAGGGGACCCTCAGGGGTGCGTGCTCAGTCCCCTCCTGTACTCCCTGTTCACTCATGACTGCACGGCCAGGCACGACTCCAACACCATCATTAAGTTTGCCGATGACACAACAGTGGTAGGCCTGATCAATGACAATACAGCCTATAGGGAGGACAGAGACCTGACCGTGTGGCGCGAGGACAACAACCTCTCCTTCAATGTGATCAAGACCAAGGAGATGATTGTGGACTACAGGAAAAGAGGACCGAGCACTCCCCTATTCTCATCGATGGGGCTGCAGTGGAGCAGGTTGAGAGCTTCAAGTTCCTTGGCACCCACATCACCAACAAACTAACGTGGTCCAAGCACACCAAGACAGTCGTGAATAGGGCACGACAAAACCTATTCCCCCTCAGGAGACTGAAAGAATTTAGCATGGGTCCTCAGATCCTACAGCTGCACCATCGAGAGCATCCTGACTGGTTGCATCACTGCCTGGTATGGCAACTGCTCGGCCTCCGACCGCAAGGCACTACAGAGGGTAGTGCGAACGACCCAGTACATCACTGGGGCCAAGCTTCCTGCCATCCAGGACTTCTATACCAGGCGGTGTCAGAGGAAGGCTGTAAAAATTGTCAGACTCCAGCCACCGTAGTCATAGACTGTTCTTTCTGCTACGGCAAGCGGTACCGAAGCGCCGAGTCTAGGTCCAAGAGGCTTCTAAACAGCTTCTACCCTCAAGCCATAAGAGTCCTGAACACCTAATCAAATGGCTACCTAGACTATTTGCGTTGCCCCCCCTCTTTTACACCGCTGCTACTCTCTGTTGTTATCATCTATGCGTAGTCACTTTATTAATAACTCTACCTACATGTACATATTACCTCAACTAACCGGTGCCCCCGCACATTGGCTCTGTACCGGTACCCCCCCCCCCGTATATAGTCTCGCTATGTTATTTTACTGCTGCTCTTGAATTACTTGTTACTTTTATTTCTTATTCTTAACTGTATGTTTTATTTTAACTGCATTGTTGGTTAGGGCCTCGTAAGTAAGCATTTCATTGTAATACAACACTTGTTGTATTTGGCGCAAGTGACTAATCAAATTTGATTTAATATGAGGAAAAATGTTAAACCAACTGAACACACCCCTTATGTCTTTGTCTGTAGGTGTCCTCCTGGGGTGGCTATGTGTTCCTGATCAACCTCATCCCCCTCCACGTGCTGGTCCTCATGCTCACCGGCCGCTTCTCCCACCGTATCTACGTGGCCTACTGCACCGTCTACTGCCTGGGAACCATCCTCTCCATGCAGATCTCTTTTGTCGGCTTCCAGGTAAAAAAAACAACGTATTCTTTCCCTTCCTTCGCATAGACACAGCAGCTGCCCAGACGTTGCTCCAACTGGAGCAGTCTGTTGTTAGACTGCATGTCCATTGCATGTTATCTTGTGAAGACAACATGGGTCCATGAATATGATGGCCCAATATGATTATTTACAATGATTAAGCCATTATATATTGTATGATCAGTCATTTTTGCTGGTGGAGAGATTTTGGGAAAAAACACACACACACACACACAGTTCAATCAACTCCTTGTCTCCCTCTCATTACCAATTGAAGCCAGTGCAGTCGTCTGAGCACATGGCAGCATTCGGGGTGTTTGGCCTATGTCAGATTCATGCCTTTGTGGACTACCTGCGCAGCAAGCTAAACACCCAGCAGTTTGAGGTCCTCTTCAAGAGCGTCATCTCCCTGGTGGGCTTCGTACTGCTCTCTGTGGGCACCGTGCTCATGCTAACCGGTAAGAGGCTCGCCAAGGATCCACTCAGTAAAATACGCTCATTCAAGTCCAGTTAAAATATTTGAATGAAAACCAATACTGCTGTATTTGAATTCAGGTCTGCCACTCAGACAGGCCTGGGCAATGCCTCTACTCTACTCAGTAATGTAGGCTTCTATTTACAGGCCTGTATGGTCGTTCAAAGCTTGTTTGTTGTTGTTGAACCTGTAATTTACATTTCTCTATCAACACAATTCCTCTATAAATTTGAGATTCTCCAGATTTAAAATGCCTTTTTTAGGAACATACTGACATGGTTAAGATTAAGAAAATGCAAAACAGTATACCCATTAAGTATCAGGACTACAGTAAGTGATTTGGTAGTGCCTTTTTATTTGACATGACTTGACTGTTGTGATTGTTGCATTTCTCAGGGAAGATCTCCCCCTGGACGGGTCGTTTCTACTCACTGCTAGACCCATCTTACGCCAAGAACAACATCCCCATCATCGCCTCTGTGTCTGAGCACCAGCCCACCACCTGGTCCTCCTACTACTTTGACCTGCAGCTGCTCGTCTTCATGTTCCCAGGTACATAGATTATTCTCAATCAGTCTCGAATGTCAGAATCTTGCTGGTGAAATTATTTTTAGATGAATGGATAGATCAGAATACCTTTGGGACAAAGGTACAAAAATCACTTGTGAAGAAAAACATTGTGCTGCTTTAATGAACCTGCGTTGCTTCCTCCTGACAGTGGGTCTGTATTACTGCTTCAATAACCTGTCTGATGCAAGGATCTTCATCATCATGTATGGAGTCACCAGCATGTACTTCTCAGCTGTCATGGTAAGTCAGCTAGCAGATTACCTCTAGAATGAGAGGAATATTTGATACCATACATTTAAAATATTCCAATATTTCTGCTGTTGTGAGTAGTACTTGCACATGGTACCTAACTGTCAGAGCTCTAGGGTTGCCATGATACCAGAATTCAATACTGATACCAGGTTTAGTTGCAAAATACTCAACCAAAATTATACTCGATGTCGAAATGTTACCACACCAAGAAAAATAAAGCGTATTGGCTAAAGTCACTGAATAACCGACTGTCCTTTATTTTTTTAAACATTGAACAATATGTTGATAATGGTTAGAACTACTGAAATAACAGATATTCTATTTTATATTCAATTTCTTTCAAAAATTAAACCAAATTAAATAACAGAAGAATATCTTAAAATGTCCTTATGCAAAACTGAGACTCGGCGCATATAAAATAATTTTACAATGGCCATTAATATTGGATCAAATTACATTAATTTGACCTATGATTCATTACAAATAAATAATTGTATGTATTAATTGAATAGTTTAGTTCCAAAACAACGCACTTTGAAACTCATTTTAAGTTTACACACAATGGATTTTATACAGCATACTACCATTCCGAGTGCATTTCAACTCCCAGGGTGCAATGCTCCGCCCAGGGCTGCTGGCTGGCTAGTGGCTACTGCTAGCAAGCCCAGACAAACAAAGTCGTTTAATTTAAATATATTGCTGTCATAGCTAAATGAGTGCATTTCACATTACTTTTGGGTTGTGAGAATTATAATACGATTACATGAATGTCATGCTGAATATACTGTATGTTTATGTCATTGCCACTCAAAAATAATTAGAATTTAGTTGCTAGTAGAATAACATTACAATGCAAAATGTCATGTTTAGAATCGTTTGTCATTTTGCAACTAAACATCCCTTGCGCTGCTTTATAATACCTTTTGCATAGTGGTTTCTGTGTGCTGGCCCTCATCTGCTCTGTAAGCAAAATATTTTCAGTTCCCCACGATTACATCGGGGAGGGGACTGTGGATCGTTCGCAGTCCTTTCGTTAGGCACACGCGATATCTCAGACAGCACTGGCCTGATTTTGATGAAACTTGGGTGAATGAATTGTCTTGCCATAGAGATCCGGATTTACAAAATTACACCGATTGGCCCAAGGCGGGAGCTATAGTTATTAACTGAAATTTGTGTCACACCAGAGGAAGAGGCGACGCTAGAGTAGGAACTGGGCCCAAAATCTGTCTTCTCCAGCAGGTGGTGATTTCTTTGGCACATCACATGGAGTACAGGGAGTGGATTAGGTAAAAAAAGACTGGTACCCAGTGGTGTAAAGTACTTAAGTAAAAATACTTAAGTCAGTTTTTTATTTGTACTTTACTAATTATATTTGACTACTTTTACTTCACTACATACCTAAAGAAAATAATGTAATTTTTATTCCATACATTTTCCTTGACATGAAAAAGTTATATTTCCAATGCTTAGCAGGACAGGAAAATTGTCCAATTCACGCACTTGTCAAGAGAACATCCCTGGTCATACTGCCTCTGATCTGAAGGACTTACGGATCACAAATGCTTACACCGTACCCAAACTGGCCGCAAATTGATTTTGTCCCCCCACACCAAACGCGATCAYGACATGCAGGTTGAAATATCAAAACAAACTCTGAACCAATTATATTAATTTGGGGACAGGTCGAAAAGCATTAAACATTTATGGCAATTTAGCTAGCTAGCTTGCAGTTGCTAGCTAATTTGTCCTGGGATATAAATGTTGAATTGTCATTTTAACTGAAATGCTTAAGGTTCTCTACTCTGACAAGTAATCCACACAAAACGGTCAACCGACTCGTTTCTAGTCATCTCTCCTCCTCCCAGGCTTTTTCTTCTTTGGACTTTATATGGAAATTGGCATCTAACTTTCATAGTTACCACGACGACCGACCGAACTCAGTTCATCTTTCAATCACCCATGTGGGTATAACCAATGAGGGGATGGCATGTGGTTATCTGCTTCTATAAACCAATGAGGAGATGGGAGAGGCAGGACTTGCACCACATTCAGCGTCACAAATAGAACTGACTTCTATTTTAGTGAAGCATTCTTTTTTAAACAATTTTTTGCCGGATTAAAAATTTCCAACATTTTGGTTTGGCTATTTGCTAGTCAGCTTGTCTATAATTAGATACATGCAGCTTCTCTTCTGTCATTATATGTTGGCCGAGAAGACTGAATAAACCCTTGCTCACCAGAATGTCATAAATCAGTAGAATGAATGCCTCCATCTAGTTGACATGGGTAAAGTTCTCTTTCAGCTCTGCTTCTTTCACGGAGCAAAGCCATTTAGGGGCTTGGTATAAAATGCAATAACAAAAAAAATATGAAAAGGTGTTCTGTGCAAAATATCCAAATGACATCAGTTTGACCGGTTGTAAGGTAATTCTCACAGCTTTCTATTTCCTAACATGTTTTTGATAAGATTTTAATTTCAGCTTGGACATATATTTTGTGCTTTTATGATACTAATAAAGATGGATACCATCTGTAGTGGTGCTAACTGTGCATTTGAATTATCTCAAGATACTGAAATAAATCCTCTTTCCCAAATCCTGTTCCAGGGTCAAAATTTAGCCTACATTTGGTGTATCATTTTACTGTAAGAAATGCTTACTTCTGCAGGAGTTATATTAAGGCTATGTGAGAGGTTATAGACCTGTAGTCAGTGTCCAGATATCAGTTTCCAATTAACCCATCTGAACAATAGGCTACAGTTCCCTTGATGTGCCATAGGCCTATTTGAAGTCCCCGTCTTGTGACTCTCAAATTTGTATAGCGCCTCACAATCACACATAACATGCTATCATCCTATTTTACCACTTCGACAAATATTTCCCCAAACATTACTTTTCTGGCCCTCCCTTTATTTTCACCTCTCAAAAAAACTCAATGTAGCCTATAGCTATCAATTGCAATGTGAGATTAGGCTTCCCCTATTGCCTGTTGTGCAAGCAGATGAGCTCCCAGAAAGAGACTACGGAGCAGGTGTGTTTAACTGATCCAGCTGCTTCTCTCCTCAGGTGCGTCTGATGCTGGTCCTGGCCCCAGTCATGTGCATCCTGTCAGGCATTGGTGTGTCCCAGGTCCTCACAACTTACATAAAGAACCTGGATATCAGCCGGCCAGACAAGAAGAGCAAGAAGCAGCAGGACGCCACCTACCCCTTCAAGAACGAGGTAAGAGAGGAAGGATACTTCAAATTGTATTTGTCACATGCGCCGAATATAACAACCATGCTATCTACAAGGGTTACCGGTACCAAGTCAATGTGCAGGGGTATGGGGTAGCTGAGGTAATATGTACATGTAGGTAGGGGTAAAGGTACTATGCATTGATAATAAACAGAGTAGCAGCAGTGTGTGTGAATGTTTGTTTATATTACCGAAATGCAGCGCTGAGAATGTATCCATTGCTACTGGATGTCATTCCAACTTTTGATAAGGGCTGATAAGGGATCTCTAGGCCCAGTCCAGTAACAACCGTTAAACCCTAGACACTTGTATAGATCTGAAAGTCTTTCTAGTATTTGTTCCACTGATATCCTGTACCATTTTGTCCTCCAGGTGGCCAGTGGGATGATTCTGGTCATGACCTTCTTCCTCATCACCTACACTTTTCACTCCACCTGGGTGACCAGCGAGGCCTACTCCTCCCCCTCTATTGTCCTGTCAGCCCGCGGTGGAGACGGCAGCCGCATCATCTTTGACGACTTCAGAGAGGCCTACTACTGGCTCCGCCACAACACCCCAGTAGATGCTAAAGTGATGTCATGGTGGGATTACGGCTATCAGATAACGGCTATGGCCAATCGAACAATTCTAGTGGACAACAACACGTGGAACAACACACACATCTCCAGAGTGGGCCAGGTGAAGTGTTTTTTTGTATTGATGACTAAACATGAGACTGATAAGTGGGAAAATCCTATCATTTGTTAATGGCTGCTTGGTACCTGTGACTGCTGAACTTCAATTAAACTGTTTCTGTTGACCGGTAGGCCATGGCGTCCACTGAGGAGAAGGCCTATGAGATCATGCGGGAGCTGGATGTCAGCTACGTCCTGGTGATCTTTGGTGGACTAACGGGGTACTCCTCAGACGGTATGTTTACAAAGCCAGTGGAAACTATCAATGCCCATCACCCTATGGATAATCACTTTGTTGAATTATTACAGAATTTTAACATATTTCAGATTACATTATTTAACTCATGATCATTAGTTGTCCATTAGATGGAGCACTTTTTGCATGTCCATAAATAAACTTGAATGTCACTCATGCTTTAGGTCTGCTAACACTTCCTCTGTCCTCTGTGCAGACATTAACAAGTTCCTGTGGATGGTGCGTATAGGTGGTAGCACAGACACAGGGAAGCACATCAAGGAGCACGACTACTACACCCCCACTGGAGAGTTCCGTGTGGACCGCGAGGGCTCCCCCGTCCTGCTCAACTGCCTCATGTACAAGATGTGCTACTACCGCTTCGGGCAGGTCTACACAGAGGCCAGTGAGTAACCCTGCATGATTATAATCCATATGGCAGGTCTGCTCTGAAACTATCTAGTATCAGGTATGCTTGTCTGACATCATCCTCTATCCCTTCAAACTAATATCCTGTTTCTCCTATGATTTCCTGAAGTATCAGAGTGGTATTATACCTCATAACATGTCTCCACAGAGGACTGTGTGTGAAAATATTATATTCCTCTTCATCTTGGCCCTAGTCCTGATTTTCTAACCCTTGTTCCAGAGCGCCCCCCTGGCTATGACCGAGTACGAAACGCTGAGATCGGCAACAAGGACTTTGAGCTGGATGTGCTGGAGGAGGCCTACACTACAGAGCACTGGCTGGTCAGGATATACAAGGTAAACTTTCTTTCTGTGACTAATGTCTTACTCTCCTCTGTATTTATTCAGTCCCGTCCATAGAGTATCAGGCCATTCCAGGGGGTTATTTATATGAAATGTCTCTAGTCGAATGTGTTTTCACCTTATCGGCTCAGGTATTCGAGCCAGTGACGTTTCCGTTACTGGCCCAACACTCTAACTACTAGGCTACCTTCCATTACATGTAAACCCCTCAAACTCCACTCTGGACCTCGAAGCCAGTCACACTGCATTTTTTTTATTGTTCCTCCCCTAATCAGGGACTGATTTAGACCTGGAACACCAGGTGGGTGTAATTACTTATGAGGTAGAACAGAAAACCAGCAGGCTACGGACCTCTTAGGGTAAGAGTTGAATACCCCCTGATGTACACTTATTTTAAACAACACATTATTAACACTGTCCTGTGTTTACCCCCTTGAGGTGAAAGATCTGGATAACCGAGGGCTCTCACGGACGTAAAGCCCTCCAACCCGTCATCGTTCATGCACCTCTTTTAGCACACAGCACTGAAAAGCCTTCCCCTGTGGTCTAACTTTTTCATTTTGTTTGTAGAATTTTTTTTTTTTTGTACTTACTAATGTGGAGTCTCTCGTCTGGGAATAGGAGGTGGTGTTTCATAATGTCCAATCAAATATCAAGGAGTGATTTCTGCAATCAGTGGCCAAAAGAACGAGCTTTGAATTTTTACAATTTGCTCAATTAAAGAGGCATAAATGTGACAAAATGTTATGTTGTCTGTCATTTTTTTGAATTTGCTTTGCACAGTACAATGCAATCTTTGGCAGATTCGTTTTTCCCAAGAGCTTTATAGGAGTCAAGATTTGGCAACCTTTTCAACACATAGTTTTAATGATTTTGCTTACTGAATACCAAGACGACGGTATGATTTGAACTGTGGGGGAAAAGTACTATATATGCAGTGGTAACTGTGGTCACATTTCACAGAAAAGGAACACAAAGGTTTTTCTAAATGGGTCACCTACACTGTATATAGCTGCAGTTACTCAAGGTTCAAAAGCCTTGTTCACATTGGCAGTTTAAGTGACACTTTTTAAAGAAATGCATATCCAATTCTAATCTGTTCTTTTTCCTGCAGTCTGATCAGCCAAAAAGCACATGACATCTGATATTTCAAGCCACAGATGGTTAATTAGTATAGACTGTTATTTGGCACATCTTGTCGCTTGCTCGCTACTCTGAAAGTTTGACAAAAACATGTGGTAGCCAACTAGCTTGTTAATTGTTTACAAACAAATTAGTGAATGTGTTAAAGCTTAACAGCCACAGCAGTCAACTAGCTAGCTATCCAAAAAATGACTATTTTTGAAAGTTGGTTAATCTTATCTTTTTATGCTTTAAATGTTCTTACACTATGCTTTTAACATTCAAAGCAACTGGGAAATGTCCATGGCAGGCATTGTCACCTTAGCTTGCTACATAACTTCTGAGTGATGGTAAGCACGGAGCACTACAACCAATCAACATACTGTATGCCATTGCACACACATACGTCGTTACTATGACAACTAGCGTAGCCAAGTCAGCAAATGACTGCTGTCTGAACACACACAAACATCTGATTTGGTCACTTGTAACTCTGGACAGTCAGTATTCCAAAACGGATTTGAGCAATAAGGCCTGCATTGTGAAAAACGCTTAAACTAGAACTGACTGCATTGTAGCAACATGAACTCTTATTAAAATATTTTCATATGTACCCCTGACAAGTGAGCACTTAGATATGGTCGTTTATATAAATCCATAGAATGTTGGAATTGCGTATAGTAAGACATGTCAAAATTCTATAGCAATATAGTGGGCAAGCGGCCATGCGTTTGGACAATTAATAGAAACTGCAGTAAATAAAACCTAATAAAATCTGTCTTGTCCGAAATTGGAGTCTATGCAGACCGGTGCGCCAATCAGAACCACGGTAAGCATATATGCAAATAAGCCATTTACCAAACGGGTCTGCCATCATTCACTTTGAACTGGACTCCTTGTTATCAGGCAGTAGCGTCATTAGAACACGTTCGCCAAAAAACACAAAATACACCTGAATGGATTTCTGTAAATTCCACAGGAGTCCTCTTACATTTGGGAACTTCACAGCCTACCTTTTCATGGCTGTTTAATCAATAGGACTATCGCTCCCTCAGTTGCTGAATCACGTCAACAACAAGATCAACTAATGCTAGCCAGAGCCAGATGAGCTAAAATGTAATGAGGGAACATTAGATAAACTTTTAATCTAGTTGGCTGTCAAAATTGCACTAATTAACAATGGGAAATAGTAGCCTGCTTGTGCTTCTGCAGTTTGCTTCCCAATGCATGCTTGTTTCAACCCATGTTTTGACAACTGAATGGAAACTTGCTTACACGTTCGATGCCAAATACAGTTGATTGACAACTAAGAGATATGCTAACTATGGATAACAGTCATTCAAGTTCAGCATAGCTAGAAAAGCTATTCACATTTCTTGCTAGCTAACAAAATGACACCTGGATCTCTAGCTGTAGCCACCGAAAAACGATATAAGGGGGGAAAGTTGGTCACTCCTCCAATGACATGACATCCTTCTAGCAGCTTGCTAATTGTGAGCGTTGCGTTATTCGAATCCGGTATCAGGATAAATAAAAAGCAAGGTCTGCTAACGTTCTTTAATTATGTTTAATTACCGCAAGCAATGAATTGCAAATGCAATTTCCGTATATACGGGTTCGCTGTATCACCACGCAGGGTTGAACAGAGAACTGTGGAATGTACTCAAATAGCAGTTCTTATACTATGACAGCTTTAGTTCCAACTCGTCCGTTGGCCTATCATAGTAGAGGCTGAGTGCGGTTTAAACTTTGCTCCGCCTTTGCTGGCACTCGGACTTGTCCAAGTCCCTTAGTGCTCTCCTCTGTCCACATCTGGTTGTTGGGTAGATTAGATCCATTTTGTGTCTCCCCCATTCTACACTCAAACAGTCCCTTATTTGGTATTGATCAGTGCTCTAGCCACCCTGGTTGGCCTAGAGATATGCACCCTCCCCTCTCCAGATTGACCAGTCTGTATAGCCTGTCACTCTATGTTGGTCAGTCTTTACACACCTACACACACATCTGTATTGTTTGTGTGTGTGTAACAAAACAATATTAATCTTCATACAATATGGTAGCAGGCTATAGTGCATAAACATAAACCCTAACATAATGTTAGGCTACTTATTTTTAGCTGGCTAAATACATAACTAGCTACATAAATAGATAAGCTAGCCTAGGGGTGTCAAACTCAATCAGCGCACGGGCCATATAAAAAAAAAACACAAGGAATTATAGGGCCAGACATAGCATATTTGCTTTCCCCAAAAAATTGGGCATTGATTTAATTAGAAAAAGATGTCCCTTTTATAATGTCCACTTATGTACGTAGGATGCTCTATATAGCATTTTAACATATTAAAACAAAATAAGAGATTTTTTTTGTCCAGTCTTTGCTGTTATGCTTTCAGACCCTAATCAAAAAGTATTTAACAACTCCAAATAACATGGTTTTTTTTTATGTACACTGCATGAATCACCGGTGCGGTTGAATGCAGCATTGCTGTATGGTGCACTCAAAATGTATTGTATTTGAGTAGCCAGCTTAGGCTACTGCTCAAATGTTGCTGTAATATGCCTACATGTTTCTCCTTTGCATGGTGTTTTGGTGCAGGTTTAGTTTTTTGGTTATTCATTGTCAAATTTTAAAAACCGAAGCCAACCTGCAACATTTTAGTAGCCTAGCCATACTGTGGCATGTCTGTGAACGGGACACACGAAAGCAGTGCAATTGAAGTTTAATTCACCGACTCATTTATACTCGCTTGTTTGCCCTATTCAGCCCGCGGACCTTGTGTTTGACGCATGTGCGCTAGCCTGTTCTAGGGTGACCAGACGTCCCCGTTTTTAGTGGCCTGTCCCCGGAAATGTCCCCGTTTTTAACTGTGCGTTAAAAACAGACTGCAGAGTGAAATTATATTTTACGTGGCAAGAAAGACCGGGCAGCAGAGTCTACCGGTTGACGTCTCAATCGCGTTGTGCTTGTTTTGTCCAGCAGAGGTGGCTGCTAGCTATATCAGCTTCATTCACTCTTCTTCTTCTAACTACTTGCTCGCGCTAGTTTTAGAGAAAACTGCTGTGGAAAACTGGGCCAGAAGCTAGCAAGTGTCAAGTGAATCCATAACATCACCACARACGTCKTTTCAAGCCAGGTAAGTTAMACTCRTTTGAGATACTRGCTAATGATGTTATKTCACAACTTATTATATAGATAGATGCTCTGCTTTATAAGGTTTTAAATAGGTTATGCTAGCTAACATTAGCTATGTCGACTAAGTTATCTAGCTAGGTTAGCCAGCTACTGTCATGGTAACTAGGTTAAAAAAACGTTCACATGTAAACATGCAGTGGACAGGCTATTTTGAAAATATGATTATATTAAATTAATGCACAATTATGAGAATATTTATTTGTAAATTACAATGTTAATGGTTTGGCATTATAAGTAGTGTGAAAATATATTTTGAAATTTTCATGGATAACATTAGCATAATGTTTTCTGTTAAAGAGTAGAGAGGAGGAAGACTGGATGGTAAGAAGAGTGAAAGAGATAGGAGGAAAGGTAAAGATATGATTACAGAACCTGCCAATTTATTATTCCAAACAATGTTTTTGAGATAAAATACAAAAATGAGGCAAGCAATGGGAATCTATTAACCAAAGTATTTGATCTAATAGTGTACTATTTATTGTTAAAGATTGGAGAAGAAGAAGGAAACATTAAGGGAGTAAAAAGAGTGAAGCGAGGAGAGTGTGGAAGAGTGAGGTGGAAAGGAAGAAAGATCAGGAAGATGATTGGAGGAGAAGAAAAAGTTGAGAGTAAGAAGAGTGACACAAGGAGAGTGAAGAAGAGCAGACAGAGGAGCAGACACAATGGCTATTTCCAAGAAACGGAAATGCCATTTTAATGACAACATRATGAGAGAATTTCCATTTATACACTCAGGTCAAGGCGATAGAATGGTTAACTGCACCCTTTGTAATTCCTCTTTTTCAATTGGCAGCGGGGGAATAACGGCAGTGGTAGAACATCAACAGACAAAAAAACATAAAGCCTCTCTGATTGCCCGTGTTGGTATGCCCTCTGTCACCACATTCTTCAAGAAGGTAGAGCCTTCCCAAGAAGAATATGATTTAGCTGTGCAGGAGRGAAAGCTTTATGAGCCGAAGTTTACATGTGCTAGGACAAAATGTGACGCCACAGTAAGTAACGTGTTAGCACCATGGGCAACTACTTTGGTAACACAGGACCTAGACCAGGTTGAATTTGTGTCCCTGGYCATTGATGCGTCCAATCATGGACATGTAAAGCTGCTGCMAATAGCAGTCAGATATTGTAAGATATATGGTGGCAACACATCTGTGGAAACAAAACTGCTTGATTTTGTTGATTTGAAAGCAGAAACAGCAGAGGAGATTGCAGCTGAGGTCCTGGTGGTCATCCAAAAATGTAACCTGCAAAACAAAGTCGTGGCATTCTCTGCCGACAACACAAATACCAACTTTGGAGGACTGAATAGGCTGGGGAGGGTCAATGTCCATACCAAAGTTAAAAATGCTCTGCAGAGGKAGGTGATTGGCTTAGGTTGTCCTGCCCACATCATAACACGGCCAGAACAGCTTTGGATATGATTCCCCTTGATGTTGAGTACCTGCTCACAAAGATATTTTCACCGTCAGAGTAGAAAGACTGAAGAGCTTTTGTGAGTTTGTTGGCCAGGAGTACCATAACATTTTAGGACACAGCAATGTTCGCTGGCTGTCCATGCTCCCTGCTCTAGAAAGAGTGCTAAAAAGGTATGTGCCATTGAAATCCTTTTTTCTTTCTGAAGACAAATGCCCTGTTGTCCTGCAAACAATGTTTGAAGATCCACTGACTGAACTTTGGCTGGACTTTGTCCATGGGAACTTGACCGTATTCAGTGACACGATCAAGATGCTTGAAGGGCTGGRCCACTGTGCTGTGGAGTCAGCTGCAATTCTGAGAAACATTGAGGCAAAATTGACTGCAAGACGTGATGACAACCAGTTTTGGTCAGATGACTTCTGAGAGCGCTAGAGGGAAATGGTGCAATGTCCAAATAGAGATTTATCAAAACTGCAAGAGTGACGGGGGGATCGCTTGAAGAATGGAAAACATCGGAGACACCGCTTAGTCAGAGATGGAGCACGGTGGTTACCCACTTCAAAGAGAACGACATCCCACACACTAAACTGGGTAGATTAGCATCTGTTGTCATGTGCTTACCTGGAAGTAATGCACCAGTCAAGAGAGTGTTCTCCCAAATGACTGATATATGGACAACAGCAAGAAATATGTTCACTGTTCCTACCATCAAGGCCATGCTTATTGTGAAGACAAAATTCAACCTCCCCTGCCAGGAGTTCATGTAGAAGCTGACCAAAGACAGAGCAATCCTGAAGAAGATACATTATTCTGAGAAATATACAGATTAGGTTGGTATAAGTATATTATGTATTTACCAATCTCATCATCGTCTTATTTATTATGTTAAGTATTTCACATATACTATTGTCTGTTTTTTACATTTTGCTCATGTTCTCTTCTGCTCTTATTCTACCCAGACTACCAGGACCACTGAATGGCTGTTCAGATCAGACAGTTCTGTCTTGTCTGTAGTGTTTCTGTAATATAGTTGTTTTCTCTATCACAGTGTGCCTGTTAGACATAATACATGAAACCGAAATTGTCCCCCTTTTTTATTTCATAGATAATAACATTGGATATTTTAATAATATATTGACCGCCGAACTGGAAATGTCCCTGGTTTTCATTTCAGAAATCTGGTCACCTTAGCCTATTCGCCACGTTATGACTGAGTTGTGATCATTGCCCTTGCTAGTTTAATTGTATTGACATTCCCAGCCTTAGTCGTCCGTTTTTGTTCAAAATATTGAGTCATTGAATCTGAAACAGAGCATCCCGAATGGGTAGACGCAGCAAATAATCTACTAGCAAATAATCTACTAGGCCAGCTGTGATTTACAACCTGAGCAATATTTATTCTACAAAACTTAGTCCACTCTGTTTGTAACAGATTCTACTTTTGAGAACAGAACACTGTATTGAGAGCAAATGTTTCATCAATGAGAAAATGTGCAGAATGTTGGCCAAAATCCATCTTGGTCCATCTTCTCCCACTGCCTGCCACTGGGCTTCCTCTCAACATATTTGGGGATGAATGGGGATGCCAACCGGTTGCTTTAGATTTATACATCTGATGAAACATCTGACTCATTGTTCTATCTGTGTATGCAGTCTCTGAACTAAATGTCAAACCACAGCTCCACCCCAAGGAAAATGACTGACTGCAGTAACACAACCAACCATGTGGTTAAACGGCAGTAAGATTTACAGTTCCCCTGACCCTAACCTTTTAACGTAACTCCTACATGTAACCTTAACCCTAAACCCTAACCTAGCTAACGTTAGCCAGCTAGCTAACATTAGCCACCTAGCTAGAATTCGTAACATCTCATATGTTTTACAAATTCATAACCTATTGTTAATTTTGAAAATTTGTAACATATTGTACATTTTTAAAACTCATAACATATTGTTGTTCGTAACATATAAWACAAAATTGGTGATTAAATTCATGCATAACATAAGAAACATAACATAATAAATGTATTGTCTCGGATTTACATACATATAATACGAAATGCTCTGAGACCAGGTTGACCACTCACCAGCTTGGTTAAACTAGACTGAACTTTTCACTCTTCTTCACAAAACACAATTTATAGACATTAGACACATTTATTGTGTTTAGAATTCCATCGTAATGATGACTATTGAATCCTGCAGATGAAGAATCAGCTGTGCCTTTTGGGAAAGAAAAAAAACTTTACGAATCTTTTTTTTTTTAAGTATGGAAAAGAGTGAAATAAGAAAACTAGCAAGTATAATTCAAGGAGAGATGTTTGATGACATGATCTTTCAATAATGACACTTGATGTGGTATACACATTCCCCACCCAATAAATATTTGACCAGTGGTGTAAAGTACTTACGTAGTTTTTTGGGGTATCTGTGCTTTACTATTTATATTTCTAACAACTATTACTTTTACTTCACACATTTTCTCTGACACCCAAAAGTACTCGTTACAATTGTAATCAAATCAAATTTTATTTGTCATATGAGCCGAACACAACAGGTGTAATAGACCTTACCGTGAAATGCTTGCTTAGAAGCCCTTAAGCAAGAATGCAGTTTTAAGAAAATAGAATTAAGAAAATATTTACTAAATAAACTATATTTACTAAATATCCGGGTGGCCATTTGATTAATTGTTCAGCAGTCTTATGGCCTGGGGGAAGAAGCTGTTAAGGAGCCTTTTGGACCTAGACTTGGCGCTCGGGTAATGCTTAGCAGGACAGAAAATGGTCCAATTCACGCACTTATAAAGATAACATCCCTGGGCATCCCTACTGCCTCTGATCTGGCAAACTCACGAAACACAAATGCTTCATTTTCAAATGATGTCTGAGTGTTGGAGTGAGCCCCCGGCTATCTGTAAAAAATTTTTTTAGACAATTGGGACTTCTGCTTTGCTTAATTTAAGGAATTTGAAATTAGTATGACTTAGTATAGCGTTGAAGCTCGTTTTTGAGGTTTGTTAGCACAGTGTCCAAAGAAGGGCCAGAAGTATACAGAATGGTGTCGTCTGCGTAGAGGTGGATCAGAGACTCACCAGCAGCAAGAGCGACATMATTGATGTATATAGAGAAGAGAGTCGGCCCAAGAATTGAACCCTGTGGCACCCCCATAGAGACTGCCAGAGGCCCGGACAACAAGCCCTCAAGGGGGTAAACACAGGACAGTGTTAATAATGTGTTTTAAAATAAAAATACATCAATGGGTATTCAACTCTTAGGTCCGGAGCCTGCTGGTTTTCTGTTCTACCTGAATTAATTACACCCACCTGGTGTTCCAGGTCTAAATCAGTCCCTGATTAGGGGGGGAACAATGAAAAAGTGCAGTGGGTCTGGCTTCGAGGTCCAGAGTTGAGTTTGAGGAGTTTACATGTAATGGCAGGTAGCCTAGAGGTTAAAGTATTTGGCCAGAAACCGAGAGGATTCTTGTTCGAACACCCGAGCCAACAAAGTGAAAACAACAACACATTCAACTAGAGATATTTGACATAAATAACCCCTGGAATGCCCTAATACTCTAGGGTGTGACTGAATAAATACAAAGGAGATTAAGACAGTAGTCACAGAAGGTAAAGGGGGTTATTTAGCTTGTATATACTGACCAGTCAGTACTCGTAATGTAGGCCATGTCCAGCTCAAAGTTCTTGTTGTCGGCCACAAGAACTTTGAGCTGGACATGGCCTACATTACAGATCATGGGTATTCGAACAAGCAACCTTTCTCAGCGTTTCTCACTCTGTCATAGACAGGGGGGCGCTCTGGAACAAGGGTTAGAACATCATGACTAGGGCCAAGACAATGAAAAGGAATATAATATTTCCCACACAGTCCTCTGTGGAGACTTGTTATGAGGTATAATACCACTCTGATACTTCAGGAAATCATTGAAAATCAGGAGAAATAGGATATTAGTTTGAAGGGATAGAGGATGATGTCAGACAGGCATACCTGATACTAACCAGTTGCGTGTATTCATGGATGCCAAGAGAAGTCAGACATCCCCCCCAAAAAATGGACCAATAATTTTTGTTAATCTTTCTGTTTCATTTTCCTTCAATTTGCAAGAGGCTGAATGTATCTCACAGGAGATGCAATCGAGCGAGCGACACAGTGCCCTCTGTCTCTCTAGGTGTAGGCAATCTGATGTTGTCTTGTCCAAATTAATATGACATTGTTTCTGCCCGTAGCATTGAAGGCAAGGGAAGCCAGCGGGCATCTGGCCTCCCTTGACAAAACAAGTATAAAAACATTTGCCAATCAGCGATGGGCTTAACTGCGCCAGCTCCAGTGGCGATTTTAGCATGTAAATGTTGGTGGGGCTGTAATGGGAATTCTAATGTTTGTGCTTTTCTTATAACTTTTTCTGTGTTATATTTATGTGCTGTTCTATAAACCTATAAGGGCACAGGGCGAGACCCAGATGCAGACACGGGAGGCAGATGGTTCGAGTCTCTGATATTTATTATAATCCAAGGAGTAGGCAAGAAAATGGTCACGGACAGGCAAAAGATCATAAACAAAGTCAGACTCCAGGAGGTACAGAATGGCAGGCAGGCTCGAGATCAGGGCAAACAGTATGGTCAGGCAGGTGGGTTCAGAGTCAAGGCAGGCAAGGGTCAAAACCGGGAGGACTAGCAAAAGAGAGATAAGAAAAAGCAGGAGCACGGAAAAACACGCTGGTTGACCTGACAAGACTAACTGGCAACAGACAAACAGGGAACACCTGAATAAATACCCAGGGACTAATGGGGAAAACGGGTGACACCTGGAGGTGGGTGGAGACAATCACTAAGACAGGTGAAAGAGATCAGGGTTTGACAAAACCAATTTCTGTGTTCATGCAAGTGGCTGACTGAACAATTTGCAGTACGCCCAGACAATTTGGCAGTATGCCCAGACCTTGTTTTGAGAACGAATGAAAGATATCTCAGTTTCAAGGTCTCAGCTTAGAGAGAAGAACCGGCGTGAGGTATTGGTCTGTCACATGTCATGAACCAGTATTGGTCGGTCACATGAATGAAACAAAACGGTAATGATTAATTAATTCTGCTAAATCATGCAAATATAACTTGTCTGTGTATAGCCATATAAGACAACTGCTGGGACTGCCCAAGGAGAGCTCCTGATTGACATGTGTTCTATGGTGCATTGAGTTGGTTGGAACCTCTCCAGCGCGCTGACAAATAAACAATGATTAATTTAAGATTGAGTTTGAGTGTTCCTGTGTAAGAATTTCCACGACAGGGCAAACTCAAAAATACGTTTTGAGATGCATGCCAGCAAAGCCACTACACAACAAAATACACAACAAAATACTAAACAATACATGAATTGCACTATAACGGTGACAAACTGTGCCTACAAACGGTTAGGGCCTACATAAAGCTGTCCAAACAGCAGAGCTCCCGAGTGGCGCAGCRGTCTAAGGCACTGCATCTCAGTGCTAGAGGTGTCACTACAGACACCCTGGTTTGAATCCAGGCTGTATCACATCCGGCTGTGATTGGGAGTCCCATAGGGCGGTCCAGAATTGGCCCAGCGTCATCCAGGTTTGGCCTGTGTAGGCTGTCATTGTAAATAAGAATTTGTTCTTAACTGACTTGGCTAGTTAAAAAAAAATGTTTTAAAGAGTCCCAACAACACCTTACCAGGTGCAAGGATATGCATATTCTTGATACCATTTGAAAGGAAACACTGAAGTTTGGGGAAATGTGAAATGAATGTAGAAGAATAACACATTTGATCTGGTCAAAGAGAATACAAAGAAAGAAACGTGCTTTTTTGTATTTTTTTGTAGCATCATATTTGAAATGCAAGAAAAAGGCCATAATGTATCATTCCAGCACAGGTGCAATTTAGATTTTGGCCCCTAGATGGCAGCAGTGTATGTGCAAAGTTTTAGACTGATCCAATGAACCATTGCCTTTCTGTTCAAAATGTTGTATCAAGACTGCCAAAATGTGCCTAATTGGTTTATTAATACATTTTCAAGTTCATAACTGTGCACTCTCCTCAAACAATAGCACGATAAGTCTTTCACTGTAATAGCTACTGTAAATTGGACAGTGCAGTTAGATTAACAAGAATTTCACCTTTCTGCCAATATCAGATATGTCTATGTCCTGGGAAATGTGCTTGTTACTTATAACCTTATGCTAATCGCTTTAGCCTACGTTAGCTCAACGGTCCCGAGGTCAGGACACCAATACTGTAGAGGTTAAAAAAACATAGCTGATATGGCTGCCTTGCTTAAACAAATGTGGTTTCTACTGACAATTGAGATGTACAAACTATGGCAAAAAAGGACGACGAGCGGATTAGAGTGAATCTGTAATTTTGATTAAAACATTAATGAACGAGCTAGGACAGACGTAGTCAATATAACTATTTGTTCAGCACTTTTGAAATATACAGCAACAGAATTCAGAACATGGGCGGTTCTTAAGGTATTCTCCTTGTACACCAAGTCAGAATTGTAGGATAAATAAAGGGGAGATATAAGCAGACAATGAAAGCTCTCACAATATTTGATGATGACATTTCTCTAAAACAGACTATAGGTTACATGTGTACAACCAAGTCAGAACAGTAGGCTATTTATGTCATCAAAGTCTGGCATTCTATGGATTTATGGTGGTTTCAAGACAACTGGGCACTCGGAAAAAACAAGGTTGAATCATGACGTTAGTGATCTTCAGGTCGGAGCTCTAGAAAGAGGCCAGAGTTCCCGACTTGGAATTTAGAGTCGGATGACCTTTCAAAACGTATTTTCCCAGTCGGAGTTCCCAGTTGTCTTGAACCACTGAAGTCTGAGATTTCCCAGTTCCGAGCTTCCAGTTGTTTTGAACGCAACAGAAGTCATGCTGCATCGACAGCATGGCCAATGTAGAATGTTTATCCTTTTAAGCTTGGAAAAGAGACCCTTAAACCCAGACTTGGACCACACACCCAGTTAGCCACTGATTCCTGATTCACTGTCGAATTTGTGATTTCCAACTTGTTGTGTAATGTTTATGTCCAATAGCGGACGAGCAGCGATACGTTTTCAAAAGGATTTGCCAGTAGATTGTCGACTTAATTCATGATGATGACTGCTAGCTTGCTAGCTAAGATTTCTAAATGATGATGTTGACATGATCAGTCCAATCAAAGCTATGGTAGATATAACGTGATTTAACAACATCTTATCTGTGGCCAAATGACCTTGAGCCTTCTTGGATGGGCACTTCTAATATAACTCTATGGCAGCACACAAGGGGCTTGAATTTTCGAGGTCTCCCCATAGATTTTGTGGTGACGTAGTGTCTCCATGAGAGAAAGAACACTGAGCCAATCACGGCACAACTAGAGAACATTACCAACCCCTACGCTCTATATTGTTTGCTGGCTGCCCCACAGAAAGCACTGAGCTAGGCTGAAACAAATGCATTTTGGAGATGCCTTACTCAAGAAAGCAAAAAAGAGACCATGTTTGTATGTGGTTTTATTAACTCAATGATATATATATTTTTCACATTGTTTGCAAACTGATATGTGAAACATATTAATGGCAAAATAACATGCAAAACAGGCACAGAACAAATGACGGGTCACCACTGGCTCAACTGTGAATGGTCCTGGTGCACCAAAAAAAAGTGTCAAGGGAAGCCAGCTTGGATTTTGGCGTCACTCCTATCAAATCCCATTCAGAGTATTACGTTATTGACAGAAAAACTTGAATTGTTACATCTCGTGTTGTTGTCCTCCGGTTGCTAGCTAGCCAGCTAGCTAAAATTTGCCTTTTCCTAAATTAGCCATGGATGGAGATAGGGATTTGGACTTGTGGTTATACTTAATTCTCTGTACCGGCCAATGATTGTAACGGCAATTCTGATCCAACCAATAATTCATGCATTGTTTTGCCCCTGGCCTGAGAGAATGTAAGTCCAGTATTTAACTAGATGTAGGCCTAGAAGGCTAACGTTAACTAACTAACGTTGCCGATGAATGGAAGTTAGGCTAGCGAGCAAGCATTTTAGCCAGGTAGCCTAGGACAGCAAAAAAATAATAGTGTGTACTATATAACAGAGTGATAGACCGTTTCGTCAACATGAAAGAGAGAAGGATGGCATTGGTGTTTCTCTACAAGTAGGGTGAGTCAACATGTTTTTCTACTTACAGGAACGCACACACACACACAAACACACACGCACACAGAAATCAGAACTATGGACAGTCACATCATATTTAGATTACTTTGATTGGACTAAATTGTTTTTGGTATCTTTTAGTTGTCATTGTATTAGACTAAGCAGAGGTGATTTGATGATGTTGAAATGTTGAAATTGAAATGGTGCTGGAATGGTGGAGGCAGCTCCTGTTTTCTTTGCAACTAGCGTTAACTCTCTCTGGTTCTAAATCAATAGTTGTTTTGTGGTCTGAAAATGTTGGAAACATTAACTTACTTGACCATGCTGTAGGTCATGTAACCCTCTGTTACTGTACATGCAATATGCTTTATGGACTTCACTGGACAGAGGTTGTTATCCGGTGTTGTGATAATAAAAAAGTATGGTTGAATTTATTCTGCCACTGTGTCTTCTTATTGTCTCGGCCTTTAGGCCTATATATTACGGTCGCAAGGCATATGAGTTAACAGGTTATAGAGCAAACAAAGTAATTATCACAATACATAGGTTGTAATATGGCCCCTTATATGCACCATCCACAGGAACTTGGAAGTGTTAGCAGATCTAAAGCATTAGTAACATTCTCAAGTTGAAATGTATTTATGGACATGCACAAAGTGCTCCATCTAATCTATGTATTAGACATTGACAACTCTAATTATCATTAATTCAATAACTTAATCTGAAATACATATGTTAAGAAGCTGTAATAATAAGTAGCTGTAATAATTCAACAAAGTGATTTTCCATAGAGTGATGGGGATTGATAGTTTCTACTGGTTTTGTAGACATACCGCCTAAGGAGTAACCCATCAGTCCACCAAAGATGACCAGGATGTAGCTGACATCCAGCTCCCGCATGAGCTCATAGGCCTTTTCCTCGGTGGACCCCATGGCCTACCGGTCAATAGAAACACAGTTTAATTGAAATTCAGCAGTCACAGGTAACAAGCAGCCATTAACAGATGATAGGATTTTCCCACTTATCAGTCCCATGTTAAGTCATCAATACAAATCGCTGGTCACCCAGGTGGAGTGAAAGGTGTAAGTGATGAGGAAGAAGGTCATGACCAGTAAAATCCCACTGGCCACCTGTTGGACAAAATGGTACAGGATATCAGTGGACTAAAAAGACCTACACAAGTGCCTATGGGTTGTTACTGGACCAGGCCTAGATCTCACTAGATCGCTTCACCCTTATCAAATGTGTCCCAACTTCATCAGTTAGAATGACATCCAATATCAATGGACACATTCTCAGCGCCTCATTTCGGTGTTATGAACAAACATGTATTGTACCGTGCCATCTGGGGGCCAAGTTTGCCTCATAGTCATGCCCTGAATTATCATTCCTCTCTTATCTCAGTCTACGGGGTGAGGACCTGAGACACACCGATGCCTGACAAGATGCACATGACTGGGGTCATGTTAAACACAAAACCCGCTCCATAGTTTTTTACCTGACGATTAAATCTGGTACTATTCCCAAGATATGGAAGGCGGCCCATGTACACCCCCTTCATAACGGTGGTGACCCTTGTGGCCGAAATAATTATGGCCCTATGTCTAAACTTTCTTGCCAAGCTAAAATATTAGAATCCTTGATTCATTCTCAGCTTTCTTATCTTTGAAATGTATTTGAAATGTACGTCAGTCGGGTTTTAGACCAGATCACAGCACCATCTCTGCTGCATTCCTAGTTATAAAGGATGTGGTTAACTGTATGGATAAAAAGCAACATTGTACTGCCCCCTTCATTGACCTGTCAAAGGCTTTTGATACTGTTGATCGCTCACTGCTAATTCAGAGGCTTTCCTCAATTGGCCTAGACCAGGCTGTATGTACTGTAACTGGTTTAATAATTACTTAACACAGTGGTTCCCAAACTTTTTATAGTCCCTACCCCTTCAAACATTCAACCTCCAGCTGCATTTTGGAGATGCAGTTTGCGCTGTTCTGTGAAGGGAGTAGTACACAGCGTTGTGCGAGATCTTCAGTTTCTTGGCAATTTCTCGCACGCAATAGCCTTCATTTCTCAGAACAAGAATAGACTGACGAGTTTCCGAAGAAAGTTCTTTGTTTCTGGCCATTTTAAACTGTAATCGAACCCACAAATTCTGATGCTCCAGATACTCAACTAGTCGAAAGAAGGACAGCTTTATTGCTTCTTTAATCAGGACAACAGTTTTCAGCTGTGCTAACATAATTGCAAAATACTTTTCTAATGATCAGTTAGCCTTTAAAAATGATAAACTTGGATTAGCTAACACAACGTGCCATTGGAACACAGGAGTGATGGTTGCTGATAATGGGCCTCCATACTAGAGGTCGACCGATTAAATCGGAATGGCCGATTAATTAGGGCTGATTTCAAGTTTTCATAACAATCGGAAATCTGTATTTTTTTTACACCTTTATTTAACTAGGCAAGTCAGTTAAGAACACATTCTTATTTTCAATGATGGCCTAGGAACGGTGGGTTAACTGCCTTGTTCAGGGGCAGAACGACAGCTCGGGGATTCAATCTTGCAACCTTTAAACCTTGAATTAAAATTAAATATTGCAACGGTTAACTAGTCCAACGCTCTAACCACCTGCCTTACATTGCACTCCACGAGGAGCCTGCCTGTTACGCGAATGCAGTAAGAAGCCACGGTAAGTTGCTAGCTAGCATTAAACTTATCTTATAAAAAACAATCAATCAATCATAATCACTAGTTAACTACACATGGTTGATGATATTACTAGTTTATCTAGCGTGTCCTGCGTTGCATATAATCGATGTGGTGCGCATTCGCGAAGAAGGACTGTCGTTGCTCCAACGTGTACCTAACCATAAACATCAATGCCTTTCTTAAAATCAATACATAAGTATATATTTTTAAACCTGCATATTTAGTTAATATTGCCTGCTAACATGAATTTCTTTTAACTAGGGAAATTGTGTCAATTATATGCAGCAGTTTGGGCCGCCTGGCTCGTTCCAAACTGTGTGAAGACTATTTCTTCCTAACAAAGACAGCCAACTTCGCCAAACGGGGGATGATTTAACAAAAGCGCATTTGCGAAAAAAGCACAATCGTTGCACGAATGTACCTAACCATAAACATCAATGCCTTTCTTAAAATCAATACACAGAAGTATATATTTTTAAACCTGCATATTTAGCTAAAAGAAATCCAGGATAGCAGGCAATATTAACCAGGTGAAATTGTGTCACTTCTCTTGCCTTCATTGCACGCAGAGTCAGGGTATATGCAACAGTTTGGGCCGCCTGGCTCGTTGCGAACCAATTTGCCAGAATTTTACGTAATTATGACATAACATTGAAGGTTGTGCATATGTAACAGGAATATTTAGACTTATGGATGCCACCCGTTAGATAAATACGGAACGGTTCCGTATTTCATGAAAGAATAAACGTTTTGTTTTCGAAATTATAGTTTCCGGATTCGACCATATTAATGACCAAAGGTGTCACGGCCGTCTTTAAAGGAAGACCAAGGTGCAGCGTTGTGAGCGTACATTCTTTTTATTTGAATAAATGTTGCCAACAAAACAAGAAACGGACCGTGAAGCTTACAATGGTAATAGTACCCTAACAAAGACAACTTCCCACATTGGCACAAGGGAAAAAGGCTGCCTAAGTATGATTCCAATCAGAGACAACGATAGACAGCTGTCCCTGATTGAGAACCATACCCGCCAAACATAGAAATGCACAAACCTAGAAAACAGAACATAGAATGCCCACCCCAAATCACACCCTGACCAAACAAATAGAGACATAAAAAGGCGTGACAAAAGGCTCGTATTTCTGTGTGTTATTATGTTATAATTAAATCTATGATTTGATATTGATAGAGCAGTCTGACTGAGCGATGGTAGGCAGCAGCAGGCTCGTACGCGTTCATTCAAACAGCACTTTCGTGCGTTTTGCCAGCAGCTCTTCGCAATGCTTCAAGCATTGAGCCGTTTATGACTTCAAGCCTATCAACTCCCGAGATTAGGCTGGTGTAACTGATGTGAAATGGCTAGCTAGTTAGCGGGGTGCGCGCTAACAGCGTTTCAATCGGTGACGTCACTCGCTCTGAGACTTGGAGTAGTCGTTTCCCCTTGCTCTGCAAGGGCCGTGGCTTTTGTGGCGTGATGGGTAACGATGCTTCGAGGGTGGCTGTTGTCGATGTGTTCCTGGTTTGAGAGCCCAGGTAGAGGCGAGGAGAGGGACGGAAGCTATACTGTTTACACTGGCAATACTAAAGTCCCTATAAGAACATCCAATAGTCAAAGGTATATGAAGTACAAATGGTATAGAGAGAAATAGTCCTATAATTCCTATAATAACTACAACCTAAAACTTCTTACCTGGGAATATTGAAGACTCATGTTAAAAGGAACCACCAGCTTTCATATGTTCTCATGTTCTGAGCAAGGAACTTAAACGTTAGCTTTTTTACATGGCACATATTGCACTTTTACTTTCTTCTCCAACACTTTCTTTTTGCATTATTTAAACTAAATTGAACATGTTTCATTATTTATTTGAGTCTAAATTGATTTGATTGATGTATTATATATTAAGTTTAAATAAGTGTTCATTCAGTATTGTTGTAATTGTCATTATTACAAATACATTTTTTTTTTAATCGGCCGATTAATCGGTATCGGCTTCTTTGGTCCTCCAATAATCGGTATCAGCGTTGAAAAATCATAATCAGTCGACCTCTACTCCATACGCCTATGTAGATATTCCATTAAAAATCAGCCATTTCCAGCTACAATAGTCATTAACAATGTCTACACTGTATTTCTAATCCATTTTATGTTATTTTAATGGACAAAAGTAGCTTTTCTTTCAAAAACAAGGACATTTCTAACTGACCCCAAACTTTTGAACGTTAGTGTATATATTGAGGGCTGATTATGTTTTGGAAATGTGAAGATAGGAATTCCAAAGTAGGAACCTCTGTATCTTATAGAGAATTGCTTATGTGTGGTGTGGCAGTGGGGAAGGGGAAGGGGAAGGTTATCGCAGTGTCCTGTGTTGTATGCATGGGTTTGAGAATTAACCTGGAAGAATCCATTGAAGGGTTTGGTCAGGATATCTAGGAGGTATGTGTATTTGTAGATTAAGTTTGGAGTATATTAATGTTGTAAATGGACATGAGAGTTTTTTTAAACAGGAGGCAAGCAGTTAAGAGGAGGTTGCTATCTTGCAAATGTATTTGGGATGATGTGTAATTTGTGTTAGGTAGGAAGTGTATGTACTGGCTCACACAATATTGCAGCAAATGAGATATGTGTAAATTAAACTGTATTATAGTGTCACATCTGCTCCTGCAACGCCCTCTACTGCTCATCCTGTGTCTCCTTATTTTCCACCATAATTTGCAAATAAATTCATAAAAAATCCTACAATGTGATTTTCTGGATTTTTTTTCTCATTTTGTCTGTCATAGTTGAAGTGTACCTATGATGAAAATTACAGGCCTCTCTCATCTTTTTAAGTGGGAGAACTTGCACAATTGGTGGCTGACTAAATACTTTTTTGCCCCACTGTACATATCAGGAAACACACACTGCCCCCTTACCTCACACACACACACACACACACACACACACATATAGCTCATAAGATTCTCGGTGCAGAATTTAAGCCTTTCTGTGAGCTCATCCATTCCTGTGTGCGTGTTACCTGTAGGAATTGGTCTAGATGATGCAGCAGCTCCATGTCTATGGATGTTACTCTCTACTGAACATGTGTGGGATATGAGGGATTGTAAATCCAGCATCTCTATGGAGAATGAAGATTATACACAGAGTCAAATGCAAAGTCAATTTAGTTAATCGCACATTACACACTGTACCTGTCTCTCTCTAGAAAAACAGGGAAATCTGGCATTATACTCTTGTATACACAGAGCCATACCATGCAAGGAAGGGCAGCAGTGTTGTGCCAGCCTATATGTGATGTGTCGCTGTCAACACTGCCAACGTCAATCTCACCCATACGCAGTATGCCCACCTATTTCTCTATAGATATACAGTACACTTACTAATTACCATTGAGAATAACTGAAAGATAGATCGCTGAATTGTTCAATCTTAATTCCTTTAATCTCTGCCATTATTAGGTGGAGGGAAGGACCAGCTATAGCTTGCTACATACACCATATAGACAATTGATAATTAATCTATACTCACCTGATGGCAGAGAGAGGGTGATGTTCAAAACTTGATATGTCAAGCCGTGTTAGCTGGGGCTGGATTGTCTTGAGCTATCCTTGGACAGTGTACACACACACACACACACACCTGACAGCTAGCTAGCTTTAGCTCAATGTTTGGTGGTTTTTAATATAAGCTCCCTGTCTTGTGTGTCAATACAGCTACCAAGCATTGAAGGCAGGCAGCTAGCTAGCTAAATAACTAACGTTACTTGTTGGTGGCCCTTATTATAACTAACCTGGCGAAAGCTAGCTTGAGTGATGGTCATGTAAGAAACGTTAGATAGAGTCACACAGATTCTACTTTGAAACCGCTAGAACACGTACCCTGTGGCAGGCCCTCCTCCCCAGGCCCACACTGTCTCTGTTCATTAATTCAATCTTGTGAACGACATAGAAAAATAAATGTATTCATGCAGTCAATATTATTATCCATCTTAGTAGTTAAAGTTAGGGTTCTACTAAGCTATAGTACATGGACTTGTTTTAAGGTCATACCAAGGATAATTTTGCAATGTGATTTTGAATTTTAAAACCGAATGAAGAATCAAAAAATATTTTAAATTGATTTGATGAAATTTTTTATTTGGCCTTACTGCTTACAAACCCATTAAAAAACAGATTTACTACATGGAACAACAGATAGTCCACAAAAAGAAATCTAAGGGAAATTTGTTCTGAAGTGTCTGTCCTATATCTGAGAAATATAAGATCAGGAAACACACACATACATATAGCTCTATAAAAAATTAAGAGACCACTGCAAAATTATCAGTTTCTCTGGTTTTACTATTAATAGGTATCTATTTGGGAAAAATGAATATTTTTGTTTTATTCTACAATCTACTGACAACATTTCTCCCAAATAAAAATATTGTCATTTAGAGCATTTGTTTGCAGAAAATGACCAAATCTGAGATGTCTTTTGTTCTAGGCATGCTTCTTGTGGTTCACATCAGATAATGCTTCTTGTGAATTGCAAACTCAAATTTTGTGAGGGTTTTTTATAGGGCAAGACAGCTCTAACCAACATCTCCAATCTCGTCTCATTGATTGGACTCCAGGTTAGCTGATTCCAATTAGCTTTTGGAGAAGTCATTAGCCTAGGTGTTCACATACTTTTCCCAACCTACACTGTGAATGTTTAAATTATGTATTCAATATAGACAAGAAAAATACAATTATTTGTGTGTTATTGGTTTAAGCACAATATGTTTGTCTATTGTTGTGACTTCGATGAAGATCAGATTAAATTTGATGACCAATTTATGCACATATGGAATCATGTAGTAGTCAAAAAGTGTTAAACAAATCAAAAKACATTTTATATTTGGGATTATTCAAATAGCCACCCGTTGCCTTGATGACAGCTTTGCACACTCTTGGCATTCTCTCAACCAACTTCACCTGGAATGCTTTTCCAACAGTCTTGAACGAGTTCCCACATATGCTGAGCACTTGTTGGCTGCTTTTCCTTCACTCTGTGGTCCGACTCATCCAAAACCATCTCAATTTGGTTGAGGTCGGGGGAGTGTGGAGGCCAGTTCATCTGATGCAGCACTCCATCACTCTCCTTCTTGGTAAAATAGCCCTTACACAGCCAGGAGGTGTGTTGGGTCATTGTCCTGTCAAAAAACAAATGATAGTTCCATTAAGCCAAAACCAGATGGGATGGCATATCGCTGCAGAATGCTGTGGTATCCATGCTGGTTACGTGTGCCTTGAATTCTAAATAAATCACAGACAGTGTCACTAGCAAAGCACCCCCAAACATAACACATCCTCCTCCATGCTTCACGGTGGGAAATACACATGCGGAGATCATCCGTTCACCCACACCGCGTCTCAGAAAGACACATTGGTTGGAACCGAAAATCGGCAATTTGGACTACAGACCAAAAGACAAATTTCCACCGGTCTAATGTCCATCTCTCGTGTTTCTTGGCCCAAGCAAGTSTCTCCTTATTGGTGTCCTTTAGTAGTGGTTTCTTTGCAGCAATTCACAGTTGACGTTGAAATGTGTTTGTTACCTGAACTCTGTGAAGAATTTATTTGGGCTGCAATTTCTAAGGCTGGTAACTCTAATGAACTTATCCTTTGCAGCAGAGGTAACTCTGGGTCTTCCATTCCTGTGGTGGTCCTCATGAGAGCCAGTTTCATCACAGCGCTTGGTTTTTGCGACTGCACCTGAGGAAACTTTCAAAGTAGTTGAAATTTTCCGGATTGACTGACCTTCATGTCTGAAAGTAATGACGGACTGTCGTTTCTCTTTGCTTATTTGAGCTGTTCTTGCTATAATATGGACTTGGTCTTTTACCAAATAGGGCTATCTTCTGTTTTCCACCCAAACCTTGTCACAACACAACTGATTGGCTCAAACGCATTAAAGAGGCAAGAAATTCCACAAATTAACAAGGAACACCTGTTAATTGAAATACATTCTAGGTGACTACCTCATGAAGCTGTTTGAAAGAATGCCAAGAGTGTGCAAAACTGTCAAGGCAAAGGGTGGCTATTTGAATAATCTCAAATATATTTTGATTTGTTTAATACTTTTGGTTACTACATGATTCCGTGTGTTATTTTATAGTTGGTCTTCACTATTCTACAAGGTAGAAAATAGTAACAATAAATTAATCCTTGAATGAGTAGGTGTTTAACTTTTGATCTGTAGTGTATATTTGAACATCTTGGCCATGTTGTGTTATAATCTCCACCCGGCACAGCCAGAAGAGGACCGGCCACCCCTCATAGCCTGGTTCCTCTTTAGGTTCTGGCCTTTCTAGGGAGTTTTTCCTAGCCACCGTGCTTCTACACCTGCATTGCTTGCTGTTTAGGCTGGGTTTCTGTACAGCACTTTGTGACATCAGCTGATGTAAGGGCTTTATAAATAAATTTGATATATATATATTAGACCGCTTATTTTTGGCACTACTAAAACGGGACAGGAGATATGCTTGTTCCATGTTAATCAACATTGCCAAGATTATTTGTCACCTGTACAGCATTACAGTGCCAATAGATACTCTACACACCCTTTCAAAATGTGTTCACCTTTTGTGAATTGGCAGAGCTTAAAGATCCTTATGGGAAACCCTGTTTCTCCTGAGATGCATATACAGTGCATTCAGAAACTATCCAGACCCCTTGACTTCTTCCACATTTTGTTACAGCCTTTTTCTAAAATGTATTAAATAGTTTTCCCCTCATCAATCTACACTCTATAATGTCAAAGCAAAAACAGGTTTAGACATTTTTGCAAATCTATTTAAAAAAATACAACACATTTACATAATTATTCAGACTCTTTACTTTGAAGCACCTTTGACAGCGATTACAGCCTCAAGTCTTCTTGGGTATGACGCTACAAGCTTGGTACACCTGTATTTGGGGAATTTCTCCCATTCTTCTCTGCAGATCCTCTCAAGCACTGTCAGGTTGGATGGGGAGCGTCGCTGCACCCCTATTTTCATCTCTCGAGAGATGTTCGATCGGGTTTAAGTCCGGCTATGGCTGGGCCACTCAAGAACATTGAGACTTTTCCCCGAAGCCACTCCTGCGTGGTCTTCACTGTGTACTTAGGGTCGTTCAAGCCAAAGAGTTCAATCTTGGTTTCATCAGACCAGAGAATCTTGTTTCTCATGGTCTGGGAGTCTTTAAAGAATTGATTGGTGCAGTGCTGCAGAAATGGTTGTCTTTCTGGAAAATTCTCCCTTCTCCACAGAGGAACTCTAGAGCTCTGTCAGTGACCACTCGCCCTTCTCCCCTGATTACTACGTTTGGCCAGGCTGCAAGCTCCAGGAAGAGTCTTGGTGGTTTCAAACTTCTTCCATTTAAGAATGATGGAGGCCACTCTGTTTTTGGGGACCTTCAATGCTGCAGAAATGTTTTGCTACCCTTCCACAGATCTGTGCCTCAACACAATCCTGTCTCTGCCTCTACAGACAATTCCTTCAACCTCATGGCTTGGTTTTCACTCTGACATGCACTGTCAACTGTGGGACCTTACATAGACAGGTGTGTGCCTTTCCAAATCATGTCCAATCAATTGCATTTACCACAGGTGGACTACAAGTTGTAGAAATATGAATATGTATGAACTTTCCAATTTGTAAGTCGCTCTGGATAAGAGCGTCTGCTAAATGACTTAAATGTAAATGTAGAAACATCTCACGGATGATTAATGGAAACAGGATGCACCTGAGCTCAATTTCGAGTCTCATAGCAAACTTGTGATTAACATCTTCACACTTGGTTATGAACGCAGCAATACACAATTGATCTCGGTTAATAAAGCAGCATGTAGGTGATTCTAAAGTTGGATTACCATTAGGACGTTAATCAGTCTATACATTTTTTATAAAAGTTATATCAAATGTTGTTGTCTTCCTCTCTGGTCTGGGTGTAGCAGTCAGACAGTATTTTAGGAATTCTATTATGGTTCAAACATTCAAAAATACAGACGTATGCCTTCATCTCAGATGAACCCGCCCAAACCCTCCTCCAAATTGTCCTATGACCTAATCTCGAGACATTCGATTGGCTAAATTGAGTTTTCCCGACAACATCTCGACCAATCCGGACCAATCTTATTTTCCGTAATACAGCGCCAACGTTGAATCGGGGTTTGTTTTGCGAGGGACGTTTTAGCTTGTGGCTGTCCGTTTTTATTTTTGTCTACAATACATTGAATCAGAAGGTAAGCGCGATTTAAAATTGTTTATCTAATTTGCTATTGAAATTGACACCAGTATTTTGAAGTTTTCCATCTAGCTAACGTACTGTACATTTAGCCAGTTTAATCTACGTTTTGCAAGACAACGTGGTCGAAAAACGCCTTTCAGCTAGCTATCTAACAACACTAATATCAAAGATTCTTATTACTAGAGGCTAAGCTGCTAGTTAGGTGGGTAACTAGCCATATAGATAACCAAACAGAGAAGACATTTTAGTAGCCAGCTGACGTTATACAAGCTGAATTCCTTGTAAAACATATTTTTCCTGGCTTTTTATCTATTTATTCAAGGTCTGTTACTGAACAAGTATATTTGTAAATATTTAAGGGGTCTGCCATTTGTGACACCAATGAAAATGGATACAGTTACAAGAAATAACACCAACTTGAAAAAGGTAATGTAGCTCTTTTTTTCTTCTGTTAGGCCTACTACTTTTCTGTTCAATGTATTATTTCTTGTTTGTCCTGTCTGCTATTATTAGGGTAACAAAGAGAATGCCAGACCAGCAAGTGGACCCACTAAGTCCTTTATTACCAGAGCTGCTTCTACTAAAACAGTGGCAGCTCCATCTGCCCCTCTGCATTCCAAGAGCAATAAAAAGGAGGACTTGGGAAAGGGAGAAGATGCTCTGAAGAAGGTCAAGATGGCAACCGCTGGTGATACAAAGAGACGCAACACTTTCAGCCAAACCTTACTCACCAAACAGGCTGTCAGACAGAGAAAACTGGTTGCAGAGGCCTCAGAGCCAGCTACCGTCCCAGCTAAACCTGTCCCTGGCACCTACAAAGGAAAGGTTGTCCAATCCAAAATAAGCACCTTCAGGAAGCCTAGTGGCCTGGAGGGAGGGGTAGAAAGCAAAGCAGCTACCAAGACCTCGGCACCCAAAGCTGAAAGCCAAAAGCCTGGGAATTTGACAAAGGTCAGGCCCAAAGCTGTTGCTGACCTGCCTCAGCGTTCCATGTTCAAGCCCCCTCAAATATGTCAACCCTCAAAATCCAAGTCTGTGTCCAATGGGCCTCCTCCAGTCTCTAAGTGCCCAGCCACATGCCGTCCAACAGGCTTTTGCTCTGCAGTCCCTCCTGCCAGAATGGCTCTACTTACCACAGCTCTCCAAAGCTCCAGTAGGTCTGCCATGACATCAAAGGAGAAAGAGCTGCCACAGAGAACCAAGCCTAAGATGACAACTGACAAAGTTCGCAAGCCTCCGGTTGCCAGCACCCTAAGCCAGTACAGGGCTAACACAGAGACTGCTGAAGAGAAAAGGTTTGTGATTTTTGTTTAACATTCTTGAATTGTCCAATAACTGATATTTTTGGTACTTTGGTCAACTGCTCAAAATAGTTGTAACCAGTGGTGTAAAAATACTTTAGAGTACTACTTGGGTAGTTTTTGGGGATATCTGTACTTTACTATATATATTTTTGATAACTTTTAATTTTGCATTCCTAAAGAAAATAATGTACTTTTTACTCCATACATTTTCCCTGGCCCGCAAAAGTGTCCGTTACATTTTGAAATCTTAACGGGTCAGGAAAATGGTCCAATTCACACACTTATTAAGACAACATCACTGGTCATCCCTACTGCCTCTGATCTGGTCAATCAATAAACATATGCTTTGTTTGTAAATTATATCTGCGTGTTGTAGTGTGTCCCCGGTTATCTGTAAATTATTTATCTATTTTTTAAACCAAAATTGTGCCGTTTTAATAATATATATATGCAATTTGAAATGATTTTTTCTTTAACTTTTGATACTTATGTATATTTTTGCAATTACATTTACTTAAGTATATTTAAAACCAAATACTTTTAGACTTTTACTCGAGTAGTATTTTACTGAGTGACTTTTGCTTTTACTTGTCATTTTCTATTAAGTTATCTATATATATCTTTATCTTCATACTCAAGTATGACAATTGGGTACTTTTTCCACCACTGGTTTTAACTGATGTTTTTTATCATTGATTGCCAGAGAAAAGCTGGCACAGTGGCTGGCATCCAAGGGAAAGACTCTGAAAAGGCCTCCCATATCAGCAGTGGCACTCCCAAAGTATAAACCAGTTGTGCAGCCCAAGCCTGAAGTCCACCCAGTATTCACAGCCTTCTCACCACAAAAGACCAATGTTGAGCCTCAGCCCTCTGATCAGACGTCACAACAACCTGGTCCTGAGCCTGAACCGACTGTTCGGCCTAAAAATGACATGGTGGTCCCTGAGCAGGAGGCAGCCTGTGCCTCAACTCAACTGATAATGAACACGACGCTGGACTTGCTTGACAACTCTGATACATATTTTCTCCCTATTGATCCAGAGGTTCAAATGAATGACGTAAGAAACCTTTGTTTAGTAATTTATTATTTTGGTACTGTACTTTTATTCATCAACATTCTTAAATATAACCTAACCACCACTGTCCTATGTCTTATCACAGGTTGTGGTCAACCTTTGTGATGCTTTGGAGGCATTGGAGACGCCCTCAGCATGTGTGGATGGTAAGTTTTGTGGTCAGTACATTCACAGCAAACAGTCAAATGCACTTGCTCACTTGGCATCATCTGCCTGATTCAAATCATGCAACTGGAAGGTTCAAATCATGTAAGAGTAACATTTTATCATGTAAACTTTAGTCATGTGTTATATTCATTGGTGTGTTCTTTTTTTTCTTTTAGAGCCACATGAGAAAAAGGAATCTGAAGAGAAAATCGTGGAGGGCGGGACAAATTATGGATTTGAAGAGAGGAATGAGTTTGCTGAGAATAATTTTGACAGGTCTGAGGAAGTGAAAAGTGAAGTAGGAGCGGGAGCTTCAGAGAAGAAAGTAAGGAAGGGTTATGTTGAGAAAGTCGATAGTGATTATGATGACGAATGCTTGATGGAGACTACACCAGAGGGAGCCTCCATGGTGAAATACAATCTGAAGACAACTCCATACCTTCAAAGGTGATATTTCTTATCTTAAATACCTATTTTACAATCACTTCCATACAATTATTGGAAATTCTGGAGGTCATGGAGAACATCACTACTTCACATCTCTATATTGAAATGTATATTAAACTGAACATGGCTGTCAACTAACCACACAATTCTGTCCATCTCTTTCCCCTTCTAGTGTTAAGAGAACAATCAACGGTGAGGCATGTGCAAGTGGTTCCAGGCGAAAAAACGCCATCAAGGATCTGAAGTTCCTGACACCAGTCCGTCGTTCCTGTCGCATCCAGCGCAAGTCATCCCACCTGCCTGTGATGCTGACAGACCACGACACCTGTGTGTCCTCGCTGGCAGAGCTGGTGAATCTGGACGACGATGCCAACGCTTACATCTACAGGAGGAACCCTGCTCTCCTGGAGGACCTGCCTGACCATCCCAAAGACCTGGAGAGGATCTGAGTCTTTGGATGAGTGGGACGAGAAGGCCTGAAAATGAATAGAAAGAATATGGAACTGATGGGCACTTTACAAAAGGGGTTTTAAAATAATGAAAATAGATTATTTGCTGTTTTACCATCCATAATGGTTGTTAATCCAAATTGTGATAATATGGGCTTTGTGTGGCAAGATTTACTAATACAATAAGACTGGGTGCCTCAATTAGGCATGCCTTTTTGTTTTCTGTTTGTCTTAGTTGTTACTTCTCATAAGGAAGGGACATTTGCCATAGCTTGACCTGCTACACCTTCTCTTTTATTTGTTGTATATATTCTCTCTGCTGTCTTACTGTGTTTGTTTAATGAATGTATTGTTTATTTTAATGCAGAGTTGATAATTTAATATCTACCACTAGGTTTTACCATGGATAAATTACGTGCAGCACACCTTTTATCACCCTCAATAATTTGGTAGGAAATAAAGAAATGTGTGTTGCACATCCAGGAAAAGTGACACTATTCAATAAAATTATAACAATGGTTCTCTGGTGGAATTATTGCTTTTGAAATGGGAAATCATGCAATAACATACCTTAACAAAGAAATGTATTCATTGATTACTCACTGGATCCAACTGCCCTCCTGCTGGACTGTAATTTTAGTCAAATTGGGATATGGTAAGTTAGAAAATGCTGTCCTATACCTGGCTAACGAGTTTCGGAGGGCCAAACATGAACAATGTCAAAACTCTTGAAATGTCTTGTGTGAATAATTGTGCAGGCATGTCTTGATCCGAAGGGCGCAAGGAAAGCTAATATCAGTATTGGAACCCTGAGGTGATATGAACAGAGCGGTGACAAACATGCGCACTGGGTAATTTTAGCAAAGCATTGTGGGAAGGTCGTGGTTTAATCGCTTGTCGCGTTGATTCCTCCACGCCACATAAAGCACTGTTGCGTGCGAGTCCATTCTTTACTAATTTCTGGATAAGTTCATATTGAAGTAAATTACTTTTGAAAAGCATTATACTAGCATAAGCAAACCATGTCAAACTTTTGCGCAGCACCAAATTGCACCATAAAAAGTAATCGGTCAGCATCGCTATTCTTCAGGTTTCCAAGGGACACTGAAAGGTACGTTAATAAGACGGTTTTCCATGCTTGACTTTGCACATTAAGCTAACTAAGTTAACGTTAGCTGTCAGCTAAATATGTGCACTGTGCAAGCTATTTGGCTAGCTTGTAGCTAGTTTTGCAGCATGCTAGAAGAATAATTGCATAACCAGACTTTTGGGGTTTGGTTGTTAAAACATACAGCAAGCTGCTTGCTAGCGAGACACCATGTTTTAGTTTGCATGTTATTGTCAACACAGCACACAATGTGATTGTGTGATTATACCATTAACTATAGCAATCATATCTTCAGTATTTTAATAACTAGTTCAATCTCATTCAATGATCGCTAAATGTATAAATGAGAACTGTTTGTTTTTTAAAGTTGTATCCGTGAGGAGCTCTTACAGGAAGTCAGAGAGGGTCGTTTTTCTCATTGGTCACTGACGATCAGTGTTTGAATAACTCGTTCTTAATGTTCAATCTCATTCAATGAAGCTAAATGTATGAATGAGAATAGTTTGTTTTGTCTGTTGTGCACAGATGCAAACAGTGGGTGGAAAACTGTCATGGCAAGGATCTTGAAGATTAAACACCTGACCAGCTGAACAGACACTACAGACTTTGCTAAGCATTTTGAACCATCCGTGATTTGTAAAGCAGTAAGTAATACTGATGCAATTTGCTTGGCATTTGTTTATTTTGGCTTAGCTGAAACGTTTAACATTTGAAATTGATGTAGTTGAACAGAGATGTGTACTTATTTAGTGCTACACACACCCATCAAATAGGTAGTTTAATAAATCGTTCATACTTCCAGAGTTCCTACAGTACAAGGCTGAAGGATAATGCCATACCAACCATCTTTGATTTACAATCCCAACTCAATAAGCCACAAAGTAGGAAACGCAAGAGGATTAAAGAGCTGGTAGGGGTTTCTTTTCCATTTAACAAATCACTAGTCATACTCAAATGAAACAGCTTGTTATTGTTTCTCTCTTGCTATTATATTCTACAGAGTGAAGATGAAGCAAGGCAAATGAAAGGGAGGAAAAGTAAGTTGTGCATCTTATGTTGAGGCTGTTTCAATGTACAGTGCATTCAGAAAGTATTCAGACCCCTTGACTTTTCCACATTTTGTTGCATTAGCCTTATTCTAAAATGTTTTTTTATTTTTTTCTCAATCTGCACAATACCCCATAATGAAAGCAAAAACAGGTTTTTAGAAATGTTTGCAAATGTATTAAAAATAAAACTGAAATATCACATTTAAATAAGTATTCAGACTCTTTACTCAGTACTTTGTTGAAGCAACTTCAACAGCGATTACAGCCTCGAGTCTTCTTGGGTATGACGCTACAAGCTTGGCACACCTGTATTTGAGGAGTTTCTCCCATTCCTTCTCTGCAGATTCTCTCAAGCTCTGTCAGGTTGGTTTGGGAGCGTCGCTGTACAGCTATTTTCAGGTCTCTCCAGAGATGTTCGATCGGTTCAAGTCCGGGCTCTGGATGGGCCACTCAAGGACATTCAGAGACTTGTCCCAAAGCCACTCCTGTGTTGTCCTGTTGGAAGGTGAACCTTCGCCCCAGTCTGAGGTCCTGAGCGCTCTGGAGCAGGTTTTCATCAAGGAGCTCTCTGTACTTTGCTCCGTTCATCTTTCCCTCGATCCTGACTTGTCTCCCAGTCCCTGCGACTGAAAAACATCCCCACAGCATGATGATGCCACCACCACCGTGTTTCACCGTAGGGATGGTACCAGGTTTCCTCCAGACGTGACGCTTGGCATTCAGGCTAAAGAGTTCAATCTTGGTTTCATCAGACCAGAGAATCTTGTTTTTCATGATCTGACGGTCCTTTAGGTGCCTTTTGGCAAACTCTAAGCGGGCTGTCATGTGCCCTTCACTGAGGAGTGGCTTCCATCTAGCCACTGTATTTGCCTGATTGGTAGAGTGCTGCAGAGATGGTTGTCCTTCTGGAAGGTTCTCCCATCTCCAGAGGAAATCTGGAGCTCTGTCAGAGTGACCATCGGGTTCTTGGTCACCTCCTTGACCAATGCCCTTCTCCACTGATTGCTCAGTTTGGCCTGGCGACCAGCTCTAGGAAGTCTTGGTGGTTCCAAACTTCTTACATTTAGGAATGATGGAGGCCACTGTGTTCTTGGGGACCTTCAAATCTGTAGATTTTTTTCTGTGCCTCGACACAATCTTGTCTCTGCGCTCTACGGACAATTCCTTCAACCTCATGGCTTGGTTTTTGCTCTGGCATCCCCCATAACTGTGGGACCTTTATATAGACAGGTTTGTGCCTTTCCAAATCATGTCCAATCAATTGAATTTACCACAGGTGGACTCCAATAAAGTTATAGAAACACCAAGGAGGATCAACGGAAACAGGATGCACCTGAGCTTAATTTCGAGTCTCATAGCAAAGGGTCTGAATACTTATTTAAATATGCTATTTTTTATTTGTAATACATCAACAACAACAAATATAACCTCTTTTCTCTTTGTCATTATGGGGAATTGGGTATAAATTGAGGGGGGGGTTATTTCAACTTTAGAATAAAGCTGTAACATAAAATGTGGATAAAGTCAAGGGGTCTGAATACTTTCTGAATGCATTGCAATGCAATAATATTATAGGTTTAAATTGAATGACTAGTAATGGATGTATTTCCCTTTTCATCATGAGACAATGCCCTATCACAGGACCCACATAAGCAAAAAGTTATACTCATCTTATTTTTAATCAATATTACTTTATTTTCCTATAGTGGACTCTGTGGACCAATCAAAGACTAGCAAAGATGATGGTGAAGGCCAAGATGACTCTGAGACAAACCAGCCCCCCCCAGCTGACCTCTGAGGAGAAGAAGCACAGACTTCCAGGCAACTTCCAGGCATTTTTGGAGTACCGAATGAATGCTGGTGGTGACGAAGCTCTCAGGAAAAGGTTTGAGACTAGCGCTGTGAATGCAGAGTGCTGCACTTCCACCCAGCAGAGGCAGATGATGGAGGTCTGTGAGAACTGTGTCCGTGATAAACACTTACAGGAAGTTAGAGGGTCACTTCTCATTGGTCACTGACGATGTGGTCGAGATCTCGGGTGAGTGCCATATCCCCATATTCTTACGTTTTTTGAACCAAGCCAACTGCTTGCGGGAGGAGTTTGTGGGATTCCTTCCTTTTGAGGGAGATGAGGAGACCCTGATGGAGAGGCTGCTGACTGAGGTGACAAAGAAATGGGGCTTGAATATGGACTACTGCAGAGGGCAGGCCCACTTCAGCTCCGGTGTGCATTCTAGCAAAATGAAAGCCATTGCAACCAAACTCACAGAGAAGTATCCCACAGCAGTGCACACGCCAAGTTCCACCTGTGCCTTGAATGTCTCACTGGCAAGTGGAGTGGCTTTGACAGGCATTCAGATTGTCATGTCTACTTTCAAGAAGATTGAGTCTTTTTTCAACAAGTCGCCTTCACTGCAATTGGAGTTGGAGAATGCCATCTCTATTTTCTACCGGGGCAATGAAGAGAAGGCCAGTGATCTGAAAGAGGCCTGCCGTACCAACTGGACAATGAGGCATGATTCATTTGAGGTGGCCAAGACACACATGATGCCTTGGAGATATCAGAGGCTCTGGCTGATTTTGAGTTTGTTGCAGCGTTGGTTGTGCTGAAAAACACCCTGTCATTCACAAGGACCTTCGGCAAGAACTTGCAAGGGCCAACAACAGATGTCTACTTTGCTGCAAGCAGCTTGACCGCTGTGTTACACTCGCTGAACGAGGTCTTGGATAACATTGAGGTGTACCATGAGTTCTAGTTCGAAGAGGCTGTTAACCTAGCTGCTGCGCTAGAGATTCCGGTCAAGGTTCCCAGGCTGTACTTGAGAAAGCACCGCCCAGAAGCTGGAACAGAGATCCAGCCCGAAAGCTACTTCAAAGAGCACCTGACTGCCCCAGTGGTGAGCCAGGTCATCAAAGAACTGAATGACCTCTTCTCTGAGAACCACCTTAACGCCCTGAGATATTTGACGCTCGTCCCTGCTGTCATGGGGCAGCTGAAATTCAACATGTCTGAAGATAACAACATGGAGATGTATAGGAACGACCTTCCCAACGCAGACACTCTCCCTGCTGAGCTTCACTGCTGGAGGGTGAAGTGGAAAAAATAGGGGCATGGTGACCCTGCCCTCCACCGTCCATGAGACGCTGCAGCTTGCTAAAGTGAAGTTCTTCCCCAATGTGCTTGCATTCTTGAGGGTGCTCAGCAACCTGCCAGTCCTGGGCCTTGAGGATGTCGACGGCAATGCTTCTCGTAAACGTTTTCAGATGTACCTGCAGAACACACCTGACAAACACAGATCCAAGAGTCATACATTATGCCAGACATGACCTGGACTTTATGGTTGATAGTTACGTTAAGAATAAGATGTACCCTAACAATGAAAGTTAAATCCAATTAATTTCATGACCCTAATGAGCAAGTATGCCAGCCTGTTGACTTGTTCTTGTATAAATTGTAGTCTGTCTTCAGCATTTGTGACAAGAGCTGACCTCTTACTTATTGGAAATTTGATATGTTGACTTGAAACCACTTATTTTGTCTGTATAAAGTTGATCAATGACCATTGCAAGTTTTTGAGGGAATCATTAGATTTAGTATGCAACAAAACACTTAGTTTCAACTCAAGTTTTTTGTGATTTGAATTTATGTATAGGTAATTTTTTTATGTTTATGCAACTGGTTATGTAAATTACAGAACTGAAAATGTATTCTTATTACATAAGTCTTCTGGGAGTACTTTCTTCTAGGTCCAATGTGATTGAAATACTGTTATATTTTAGTCATTTAGCAGACGCTCTTATCCATTGCGACTTACAGGAGCAATTATGGTTAAGTGCCTTGCTCAAGGGCACATCTTCAGATTTTTTTACCTAGTCGGCTTGGCGATTCGAAACCAGTGACCTTTCGGTTACTGGCCGAACGCCCTTAACTGTTAGGCTACCTGCTTTGATCTAAGACTGTGTTCTTTTTGTAAGAATGATTACAAATAAAGATCAACGTTTTTGATTCAGTCTAATAAGAATTGCAATTATTGTCATACATTTATTTACACCATTTTATTGTGTGATAGCTGCATTTCTCAAATAAATTGTTGAAAATGTTTCTTTCCTCATTGACTTTGATCACACAATTCACAGTATAAAGTACATTTTTTCCCAATGTATGTCTATGATAAGATGTAGCTATTTCTGTTATAACCACAGTTTTCAAAGCTTTTAATAGGCTTTTTTGACAACCATGAACTCGTTAAGTCATCTTGTCACGTGACAAGTAGGCGTTTTATGAGGCCTCGTGGTATTCCGATATAATTTACTCGGTTGTCATATGCGGAACTTAAAAAAATACAGCTATTAAAATACATTTGTTATTACAATCGTACTGATACGCCACTGCATACATAGAAGGAAAAATACAAAGATATACAATTGTGCACATTGTACAGAGATCAATGCGCCAAGCGGTGTCGATTTCCGCTTTACAAAGGTGTTCTTCCTGGTTTAGGAACACTCGGGCAACTACACCGCTCAACAAATCAACTTTTTACGGAATGAAATAATTAAATTACCTAGCTAGGTACAAAGTTAATTTAAAGACTTTGTACAAATATTAAGCTAAAGATTCAATACGGGTTGATTTCTGATTAATTGCACGATGCACGATTTATTCTGAACCAGTGAGTGCATGGATCCCAAAATGCCCAACCGCTGTGCCGCACCAAATTGTAATATCTATACAGATAAATCAGACGTCCCATTTTTCAGATTTCCATTGGACTCGGAGCGGTAAGTGCAATGTAGTTGGGTTAGATGTAAATAGTGTACAATCCACTACAAACTATACTTTTTAAAGTAAAATTGTTATTCTTCATTAGCTAACTAGCTAGCTGGCTGATCCATTGAAACCTCTAGAGCTTGCTAGTTAGCCTAGCTTGTGCTAACGTTGATGGTAATGGCAAAGATGGGTTGTTTGCTAGCTAGCTAGCTTGCTAAAAGGCTACATTGTGGTTAAGGAAACCGTATTAATTGTGGAACGTTAAGGATGAATTAGAAGTCTGTTTTAGTGAGAGGGTGGTCCCTGGTCAGCCATCAAAGTTATGAAAGTTATCTTTAATCTGACAACATCCTCTTCATATGTTGTACTGTAGCTAGATAGCTAGCTAGCTAAATTGGGTAGTCAGATTAATCAAGATGTAATACACAATTAATTGGAATCAGTGATGTAGTGGTAAAACAAAGGTGGGTAAACTATAAACTCCAGTGGGCGATCGAGATCAGACGAACCACCACCGATATAAACCAAAACATTACATTTTTAGAACTGCATTGTTTGATTCCATTTTCATGCAGGTCAATAGGGAAGGCCTAATGTAATTTTATGTAGTTACACAATGCACATCAGGTCGCCCTCAGAAAAAATATTTATTTGGACTGGACACTAGGAAAGTCCAGAGAAATAGGATGTGGAGATCTTTATATTGAAATGTGTTATCTTTTTAATCACGTTCATGTTCTTAGTATCTCATGTGAGCTGCACTGCAATTCTGTATTGTAAAATGCCCTTGTATAAAAGGCCCATAGTTGTATTCTATATGCATTTGAAGAGAACATGTTATTGTGTTTGATACGATTACAGATTCTCTCAGGGATCCCATTTTAAATTTCAGGGGACCCCAAGTTTGGGAACTGCTGTAACCTCTGCTTGCTTCCTCTCTCTGTGTGTCTACTCTGCTGCCTTCTGCATTGCAGCCTGCATCACCCCAGTCTGCCTCACCACTGCCTCTCACTACTTGCTGTAAAGCAAAGTTATTTTATGTGAATCTATGTAGCCAATCTTTTGTTAAGATTATAGCTTGCTTAATTTCAGTCAATTGCTCCTGCTGGGGTCAAGATCTGTTTAATGTTAGCTTCTAACGCCATCCTTCTAGCCATCTGACTGAAATATCAGTGACTATTTGCCAGTTGTACACTCATTCTCAGAGTAGTTTTTTTTGGGGGGGTGGGGGGTGTAAATGATACTTAAGTATCAAAAGTATACATTTCAAATTCCTTATTAAGCAAACCAGACAACACCATTTTCCATCTTCAACACTCAGACATCATTTACAAATGAAGCATGTCAGTTTAGTGAGTCCGCCAGATCAGAGACAGTAGGGAGACCAGGGATGTTCTCTTGATAAGTTAGTGAATTTGACAATTTTCCTGTCCTGATAAGAATTCAAAATGTAAGTACTTTTGGGTGTCAGGGGAAATGTATGGAGTAAAAAGTACATTATTTCCTTTAGGAATGTAGTAAAGTAAAAGTAATCAAAAATATAAATAGTAAAGTACAGATACTCCCCAAAAATACTTAAGTAAAAATACTTCAAAGTACTACACCACTGGTCTGGGCTGAGGTAGTTCGTTTCACGTCTGTGCCTGGGCGGAGTTTGACTTTGGACTTTGCTTCTAACAAGACAAATCCGGGGGGAGTAGGCGAACATAACGAGCATACCTGAATCATGATTCCACTCTTCGCAGAGAGACGGTCGCGATTTTTAACTCCGATCAAGAATATTAACATTGTGAMCKTTGATCAACGCTGGGAACGCAATAAAAAGTATATTAACGAAATAAAAATGTGCGTAAACACCAATTAAAAAGGTGCGTAAACTGTGTTTACCCTCCACTAAATCCCAAATGGGTCTATATACAGCCTAAAACAATGCTTGCACAATCGTGTACATGTTCCTACAAGCCAGAATGTTGAATAAATTACATTTAAACTTACTCTACGGTTTGTCTGCACGGTTTGTCCTTCCCCTGCTTGAAATTTGAGATAAAATATCCACAGCAAAGTAGCTAGTTATTGTTTACCAAACTTTTTAGTGGGCGGGTAGGTATAGATGGGTAAGCTGAAAACGTCACGAAAACAATGCGCATGCTTCAGTGGAGCAGAAGTCCGTGAGTAGTTGTGATTCTGGATAGCCAGATGGCTACAACAATGGCAAACTGCTATGTGGGGAATCGTAAATGACTCGTTTCATCTTGTTTTTGATACCATTTATTGTTTTGAGGTATTTAGTCAATACTAATAGCTAGCTAACCAACAACTGTAACAATGTATTTGAGACAGGGGCACATGTATGTTTTCAATAAGCATTGGATACAAAATATAGTTACAAATCTAAGGCAACCCCGTCTGTTTTGCTCCATATTTGCGCATGCGTCGGTTTTGTTGCTAAACAACCAAACCGTCTATAGAGGTCGCCAGCTTGTAGTCCTAAAAAACATTAGTTAGTTCAGCCATTCCTATGGGGAAAGTAGAGTTTTATGATAACCTCAGACCTTATGTCTAACACAGGCTTACGAGATCTTATACGTTTTGTTCTATGACATTATCAGTCAGTCAGTTAACATGATCTTTATGATTTATGAATCCTTTTTGTGCTTTTAAAAAATTACATAAATGCTTCAAAATTCAGTGACTGATGAAGATTTATCTTCGAACAAAATGTATAAGATCTCTGAAGCTTGTTTACTACAGACCATCTTTTTTTGGCATTTAACCAAAAACTCAATTTCCCCATAGGTTTTGTCCAACGAACCATGGTGAAGTTAGCCATTACTATTGCACTCTATATGACTCGTTCTGCACCGAGGTAAAGTTTGTTTTATATTGGATGTTCGGTTTTCTCTTGTCAATAGCTATTGAACAAGGCATGCCATGGCAAGTTGTATATTCTGAATCAGGGAAGGATGGAGAACCATCTGTCTTCGATAAAATATTTTGGACAATTGAAATCCAAATAAGAAAATATAAATTCACAGGATTGTTCTCCATCCTTCCCCGATTCAGAATATACAATTTTCATTGTCATGGCATGCTTGGTTCAATAGCTATTGACAAGAGAACTGAATCCARTAACATTTTATTGGTCACATCATGCGTCAAATACGACAGGTGTAGACTTAAGTGAAATGCTTACATACGAGCCCATACCCAACAAGGCAGAGTTAAAAACTAAGACAAATATTTGCTCAATAAAAAATGAAATAGTAACACAATAACAAGACTATATACAAGGAGTACTGAGTGTATTTAAAACTAACTTTACTTTGGTGCCGAACCATATACCTACCGGCTTTCTAAGAAGTTCGGTAAACAATACATTCCTGTAGATATTTTGTCTACATTTTTGAGCAGCTGAAGGACAAACCGCACATACAACCAGTAAAGTTTAAATGTAATTTTATTCAACATTCTGGCTTGTAAGGAACATTTACATGATTTTGAAGGCATTCGTTTCTGTCTGTAAATACAAATGTTGTATTACAGCTTGTTTAATCAGACTAGCTAGCAGGCTATCTAGCTTTGATGTAGCAGGTTACACCCCCTCCCTATGTTGCTGATGGTCCAAATACACTCAAAGGCCAGTTTATTAGGTACACCACCCTCTTCAGGGAAATGGTTCTCTCCTACAGACAGTGAGTCACGTGGCCGTAGTTACGGTTCGATTGAACGTTAGAATGGGCAAAACTAATGACCTAAGCGACTGTAACCGATGTGAAATGGCTAGCTGTTACTGGGTGTAGGTCCACTTCACTTACTGTAGTTCAATAACCAAAATATATTGTTTTCAAACCCAAGGTTTCATATAATAGCTTACACCTCATTCCTTCTGCAGACATATTTGTATCTTAATTCTGAGCAGATTTAATTTTTTTGTGAAAACTTGGTCATGCAAAAAACTGAGGGAGAATGTACCAAAATTCTGTTACCTAACTTTGCATCTGCACAGTTCTTCCAGTAAATGCGTTTTTGTAAAAATGTCTGTGTAAATTGTTTTAAAAGTAGGCCTTGTTCAAAGAGTTGTATGATTAGTTTAACTTTGAAATCAATGTTTTTGTTTGGCATACATGTTTTGTGTGAAAAAAATCAGTCTCAGTGCAAATCCATTACCGTGGTTTACTGTAGTAGACCTACCTTCCGTCACAGGACGGTTTGCTAGTGATATGCAGATAGATCTTTTCATCGGTCTATAACATGGGGGCAGGCTTATCCCTATTGCAGTTTTGAAATCTAATCCTGTGAATTTTTCCTTTCAGATGTAAACAATGGTTAAATAATTGTCATCGATCTGACTTGGAGCCAAAAACCCCTGAGGAGTTACACAATTCCTTCCAAATTTGTGCAAATCATTTTGAGCCTTCCTTGATCTGTCGTGACGTAAGTATTATTATTTACTGAAGAGGCCAGTTATCAAGGGCTGAGAATTGCCAGGGACCTCGCATTAATATATTATCACGATACTTAGGTGCCTATACGAGTAATATTGCGACGCTCCCAATTCTATATATATATATTGCAATTCGATACTGCGATTTGATGTTGCAAACATATTGATGCAAACAGAATATATTTGTATCTTAATTCTGAGCAGATTTAATATGTTATTGGGAAAACTTCTGCTCAATATCTGTCTGCTGCAGAGAGACGAGTGAGCATGAGAAAATTTGTTTTGATCAGTCATGGAAATAAGTGTTGAAAACATTTTATTGGCTCACTTTTTTTTTTAAAGTTGGAGAACATGCTATAGGATGACAAATACCTGAGTTTTTGTGCAGGTACAGCCGACTAACCGACAGCCGACTATGTTTGTTTGTTTTTTACAAATTGATGCCTGGAGTCAAAGTATTGATATAATATCATCCAAAATAAAATTGTGATATGTAAATATAGATTTTTTCCCCCATCACTAATTACAGTGCATTCTGAAAGTATTCAGACCCCTTCCCTTTTTCCACATTTTGTTAATTTACAGCCTTATTCTAAAATGGATTAATGAAAATGTTTCCTTCATCAATCTACACACAGTACCCCATAATGACAAAGTGAAAACAGGTTTTTAGAAATGTTTGCGAATGTATTAAAAATTACTTATTTACATAAGTATTCAGACCCTTTGCTGTGAGACTCAAAATTGAGCTCAGGTGCATCCTGTTTCCATTGATCATCCTTGAGAGGTTTCTACAACTTGATTGGAGTCCACATGTGGTAAATACAATTGATTGGACATGATTTGAAAAGCCACACACCTGTCTACGCACAGTTGACAGTGCGTGTCAGAGCAAAAACCAAGCCACGAGGTTGAAGGAATTGTCCGTAGAGCTCCGAGACAGAATTGTGTCGAGGCACAGATCTGGGGAAGGCTACCAAAAACTTCTGCTGCATTGATGGTCCCCAAGAACACTGGCCTCCATCATTCTGAAATGGAAGAAGATTGGAACCACCAAGACTTCCTAGAGCTGGCTGCTCGGCCAAACTGAGCAATCAGGGAAGAAGGGGACTTGGTCAGGAAGGTGACCAAGAACCTGATGGTCACTCTGACAGCTCCAGAGTTCCTCTGTGGAGATGGGTGAACCTTCCAGAAGGACAACCATCTCTGCAGCACTCCACCAATCATGCCTTTTACCGCAGCACATGTCAGCCTGCTTGGAGTTTGCCAAAAGCCACCTAAAGGACTCTGACCATGAGAAACAAGATTCTCTGGTCTGATGAAACCAAGATTGAACTCTTTGGCCTGAATACCAAGCGTCACGTCTGGAGGAAACCTGGCACCATCCCTACGGTGAAGTATGGTGGTGGCATCATCATGCTGTGGGGATGTTTTTCATCGGCAGGGACTGGGAAACTAGTCAGGATCAAGGGAAAGATGAACGGAGAAAAGCACACAGAGCTCCTTGATGAAAACGTGTTCCAGAGTGCTCAGGACCTCAGACTGGGGTGAATGTTCACCTTCCAACAGGACAACGACCCTAAGCACACAGCCAAGACAACTCAGGAGTGGCTTCGGGACAAGTCTCTGAATGTCCAGGAGTAGCCCAGCCATAGCTCAGACTTGAACCCGATGGAACATCTCTTGAGAGACCTGAAAATAGCTGTGCAGCGACGCTCCCCATCTAACCTGACAAAGCTTGAGAGGATCTGCACAGTAATGGGAGAAACTCCCCAAATACAGGTTTGCCAAGCTTGTAGCGTCATATCCAAGAAGACTCGTGGCTGTAATCTCTGCCCAAGGTGCTTCAACAAAGCACTGAGTAAAGGGTTTGAATACTTATGTAAATGTGATATTTCCGTTTTTTTATTCTTAATAAATGTGCAACATTTAAAAATAAACTGTTTTTGATTTGTCATTGTGGGGTATTTTGTGTGGTTTGATGAGGGGGAAAAACTATTGAATCCATTTTAGAATACGGCTGTAACATAACAAAATGTGGAAAAAGTCAAGGGGTCTGAATACTTTCCAAACGCACTGTATATTAAAACATTAATTTTACGTTTTCATTCAGTTATATTGTTCAGGAATAGGGCGGAGTCATGAGTTACAGATGACCTATTCAGGTGGTGACTCATCTATGCATTAGCTAATAGACCAATTGACCGGGTTTGGGATGTAGGCTATGTCATACTCTGGCTGACCCTGTAAAATGGCAAATTTCACTGCACCTTCTATTATGTACATTGCTCTCAGAATAAAATCTCTTGCACACTAGAAATAATGTCTTGTCACATGCTTAGGGGAATCAAAAACTATTGTAGAATAGGTTTCCCACATACTGTGTGACGTGATGTCCCAACAAAGTCATGTAGACCTTTGTTGGGACTAGCTTAATCATAATGCACTAGGTCTATCTGAAGACCACTGGTAGGTCTGTATTAAAAGGTCATGCTTCTCCCTGTAGGTTCTTACTCTCAGGCATGCAAAAGAGTGGCATTGAAATTGTTATAATTATTTGCTTGTTTCTTTTTCAGAGCACTTTAAGAACATCCTTGAAAGAGGGTGCTATTCCAACCAGATTTGATTTTACAAGCCATTTGAATAATCCATCAGGCCACAACCGGAATAAAAGAACAAGAGAACCTGTAAGTATTGTCATGTTTAAAACACACAAGTGGTTTACAGTGTCCCTTATAAGGTCATGACCCTGAATGTTGTACCCAATAAAGTCATCCTAACCTGATCTCAGTAAGTGTATAATCTGATACTATTGCATTAATTCCAGTTTACATCTAAGTATGTCTTTAATCCATTTAGGCTGAGGCAGAGCTTGCATCCTTGAAGAAAGCTAAAGGGGATTGGTTTGGTAAATCTATTTCTTTTCATTTGTTTGTTTTACCATAAGAAGAAAATATTTCCATATTTGGCCACTCGCTGCAAAATTATATCTATTTTCCTACCAGAAATTACATAATTGGGTAGCAACTAGTAGTTCATAGTAATGTGGTCTGTATTGTCATAGGCTATATGTTAAGTTAGGAAAGTACACCTTTTGATAGGGTATTTGTAGAAATGGCTCAACGTATTTATTCAGTTACACTTTTTTTCAATTTCTTGTCCATGTTTTCTCCTTTACTACAGAAGATGATGCTCCATCTGAGTTGAAAGTTAAGCCAGGAGAGAATAGCGCAACATGTGATTTACAGCAAGAGGAACAAAAGAGAGAGGATGTCGCCAACTCCAAAGCAAAGGAAATCCTTAAAGTCTACTTTAAGGAAACCCTTGCCTTCACTGGATTCAGCATAGGGAACGATGCAAACCCCAACACAGATGAACCGATGGGAGACCACAGAGGACAACAGTCTCTCAACCCCATCTGTGTTGAAAAAATTGACCAGAAAGAAGTCCTTCAGTTCAGCGAGGACCTCATGCGGGAGGAGATCCGGAACAGTTTGAGGTTGGCACGCTTTTTCTCCATCCTGCTTCAAGATGTGACAAACATCGAGGGAAAAGATCAGATCCCAGTTTTCATCAGGTCCGTCACTGTGGCAGGGTTCCCTCAGAAACACCTCATGGGTTTCCTGCCCTGTTATGCAGATGCTGAGGGTCTGTTTTACATGCTGCTCTCAGAAATTCGGAATAAGTGGGGGCTGCGGATGGAGCATTGTCGAGGACTTACCTACCTGACCACAGGTGGTTTATGTCAGAAAATGAAGGATCTCACCAGCAGGATTCTGCAGGAGTTTCCTCAGGTAGTGCTAGCACCTAGTGACCCATACGCCTTTAACATGTGGCTAATCCGCTCCATGCCCATACCTTATATCCAGAAGGTTGTGAACACAGTGGAGGAGGTCGCCACAATAATTAGAGGATCCCCAGATCTTTGGGAAAGACTGGAGGTGAAAATCAAGTCTTCATACAGCCACCTTAAAGGTGAAGTGGACAGGATCATAGAGGCTTCCCAGAACACCTGGGAGTATGGTGTTGATGCCTTCCAGACCATGTTGGACATTCTTGAACCATTCCTCGCCTGCATCAACGAGGTGTGCTCGGCTGCGAACGCAGACACCGCTACTTGTGAGCAGATGGCCAAGCTCAAGCCGATCCTGAAGAACTTCAATTTCATTATCACCCTGGTTGTTCTGAAGAATACCCTCTGTTGCGTGAGTATCCTCAACCCGAGTCTCAGGGGAGCCATCAGCATCAGCAGCACCTTGCAGTACACAATCTCCAACGCCTTAAAGCTGGTCAACAAACATCTGCAGGAGATCGCAATATTCCACAGGAAGTGGTTTTCTGACGCAGTGGGCAGGGCTAAGAAGCTGGGAGTGGAGGTCGCTAGGCCGGAKGAGAGCTCACCTGAKACTGGCGAGGCAGKTGCAACTGAAACYYCTCTGGAGGATTTCTACAGAGAGACTCTGAGCAGGCAGATCTTACAGTACCTTGTTGCGGAGGTAAAGMGGGTGTTTAGCACTGAGATGGTTCGGATTCTGAGATGGCTCTCATTGGTGCCGTCTTACATGGCTGACCACAATTTCAGTATCCGCAGGGATAAAGTGGCGGACGCAAACTTGAACAACCTTGCCCGGCCTGACACGTTTTACGATGAGCTTGGTTGCTGGGAGGTGAAGTGGAGACATGCTAGCAAGCGGAGGATCCTGCCCACAACAGTGTTTGCAACATTGAAAATCCCAGACATTGCATTTTACCCAAATGTGCAGAGCCTGCTGAGAGTTTTGGGAACCATCCCCTGTGTGAATGCAGAGGCAGACGTGTATGGGCAGTACAACATGGTGCTGGAGCGGTACCAGTCTTACCTGAAAGCCACACCGGAGGATCAGAGACTGTGCAACATGGCATTTGTCTATGTCAATCAAGACGTGCACTTCAATGTGGAAGACATGGTTGAGTCCTATGTGGAGAAGCATATTGACATATTGCAGTTTTTGCATATGGTAAGTTTATTTTAATATTAAAGTTGTGTTCTTGTTGCTTTTAAAGTCTTTGCTCCGCAATCAAATAAACTGAAGATTTCAAATAATTTGAAAAACTACACAAAATTAAAGTACTGTAAGTGGATGTTGGATATTTCTGAACTTGTTTTCTTACTAATATTTGCATTTGTAGGTTTCAGTTACTGAACAAAAGTCTTATTTTGCTAATGCTTTTATTTTCTGTTCATAGGATGATGAGGTAATAGAGATGCAGCCTGAAGCTGGTAAGGAAGTACAATTATTAATATAATAATTGTATAACATTTATTGCACTATTGTGTAAATATCAAAATATTTGCATTAATACCTATGTTTTATTAATTATTCCTTCTTGGCTCATGCTCTTCACTGCTTTATTTCAGAACCTGTCTCTGAGAATGATGGGAATCACACTCTAAAAGAAAATGTTGAAGAAACACAAGAAGAACCACAGGACATCATACCCTCTGAGATGGAGACCGAGAGAGTGGGGCAACCGAAACTCCCAGCCACAGAAACTAATAAGGAGGCACTCAAATCTGCTCTGCAGGTTGCTGTGACAGCTGCATATAACAGCCAGAGCAGACAGCCTGGTGAGGCCTCTGCTGAACAGGATGGCGAGGTTGAAGACTCATTGAAATATGTGTCGAAGTCTGAGATGGAAGAAGTTCTCAGAGTATGCGAGGATGCTGTCAGGGAGGGAATTCTTGTGGAGGTGGGCACTTCCTTTTTTTCTCTGTTCATCGACCGCGTTGTGAAGTTAGGGGAGAAAAAACATCTTCCTCTCTTCCTCAGGTTTGTGGACAGTTTTGATGTCATGCGATTGGAACTCATGGGATTTCTGGATGTGGATCTTGACTGTGATGCCATGTCAGAGCGCATATTGGAAATTGTCACCAAAGAGTGGCATCTCGATTTGTGTTACTGCAGAGGTCAGGCCTACCTAGGATCCGGTGATGTCTCCTACAAGCTGAAAGCATTTGCCTGCAAAATCCAAGAAAAGTACCCCCTTGCAATATGCACACACTGCTCTTGTTACTCCTTTAACATATGGTGGTCAAAATCCACCCCTGTGTCAGCAGTCAAACGGGCCCTGGATGTGTTTGAAGAGGTGTTGATGTTTTTTGGGAGCATGCCTATGCTTGAGAAACAGCTGGATCATGTCATTGCATTTGGTCTTAGGGAAAGCTATGAAAAGGTTCAAGAATTGCAGGGGAAGTTCTGTACCGTCTGGCAGGAGAAGCACGATTCCTATGAAGTCTTTGTGCAAATGCTGGAGCCCCTTGTCGAATGTTTGGAGAAAATCAAGAGCAACCCACAGAGGTGGAAATCCTCATTCTCTCTAAAAGCTGGAGCACTGCTGCGTTTGATAAGGGACTTTGATTTTATTGTGCCCATGGTAGCCCTGAAGAACACCTCGTCCTTCACCAGGGAACTGAGTGCAGGACTCCAGAAGGATCATTTCAGCGCAGCATCCCAACTCTGCCAGATCAGTGGTATAGTGGCTACTCTTAACAGGGTCAAAACAAACATCAAAGTATTTCACCAGAATTGGTTTGATGAAGCTTGTGCGCTCGCCCAGAGTCTAGGTGTGCAGATAAAAGTGCCTGATAATTCCTCTGCGTCCAGGGATAGCATGATGAAACCAGCTCTGTATTACAAAGATGCACTAAGTGTGCCCCTAGTGGACAACCTCACCAATGCTGTTAAGGATCATTTCTCTGAGGACCACAAGGAGGCCCTAAACTTCCTCTCCCTGGTTCCCTGCTCTGTGACTGTGAGTTACATGTTTGAAATCCTGAGGTCAAAGCCTCCTCTCTACGCCAGTGATCTGCCTGACTCCGACAACTTCTTCACCGAGTTGTGCTGCTGGAGGGTGAAGTGGAAGACCAAAGTTGCATCCGTGACCATACCAGACACCATCTTTCAGACTCTCCGTCTGCCACTCATGCAGTACTTTGGGAACATCAACACACTGCTGAGGATCATGTCTGTGCTACCCAGCACGGTACTGGAGAACTGTGGGGAAGTGATGCGCCACAAGATGTTCCAGGAATACCTGAGGAACACCAGCCCCAAGGACAGGTCCCCATGTCTGGCCATGCTGCAGGTGGGAACCAACTTCAGCAGAGATCTGGACCGGATGGTGGCTAAGTGCTTGAAGGTCACTCCCCAGGCTTTAGAGGGCATCTGCTTGGTAAGTTTTCACTGTTGAAATAAATGTCCATGATTATTACACTGCTCAAAAAAATAAAGGGAACACTTAAACAACACAATGTAACTCCAAGTCAATCACACTTCTGTGAAATCAAACTGTCCACTTAGGAAGCAACACTGATTGACAATAAATTTCACATGCTGTTGTGCAAATGGAATAGACAACAGGTGGAAATTATAGGCAATTAGCAAGACACCCCCAATAAAGGAGTGGTTCTGCAGGTGGTGACCACAGACCACTTCTCAGTTCCTATGCTTCCTGGCTGATGTTTTGGTCACTTTTGAATGCTGGCGGTGCTTTCACTCTAGTGGTAGCATGAGACGGAGTCTACAACCCACACAAGTTGCTCAGGTAGTGCAGCTCATCCAGGATGGCACATCAATGCGAGCTGTGGCAAGAAGGTTTGCTGTGTCTGTCAGCGTAGTGTCCAGAGCATGGAGGCGCTACCAGGAGACAGGCCAGTACACCAGGAGACGTGGAGGAGGCCGTAGGAGGGCAACAACCCAGCAGCAGGACCGCTACCTCCGCCTTTGTGCAAGGAGGAGCAGGGGGAGCACTGCCAGAGCCCTGCAAAATGACCTCCAGCAGGCCACAAATGTGCATGTGTCTGCTCAAACGGTCAGAAACAGACTCCATGAGGGTGGTATGAGGGCCCGACGTCCACAGGTGGGGGTTGTGCTTACAGCCCAACACCGTGCAGGACGTTTGGCACCGTGGAGGACGTGTGCTCAGGTTCACACTGAGCACATGTGACAGACGTGACAGAGTCTGGAGACGCCGTGGAGAACGTTCTGCTGCCTGCAACATCCTCCAGCATGACTGGTTTGGCGGTGAGTCAGTCAGGGTGTGGGGTGGCATTTCTTTGGGGGGCCTGCACAGCCCTCCATGTGCTCGCCAGAGGTAGCCTGACTGCCATTAGGTACCGAGATGAGATCCTCAGACCCCTTGTGAGACCATATGCTGGTGGGGTTGGCCCTGGGTTCCTCCTAATGCAAGACAATGCTAGACCTCATGTGGCTGGAGTGTGTCAGCAGTTCCTGCAAGAGGAAGGCATTGATGCTATGGACTGGCCCGCCCGTTCCCCAGACCTGAATCCAATTGAGCACATCTGGGACATCATGTCTCGCTCCATCCACCAACGCCACGTTGCACCACAGACTGTCCAGGAGTTGGCGGATGCTTTAGTCCAGGTCTGGGGGGAGATCCCTAACAACCGCCACCTCATCAGGAGCATGCCCAGGCGTTGTAGGGAGGTCATACAGGCACGTGGAGGCCACACACACTACTGAGCCTCATTTTGACTTGTTTTAAGGACATTACATCAAAGTTGGATCAGCCTGTAGTGTGGTTTTCCACTTTAATTTTGAGTGTGAATCCAAATCCAGACCTCCATGGGTTGATACATTTGATTTCCATTGATAATTTTTGTGTGATTTTGTTGTCAGCACATTCAACTATGTAAAGAAAAAACTATTTAATAAGAATATTTCATTCATTCAGATCTAGGATGTGTTATTTTAGTGTTCCCTTTATTTTTTTGAGCAGTGTATTTTGTCTAATAGGTTAAATCTATGTAGTCTTTCAGTGCAGTCTATACTGAAATGTCATTTTAAAATAAATGATTTCCTTTTAATGTCTTTTTTAATTATTTTTTTAGGATAAGGAATCCAAAAGTCTGATGAAGAACTCTGAAGCCAACATGGAAGGTATGTTATAGAAAATATTTGTTACAATTACATGGTCACATGGGGATTCATTGTAAGGTAATAAATATGTAATAACACTTACCATTTAGTATGTTGGTAATAGGGATGGCCCTAGGTTTTGTCAAGTGACGAAATAAATGAACTCTCTCTGATAGAACATTATAGAACTTGAACTGAGTCAATTGAATTAAATCATTTACCTTTTATATTTTCAGTCCATCATGGCAAAGATGGAACAGAGGAACTTGAGAATCAGTCTTCTGACAAGAAAGAGAACCAGGAAATGAAAGCGGTGGATGAGAATGGGCACACTGGAGATAATCGACAGAGTTTGGAAATGGTTTTCAGACTGGCTGCACGTCTAGGGAAAAAGAAGTGCCAGCTCTCCGAACTCTCCAAAGAAGATCAAGTTCTTCTCATCCAGGATCTCGGCCTGTGCCACTGGTTTGGAAGAGATGGCAAGTCCACGCTTAACGTAGGAGAGGAGGAAATGGTAGAGATTCTCACAAAATCCATCAGGGAAGTCATACTCTTAGAAATACAGGAGTCACCCTTCTTTTCTCTTATTACAGATAAACCTGTTGTAATTGCTAATAAGAGCTATCTGCCTGTCTTCGTCAGATATGTTGGGGAATGTGCCCCCAAGGTAGAGCTCATTGGTTTTTTGCGATTTTTTGAAACCTGTGACGTTGATGTTCAAGCCAAGAATCTTTCAGCAACTTTAACCGAAGACTGGGGATTGCCGATGAGTCAGTGTCGTGGGCAAGCATTCATGCGCATGGGCTCAGGTTGTCACAGCCTGAAGAAGATGTCTTTGGAGTTCCTCGAGAGCTATCCTCTGTCTGTCATCACACCCAGTGAGTCTTGTGGTCTTGCCTGTTGGCTAGCAGGAAGTGTACACTGCCCACCTGTCACAAAGATGCTGGGAATTGTGGAAGATCTTCTACTGTTCTTTGACCAGTCACCTGGACTGGAGGCAGAGCTAGCACAGGCTGTGGATGGGTTACTGAATACACCTCGGGAGGCCTTGGAGGAGATTCCAGAAACCTGTTGCTCCAGGTGGAAGAAGAGGGAGGACTTTTTTGATCTCCTAGTCGACACATTGGAGGGAGTCTTGAGTTGCCTGGATTCAGTTAGTTCCAGCACCACGGGCACTATGTCGCTACATGCACAGGTCCTCGCCACTGCTTTGAGAGAGATGGATTTTGTCGTCACACTTGTGATCCTGAAGAACGCCTGTTCACCTCTTCGGAACTGCAGCACTGTTTTCCGCTGTGGTAACCCTGCTGACATCATCTGTGAGGTGGAGAAGATCGTACCAATCATAGAGACACTGAACAAGATGTTGGAGAACATAAGCACTGTACACACACCTTGGTTTGAAGAGGCATTGCAACTAGCATCCAAGGTGGCCCCTCAGCAAGTGTGTTTCCCAGAGGAAGCTAACTCTTACGAGTCTCCAGAGGTGTACTACAGGGACAACTTTAGTGTTCCTGTACTGAGCTGCCTCATTGACGAAATGAAGTACAACTTCTCCGACAGTCATTTGAAAGCCTTGAAGCTCCTGTCTCTTCTTCCCACCTGCAATCCACAGCCCATTTCAGAGCCAATCCGCGCAGAGTCCACAGACAAGCTATACAGTCTCTACCTGTCTGACCTGCCTGATCCTGACACAGTAGAGCAGGATATCAGTAACTGGGCCACAGTGTGGAAAGAGAAATACCAGGACATGTCACCACCAGCTTCTATCTCTGAGATACTGCTTCACCCAGAATCTCAAAGCCATCCCACAGTGACAATGCTGCTCAGACTGGTGGCTGTTCTACCCAGCGTCAGTATGGAGTGGGACCTCATGAAGACCACCCTGAACTCCATGAGGGCTCTGCTGAAGAACACTGTCTGCAAGGGCAGCAAAACCGACACTGTGATGCTTCTCATGCATTACCCAACTGTTCAAAGACTAAGGGAGGTCATTGAGAAGTGCATCGAAGTTGACCCAGAAAGCATCCCATGTCTTGAGCAGGTAAATTAACAGCAATACTCTTTCTAGCATGCCAATGCTCATGTTTTAAGGACTGATTTGATTGATATACAGGTTTTTTTCTGCATAGAAAAGTCTTGGACGGGCCGCTTAAGTGTTTTTTTCCGGGCCGTCTATGTCCAAACGGTAAAAAAATAAATGTATATACAGTATCAGTCAAAAGTTTGGACACACCTACTCATTCCAGGCCTTTTCTTTATTTTTACTATTTTCTACATTGTAGAATAATAGTGAAGAGTTCAAAACTATGAAATAACACATATGGAATCATGTAGTAACCAAAAAAGTGTTAAACAAATCAAAATATTTTATATTTGAGATTCTTCGAAGTAGCCACCCTTTGCCTTGATGACAGCTTTGCACACTCTTGGCATTCTCTCAACCAGCTTCATGAGGTAGTCACCTGGAATGCATTTCAATTAACAGGTGTGCCTTGTTAATTTGTGGAATTTCTTTCCTTAATGCATTTGAGCCAATCAGTTGTATTGTGACAAGGTAGGGGTGGAATACAGAAGATGGCCCTATTTGGTAAAAGACCAAGTCCATATTATGGCAAGAACAGCTCAAATAAGCAAAAAGAAACAACATTCCATCATTACTTTAAGACATGAAGGTCAGTCAATCCGGAAAATGTCAATAACTTTGAAAGTTTCTTCAAGTGCAGTTGCAAAAACCATCAAGCGCTATGATGAAACTGGCTCTCATGAGGACCGCCACAGGAAAGACCCAGAGTTACCTCTGCTGCAGAGGATATGTTCGTAAGTTACCAGCCTCAGAAATTGCAGCCCAAATAAATGCTTCACAGAGTTCAAGTAACAGATACAGCTCAACATCAGCTGTTCAGAGGTGACTGCGTGAATCAGGCCTTCTTGGTCGAATTGCTGCAAAGAAACCACTACTAAAGGACACCAATAAGAAGAGACTTGCTTGGGCCAAGAAACACGAGCAATGGACACTAGACCAGTGGAAATCTGTCCTTTGGTCTGATGAGTCCAAATGTGAGATTTTTACTTCTAACTGCTGTGTCTTTGTGAGATTAGATTAGGTGAATGGATAATCTCCGCATGTGTGGTTCCCACCGTGAAGCATGGAGGAGGTGGTGTGATGGTGTGGGGTTGCTTTGCTGGTGACACTGTCAGTGATTTTATTTAGAATTCAAGGCACACATAACCAGCATTGCTACCACAGCATTCTGCAGCTATACGCCAGTCCCGCTAAGCGTGAACCATATGGGATATAATCTTTTTTTTAACAGGACAATGATCCAACACACCTCCAGGCTGTGTAAGGGCTATTTGACCAAGAAGGTGAGTGATGGAGTGCTGCATCAGATGACCTGACCTCAACCCAATTGAGATGGTTTGGGATGAGTTGGACTGCAGAGTGAAGGAAAAGCAGCCAACAAGTGCTCAGTGTATATGGGAACTCCTTCAAGACTGTTGGAAAGCATTTCAGGTGAAGCTGGTTGAGAGAATGCCAGGAGTGTGCAAAGGGTGGCTACTTTGAAGAATAGTTTCACTTTTGTGGTTACTACATGATGTACTATTTCATAGTGTTGATGTCTTCACTATTATTCTACAATGTAGAAAATAGTACAAATAAATAAAAACCCTGGAATGAGTAGGAGTGTCCAAACTTTTGATATATACAGTGAGCACCATAATTCATTGGACAGTGATAATTTTTTTGTTATTTGGGTTCTGTACTCGAGCACTTTGTCATTGTATCCTTTCAAACTCAATGAGGGTGAAGTGCAGACTGTCAGCTTTAATTAACAGCTTGATTGTATTTTCATACATATCGGATGAACCGTTTAGAAATTATAGAAGCTTGTGTACATAGTCCCCCCCATTTTCGGGCATCAAAAAACATTGGACAGTTTAACATAATGTAGAATAAAGTAATCATTGTTAATATTTGGTCGCATATCCTTTGCATGCAATGACTGCTTGAAGTCTGTGATGCATCGACATCACCAGACGCTGGGTATCTTCCCTGGTGATGCTCTGCCAGGCCTGTACTGCAGCCATCTTCAGTTCCTGCTTGTTTCTGGGACTTATTGCCTTCAGTCTCCTCTTCAGCATGTAAAATGCATGTTCAATTGGATTCAGATCCGGTGATTGACTCGGCCAATCAAGGATTTTCCACTTTTTGGCCATCAAAAACCCCTTCGTTGCTCTAGCAGTATGTTTATGGTCATTGTCTTGTTACATGATGAAGTGCCGTCCAATGAGTTTGGAGGCATTTGGTTTTATCTGAGCAGATAAAATATTTCTGTGCACTTCAGAATTCATTGTTCAACTTCTGTCTGCAGTCACATCATCGTTGAAGACAAGTGAGCCTGTTCCACTGGCAGCCATACAGGCCCAAGCCATAACACCCCCTCCACCATATTTCACGGATGAGGTGGTATGCTTTGGATCATGGGCATGTCTTTTTCTTCTCCACACTTTCCTCTTTCCATCACTCTGGTACATGTTAATCTTTGTCTCATCTGTCCACAATACTTTTTTCCCCAGAACTCTTGGGGCTCTTTTAGGTGCTTTTTAGCAAACTGTAATCTTGCCTTTCTGTTCTTCAGGCTTATCAGTGGTTTGCATCTTGTAGTGTACCCTCTGTAGTCCTGCTGGTGTAGTCTTCTACATATGGTAGACTTTGACACACCTGCATCCAGGAGAGTGTTTTTGATCTGTTGGGCTGTTGTCAGGGGTTTTCTTCACCATAGAGAGTGTTCTCTGGTCATCCACCACAGTGGTCTTCCTCAGTCTACCAGGTCTTTTGACATAATTGAGATCACCGGTTGTTGTTTTTTTCTTGTTAATGATGAACCAAACTGTTGACTTGGGCATGCCCAGGGTTTTTGCAATGTTCCTGATTGATTGATTTTCATTTCTGAGCCTTATTACGGCCAGCTTCATTTGCATCGACACTGCTATCTTCCTCATGTTGTCACACCCCAACAACAACCTCCAAAGGCAATAGCAAAGTCTATAATCAATACTATTAATCAACGGCTCTCCTGCATTCACTAACTACACAAATGAATACACCTGCCTAACGACACACATCTGTGAAGCCAATTCAACAAATACTTGTATTACCTTAAAATGGGGGGACCATGTACAAACGGTGCTGTCATTTCTAAACGGTTCATCCGATCTGTATGAAAATACCCTTAAATTAAAGCTGACAGTCTGCACTTCACCCTCATTGTCATTGTATCCTTTCAAACTCAAAGTGCTAGAGTACAGAACCAAAATAACAAAAGAATGGTCACTGTCCAATGAATTATGGTGCTCACTGTGTGTGTGTGTGTGTGTGTATATACACTGCTCAAAAAAATAAAGGGAACACTAAAATAACACATCCTAGATCTGAATGAATGAAATATTCTTATTAAATACTTTTTTCTTTACATAGTTGAATGTGCTGACAACAAAATCACACAAAAATTATCAATGGAAATCAAATTTATCAACCCATGGAGGTCTGGATTTGGAGTCACACTCAAAATTAAAGTGGAAAACCACACTACAGGCTGATCCAACTTTGATGTAATGTCCTTAAAACAAGTCAAAATGAGGCTCAGTAGTGTGTGTGGCCTCCACGTGCCTGTATGGCCTCCCTACAACGCCTGGCCAACCCTGGACAGGTCTGTGGTGCAACGTGGCGTTGGTGGATGGAGCGAGACATGATGTCCCAGATGTGCTCAATTGGATTCAGGTCTGGGGAACGGGCGGGCAGTCCATAGCATCAATGCCTTCCTCTTGCAGGAACTGCTGACACACTCCAGCCACATGAGGTTCTAGCATTGTCTTGCATTAGGAGGAACCCAGGGCAACCGCACCAACATATGGTCTCACAAGGGGTCTGAGGATCTCATCTCGGTACCTAATGGCAGTCAGGCTACCTCTGGCGAGCACATGGAGGGCTGTGCGGCCCCCCAAAGAAATGCCATCCCACACCATGACTGACCCACCGCCAAACCGGTCATGCTGGAGGATGTTGCAGGCAGCAGAACGTTCTCCACGGCGTCCTCAGACTCTGTCACGTCTGTCACATGTGCGTGTGAACCTGCTTTCATCTGTGAAGAGCACAGGGCGCCAGTGGCGAATTTGCCAATCTTGGTGTTCTCTGGCAAATGCCAAACGTCCTGCACGGTGTTGGGCTGTAAGCACAACCCCACCTGTGACGTCGGGTCCTCATACCACCCTCATGGAGTCTGTTTATGACTGTTTGAGCAGACACATGCACATTTGTGGCCTGCTGGAGGTCATTTTGCAGGGCTCTGGCAGTGCTCCTCCTTGCACAAAGGCGGAGGTAGCGGTCCTGCTGCTGGGTTGTTGCCCTCCTACGGCCTCCTCCACGTCTCCTGATGTACTGGCCTGTCTCCTGGTAGCGCCTCCATGCTCTGGACACTACGCTGACAGACACAGCAAACCTTCTTGCCACAGCTCGCATTGATGTGCATCCTGGATGAGCTGCACTACCTGAGCAACTTGTGTGGGTTGTAGACGCCGTCTCATGCTACCACTAGAGTGAAAGCACCGCCAGCATTCAAAAGTGACCAAAACATCAGCCAGGAAGCATAGGAACTGAGAAGTGGTCTGTGGTCACCACCTGCAGCCACATCCTTTATTGGGGTGTCTTGCTAATTGCCTATAATTTCCACCTGTTTGCTATTCCATTTGCACAACAGCATGTGAAATTTATTGTCAATCAGTGTTGCTTCCTAAGTGGACAGTTTGATTTCACAGAAGTGTGATTGACTTGAAGTTACATTGTGTTGTTTAAGTGTTCCTTTATTTTTTGAGCAGTGTATATATACAGTGGGAGAACAAGTATTTGATACACTGCCGATTTTGCAGGTTTTCCTACTTACAAAGCATGTAGAGGTCTGTAATTTTGATCATAGTTACACTTCACTGTGAGAGACGGAATCTAAAACAAAACCAGAAAATCACATTGTATGATTTTTAAGTAATTAATTTGCATTTTATTGCATGACATAAGTATTTGTACATCAGAAAAGCAGAACTTAATATTTGGTACAGAAACCTTTGTTTGCAATTACAGAGATCATACGTTTCCTGTAGTTCTTGACCAGGTTTGCACACACTGCAGCAGGGATTTTGGCCTACTCCTCCATACAGACCTTCTCCAGATCCTTCATGTTTCGGGCTGTCGCTGGGCAATACGGACTTTCAGCTCCTCCAAAGATTTTCTATTGGGTTCAGGTCTGGAGACTGGCTAAGCCACTCCAGGACCTTGAGATGCTTCTTACGGAGCTACTCCTTAGTTGCCCTGGCTGTGTGTTTCGGGTCGTTGTCATGCTGGAACCCAGCACGACCATCTTCAATGCTCTTACTGAGGGAAGGAGGTTGTTGGCCAAGACTCGCGATACATGGCCCCATCCATCCTCCCTCAATAGGGTGCAGTCGTCTGTCCCCTTTGCAGAAAAGCATCCCCAAAGAATGATGTTTCCACCTCCATGCTTCACAGTTGGGATGGTGTTCTTGGGGTTGTACTCATCCTTCTTCTTCCTCCAAACACGGCGAGTGGAGTTTAGACCAAAAAGCTCTATTTTTGTCTCATCAGACACATGACCTTCTCCATTCCTCCTCTGGATCATCCAGATGGTCATTGGCAAACTTCAGACGGGCCTGGACATGCGCTGGCTTGAGCAGGGGAGCTTGCGTGCGCTGCAGGATTTTAATCCTGACGGCGTAGTGTGTTACTAATGGTTTTCTTTGAGACTGTGGTCCCAGCTCTCTTCAGGTCATTGACCAGGTCCTGCCGTGTAGTTCTGGGCTGATCCCTCACCTTCCTCATGATATTGATGCCCACGAGGTGAGATCTTGCGTGGAGCCCCAGACCGAGGGTGATTGACTGTCATCTTTAACTTCTTCCATTTTCTAATAATTGCGCCAACAGTTGTTGCCTTCTCACCAAGCTGCTTGCCTATTGTTCTGTAGCCCATCCTAGCCTTGTGCAGGTCTACAATTTATCCCTGATGTCCTTACACAGCTCTCTGGTCTTGGCCATTGTGGAGAGGTTGAAGTCTGTTTGATTGAGTGTGTGGACAGGTGTCTTTTATACAGGTAATGAGTTCAAACAGGTGCAGTTAATACAGGTAATGAGTGGAGACAGGAGGGCTTCTTAAAGAAAAACTAACAGGTCTGTGAGAGCCGGAATTCTTACTGGTTGGTAGGTGATCATACTTATGTCATGCAATAAAATGCAAATTAATTACTTAAAAATCATACAATGTGATTTTCTGGATTTTTGTTTTAGATTCCGTCTCTCACAGTTGAGTGTACCTATGATAAACATTACAGACCTCTACATGCTTTGTAAGTAGGAAAACCTGCAAAATCGGCAGTGTATCAAATACTTGTTCTCCCACTGTAATATATCTCTCAACACACACACAAAACATTTGTTTTTCTTTTTGTGTAAAATTAAACCACAGATATAAGTATGTGAAATGATGATGGACCTGTACATTTTGAAGTAAGTTTATCTTTGAGAACGAATCACCAAAATAAAGCAAGACAGTCAGGGGGAATCTAAAATTTTAACTCAGGAGTATTTGTCATGGGGCCCCCATTGATTTAGTTTTGTTTGAATCCCTTTTTTTGTAGATTGCATGTAATTTGCTTTAAAACAGCTACATTTTGTCACTGGGAGGGCATCTAAAGTTTTCGGTCATCGACACACCATTTGCCAGGCCATGGCCACGCCTCCACCACGCCCACCATAAGCCCCATTTCTATCCAGAAAATCCCTGTATAGATATGCATACAATTATTTTATTCATGAATTGTCCGTTTTACAACAGACAGATAATAACAGTAAACAATACAGCAAGATCACCCCCCCCCCCCATCCCCTGGCACAGTTGGAGATATGCATAGCAATTAAATGTGTTTTAAATGTACTCAATTCTGTTATGTAATTTAGGTGAAGAAACAAATGAAAAGTCTGAAGCTGGAAAGTGGTAAGTGAATGTTTAAATCATGAAGATTCATCATGACATATTCTACATGAACCATGTAATAGTATATACTTCAGAGTGAAAATAAAGGAAAGAGGGGTGTTTAACTAACTGTGTGTGTGTTTAGATTTCAGAGCTTTTGATTTAAACCCTGATGAGAGACATGAGCAGACAGTTGAGGAACACCAAGCTGATATGGCAGAACAACCCCTTGCAGGAGAGTTGCAAGAGGAGGACGGCGTGCTGATGGCGGAGGACGGCGTGCTGATGGCGGAGGACGGCGTGCTGATGGCGGAGGACGGCGTGCTGATGGCGGAGGACGGCGTGCTGATGGCGGAGGACGGCGCGCTGATGGCGGAGGACGGCGCGCTGATGGCGGAGGACGGCGCGCTGATGGCGGAGGACGGGGCGCTGATGGCGGAGGACGCCGTGGCCCAGGCGCAGGACGGTGTGGCGCAGGACGGCGTGGCCCAGGCACAGGACGGCGTGGCGCAGGAGGCCGTCGCGCAGGAGGCCGTCGCGCTGGCGGAGGAGGAGGTCGGCGGGCTGATGGTGGAAGAGGGCGTCGCGGAGGACGGTGTTGTGATGGTAGAGGACAGGGTCGTAGGTCAGAGGCAGGCTATGTCTTTCTATGACCCACCTGTGCGTGAGGAAATACTTAAGGAACTCTGGGACTCACAGTTCTTCACAATAATAACGGAACAGGCAGTTGAGATTGAGGGAAAGCTCTATGTCCCCCTGTGCATCAGGTACTTGGACAAACAGGACACTCAGTGCGAGGAGACTGTAGCTTTCATCCCGTTTAGCCAGGACACTGCTGTCTTGGCTGATGCTATTGAAACAGCCCTATCAGAGAAATGGGGGCTCAATATGGAGTACTGTAGAGGGCAAGCTTTGCTAAGTGTTGGTGAGGTAGGGTCTCGGATGAGGGCTGTCTCTGCTGTAATAGCCCAGAAATACCCCCTGGCCATGCAAATGGTCAGCTCTGCTGTGTCTCTGAATGTGTGGCTAGCCAGGTCATCTCCTGCAGTGGCTGCAGCAGACTGTGCAGTGTCTATAGAAAACATGTTACAGTGGCTCACAGAGGATGCAGAACGACAGACCAAACTGGAAGAGGTGATCATTGCCATATTCCAACATGATGAGGGGAAGGGTAATGAGCTTAGGGACAAGCTTATTAAGAACTGGGAGAAGAGTCATGATATGCATGATTTGATGGTAGAGCTCCTGGAGGTAGTCATGCTGTGCTTGAATGAGCTGAAAAGTGAGGAGAATAGCTTAGGGAGTGGCCAGGCACTGCTTTACTTCAATAAAGTCAGACGTTTTGAGTTCATCTTCTCGGCTGTCGTGCTGAAGAATGTCCTGAGCTCGACCAAAAAGCTGAGCCAATCTCTTCAAGGAAAACCCCTAGATGTGTTGCTAGCTATGAATAGCTTGCCCGATCTCCTAACTTCCCTCAATGAATTGAAGAGCGATATCGACACACATCACAAGGCCTGGTTCAAGGAAGCTGTCTCTCTAGCTTCCAAGCTGCAGATAACGTTGTTGCACTCTGCGCTGCTAGAACCCCTGAGTCAGTTTTACAAAATGGCGGTTAGTCAGAAGGTGATAGAGCACTCCATTGCTGAGGTCAGTGAGTTCTTCACAGAGAAGGTCCTCAGTACCCTGAGGTGCCTGGAGATTGTGCCTTACGCCATGTCGAAGCTAGAAAACAGCAGTGTAAATGCTCACGTTTTCCGCATGTACAAAGATGACATGCCTGACCTGGTCTCACTCCCAACAGAGATGAAGTCTTGGAGAGAGAAGTGGTTGGATCCCATGTCCGGGTATCTTCCAGCTACTGTGCTCGACACCCTGAAGGCATCAGACATTAGGAGCTTTAGTAACATTGAAACCCTCCTAAGGCTCCTGGTCATCCTACCATTTTCCCGGAGGGAGAGTACCTTCAGGCAGGGAAAGCGAAGCCTCCAGGGGTTCATACAACAGGAGACCAGGTCCCTTTCTGAACTTCATCCTCTGTAAATAAGTTGGTGTTCCCTCAAGCTCTTATTAGCGTAAAGCAGGTTTCTGAGTTGGTGTCCTATACTGCTGACCCACTGTACCCTTGAGTAAATGTCCAACCTAATTTAGGTCTCAAACATTTTAACTTACTAGAAGACATTTCCCTGTATACATGAATGATCTAAATCTTTTGGTCATTTTATTCATTGTTTTTTATTATAACATTTTTGTTTTAAGTTGTTTGGATAATTGTACTGCCTAATGGGACCAATGTCTTTACAAAAAAAGCAATGCTCACCTGAGGGTTACCAATGCTTGTGTGCCTTTATGCAAAACTAACAGTCAACCCCATGAATCATAAAAATACAGATGTCTGAAAATGACAGTCCCGTCAGGCTTTTTGAAATAACTTTTTTTGTCAGCACCAAATAACATTGGACTGAATTTAAGAATCACTTGCATCAATTCACTGTCAATAAGTTGTATCATTCTCTTCCTTGGCACAAATAGAAATGGTTAGTTCAATCATGTAGATGTATTTTATGATGGTTTCTTGTCTATTTAGGAGAGTTCATTTTCTGTAAAGAATTCTCCAAATACTGTCTCCTTAAGAGTTCAACATTCATATATATTTGTCAAAAAATGAAAATAAAGTTCTAAAAAGACTCTGTTCTTATTGTATGACTTCACATTGCGGTAGCAGGCATTCCATCGTGAGTAAATCAATGTTCAAAGCAGTCACAAGAGGGCGACATTATTTTAGCATTTAATTTGGAATATATTAAGAGTCCCCTTTATTGATCAAGAAAATGTTTGATTATAAAGCATATTTTATTTAAGTAATTAGATTTGGGGGGGGGGCAGACTTGCAGCTGTCTGCTTTGTTGAGGATTGGAGAATGTAAGCATTGCCGCACCTTTTGATATGGGATCCAAAGCCAAATAAACCATGAAGCTTGCTGTATATCTTACCGATTTGCAATCTTAATGGGAAATCTCAAACATGAAGACAAATCTCAAACATATGAACTGGTCTAGACAACAACAAAAGGAAGTATCTCCCATCTCATAATTGCTTATTGTGCAGTAGGCCTATGCACTTCCAACTTTTTCCTCCCATTGGTTGCTTTTGATTCTTCACTTTATACAAATTTTAATTCCTCCCACTGTCATGGTAATTATCTTGAATGGTGGGTGTGATTTAATTTGTTTACACTCCCTCTTGTCTATGATTTGCAACACATCCTTATTCTAGTCTCTGGACTGGGCATCAATCACTGGGGTATTGTTTTCAAGCTGATGTCTTCAAATCTTGAAGGGAGGCAATCAGTCTGTCTTCAGTGAGACCTTGGGCTCTGGGTCGGTTTAGGGCAATAACCTATGAGCTTTCTGAGGTTAGCTGCTGTGAGGAAGGAACTTCAGAAGGCTTATGAACCCAGGTAGAACAAAGATCTTAACAAGATGACAATGCAATAATTGCTCTCACAAATCAACTATTTTATGGTCATCAGTAAAACACTTGTAATATGCAGTATTTTTTAAAGGAACCATGGGCTTTTCCAAATGTATAACTATGATGTAGATATTATAGTATGAAAAGACACCATGAAAGACATTTTCAGATTTCGGGTGAGCGAAACCACTGTATTATACATTTTTCTACATTGTGTTATCTATAGAGAAGTCTTGAAAGCCAGAAGATTGCTTTCTTGAATCTATCCTGACAACCATTCCTGATGTGCTAAGCTTGAAAAGTTTTGTGAAAAGATGGATGCTGTACAGACGCGCCAAATTCTTGTTCCTCTCATCGTTGAGAGAATTTCCCAGTCATTTCTAGATTTTGACCTAGGTACTGACCACATTTTCCACAAGCAATACATTTTTAATTTTGTAATCTGCCTGCCAGATATTTGTGTCTAGTGCTCAGCAGAAAGGACAGGGGTTCTGTGTGCTTTCAAATGTGTTCAAATTTCAGATTATCTAACTGATTTTGTAAGTCCCACAGGTATATATTTTCCTTTAAAATAAAAACGTGTTTTGAGGAAAGTGTTTGATTTGTAAAATAACTACTAATCTCAGGTAGATCCTGACTTAAAACGGAAGAAATCTTGTTTGTTTCTATCTAATTGAAATTACCACAATTAACCATTATTTTACGATAGTATTTTGGCAAAAACAAACTGGTTATAAACTGGAATATGTTTGACCCAGTGATTCTTTCATCACCTTGGGACTCACACACCAAGAAAAAACAGTTCCTTTCCATCTATGCGTTAAAGAGCAGTGCATCCCCATCTCAACTATTAGTGTACTTCAAGGGACATGTATTCTTCCTGTGATCTGTAACAGCAGAAACCTCCCTTACAAGAAAGAATGTATTGTTGGTGCTCAGCTCCGTGTGAAAGGAACATCTCCATGTCCTCGGTCAACTGCTGAGCAAACGGATTTGTCTCTGCTGTGCTCTGGGTCGTCACTGACAAGCCCAGAGCCTTGTTTGAAGACTGGATTACAGCCCATTCTCCTTAGCTGTGGCCACCATGGTTTAGGTCCATTCCTTTTCAATTCAGGGAGTACACTGAAATTCCAATTTTACTCAATGCTTCTCTATGAGAAAATGTTTGGTTTACATTCTTAATTGACTGAATTGAAATGGTATTGACCACAACCCTGGTGGCTACATCCAGCTAAGGAACTCCTAAACTTTACTCTGCTCAGTCCCATAAGCTATTGGTATCCCTCTCAACCCCACTGATACAGAAATAAAGGTGGACCTCGTTGCAGGTGTTTTGTACTGTATCTCATCTTGACTTTTTGGTTGGTTGTTTTTGGGACCCCTTGCTATAACAAGCAAGAAATGCCTTTTCATCTCCCAGCAAAACAAGGAATTGCTTGTCATAATTAGAACTTCTGTGCTGGTTTCCTATTGGAAGTCAAGGTTCTGCTCTAATGTTAGACCTGTGGCCCTCTAATCTTGTCCATTGCTAGAATTTAAGGTCACTCTGGAGGGGAAGGCAGACAGGCTTAACTGGATTTTATTTAAAGGTTCCTTTTGCAGGGGACAAATGGCATCGCCCCCCATAATTCAGAAACACCGACAAATAGACCAAGTCAGCCGATCAGACCTAGAAACACGTTTTCATGCACTGGACCGACATTTAAAACTAAACTGTACTATTGGAAATATATCTTTGTGACATGTATAGAAATGCCATTGATAAACTTAGTGCTTCCAAAGCTGTGTGTATACAACGTATCGTCCGCTGAGCTTGGCCCAGTAAAAATGTGCCCCTTTACCAGCAGAGGGCAAAGACGATTAACTTGTGATCAGGTTACTGCTTTGGTAACCCCTTTCTCTACTGCTGCTCCACTTTCAGATTTAAGCGTCACGCATTAATAAAGAGTGCTCCAGTACTCTGATACCCCTCCACTGATTCTGAGGAGGAGAAAATAAACATGTCTTTCTGCTGCACAATTGATCTATTATGCTGTGCAGAGGCCTGTGGTCCTGTGGTGGCGGCACTTGCCCCTGTTGGCTCCTTCATCTTTGTCTGGGTCAGTCTTCCTGAGAGGTGTTGGCAGAGTGAACCTGAACTGTGAAGGGAAGCATCACCCCACCCAGGTAGTTTACCTCCATCCTTCCGCTACCTTTATCACCTGCTCTCCCCTTTCCTCCTCTTTCAGCAACACCTCGTCAGACATAATATGCTCTCGTATGATGGATGGTCTGTAGAAGCCGACACTGACATCTCTTTTCATGTTACAGGAAATGTCTCGTTGTGTCCTCTATCTGCATGTGGCGAAAAAGTACTTTTGATCCTAATTTCATGTCATAATACCCTAAAGAAAATATTGATTTGTTTTGTTCAGTAGTTTAATGTTATCTCACAATGTCTTCAAGGAACAACATTCCTAGTCTTTGTAAAGGCCTCCTTTGTATGTGCTTTATAAGCACTTTATAAACCCTGACAGTTACAGCAGAGCAAATTGAGAAATCACTTATAGGGATACTTCGGGATTTTGGCAATGAAGCCCTTTATCTACTTCCCCAGAGTCAGATCAACTCATGGATACCATTTTTATGTCTCTGCATCCAGTATGAAGGACATTAGAGGTAGCCAATGCTTACTAGCGTTAGCACAATGAATGGAAGTCTATTGTATCTACTAGCATTCTAGTAGGCACCATAGACTTCCAGTCATTGCGCTAAAGCTAGTTAGCAATTGCTCGAACCCTAGTTAGCGACTTCCTTCAAACTGCATGTAGAGACATAAAAATGTCATTGCCTAAATCCTGAAGTATCCCTTTAATATTATAGTGTGGCTGGGTTTTAGTATGGAACTATGATATTAATTTTAAATTAATCTGTAAATATATAATTTCACCTTTGAAATGAGTAACCAATGGTGTTGGACTCTGGATCCGGACAATTACATTTGCCAAAGGGTCCATGAATGGATAAACAGTCCTATACAGGCCTGAGCACTCCTTGAAGACCAAATTAAGTGCCACCCATCTGTCACTTGAAGGGTTTAGGCTCCTTAAAGCAGAGTTTAAGAATGGTTATAAACAAATGGTACACAAAAGATGTGCTCCTATCTTCTCCTGGCTGTAGAGCACAAATTGGATGGTGATCGTTGTTTCTGTTGTGGACCCTGCTGTGAGGTACACTATTGCCTGTTTTCAGAAGAAGAGCACCTGAAAATCCACACATCAAGATAGTATTTTCACATTGGTGAGCTGCCTCTTTGATGATGCTTTTTCCCTTTTTATAGGGAAAGTTTTATGCTTTCTTTGATTATGGTGTTGTGTTATATAGGATGTCATAGACACGAATGTCATGTTTTATATCAGAACAAACTGATAATAGGATCCCGTAGTGTTTGGTGGTAAACATTTGATGAAAAAATTAAAATAGACCGTTTTCATCAAAGTCTGAGCTAGTAAGAGGTAATAATTTATGGAATAATGTTGCAGGAAGCCAGAAAGAGCTATGTCTGTCTGTGTCTCAGAGATTTCAAGCATTTCCATCTGCTTTCAGAAGAAGTTAAGCTGACAGTGAGGATCTTTTGAAATATTAAGCTTCGTACTTCATCAACAAGAGGACACTTAATTCAGTTGCATTGTATATGTGCCTTCCCTCCAGGACATCTAATCCATCCGGTGTCACAGGAAGTCCAAGAAAATGATTATGGACCTCAGCCACCCGAGCCACGGCCTGTTCACCCCGCTACCATCTAGAGATAGACACCACTAGCCGTCCTCCGCTCAGTACCCTGCCCTGAACTTAGGCACTGTTACTAGCCGGTTACCACCCGATACATTACCCTGCATCTTAGAGACTGCTGCCCTATGTACATAGTCATTGAACACTGGTCACTTTAATAATGTTTACCCACTTCATATGTATATACTGTATTCTAGTCAAGGCTCATCCTATATAACTACTGCTGTACACATCTTTCCTATTCATATCCTGTCCATACTGTCTATACACAACATTATATCCATATATATATTTATATTCCGGACTCTGACATTGCTCATTCTGATATTAGTTCATTTCTTTCTTTTTAGTGTTTGGATTTCTGTGTATTGTTAGGTATACTGCATTGTGGGAGCTACAAACATAAGCATATATCAACTTTCAGATCTTTCTCACAATAATACAATGGCATTCACATTAGTTACTTGATTCAACTAACAAAAATGTTCTGTGCCTGTAGATGGGAGTAACCTGTACCCCCGCAAATTGACTCGGTACCCGGTACCCCCTGTATATAGCCTTGTTATTGTTATGTAATTTTGTTGTGTTACTTTTTTATTTATTTTTTACTTTAGTTTATTTAGTAAATATTTTCTTAACTCTATTTCTTGAACTGCATTGTTGGTTAAGGGTAAGGGCTTCTAAGCAACCATTTCACGGTAAGGTCTACTACACCTGTTGTATTCGGCGCATGTGACAAATACGATTTGATTTGATGTGAGCGCTAAAACAAGTTTATGCAACACCATGATGAAACTTGCCAGTCTGGTGGTGATGCTTAGAAACATGGAACAGGAGGGATAGAGAAATAAAAGGAAAGGGTTGAATGGATGCCAGACAGGTTAGTCTTTTCAGGGGGTAGTTGCTGGGTAGCTGTGACTCAGGGCCCATTCAGGCCTGTATCCCAGGAGGCGAAAGATGAGTGGTCTTATCTCCTCTTGATATAGCTCTGGTACACTTGAGATTGGGGAGACAATGGGACAACATTGTGAGCTGGGAAAGCCATTCCTCCCAAACGTTTAAACATTGTATTCAGACCTCTTCAGGCTCTTTCTGTGGGGTAGAACAAGGCATTGTGAGTTTGTTATACATATACAGAGAATAATTGCAGGTGCTAAATCTAAACAAAGGTTTGATGAAGGTTTGGCTGTTATTGGGTAAAACAACTATGAGGTTTTTCATTTTTATGAAGTCGTGTGGCTTTGCTGTCTAGTCAGAACAGCCAAAAGGATTCCTTTCCCCTGTGTGTTGGTTGAAAGGTGAGATGGGAGATCAAAGGCCTGTATGTTGATCCTGGCTCAGACAGGAATGGAGAGCCTCTGTGTAAAACGGTCAACCCTGAGATGGTGCTATAGTGCTCCAGCTACAGTAGGCTCTGCTGCAGCCCCCTCCTTCCCCACACACAGTACAACCCATGTCCATTCACAGTTTACTGCCATAAAACACATTTCACCCACTCCGCCGGAACCAGAAACATGGCATAGTGCAGTCACACTACAAATAGGATTTGTTTGACTACTCTGTGTGACCCTGATTTAGCCCACTGCAGTAAAAGGTTAACTCAAACTCCAAGCGTTCCCTAGACACGTTACTGTCAAATAACAACCTTGGATTGTACCATGTTTGCCAAAGAGATTTTGGCCACAGAATCCCCCTGTGCAGAGGGAAAGTGGGCATGTCCTGGTTAGTAAATGTGTCTACCCCACATGATCAAACGGCAGTAAGAAACTGTGACAGATCTTAATCCTTCTCCCCTCTGGAGCAGCCAGTAGAGGATCTGCTAGCATGTTGGGCGTGGGGCAGGTAGCAAGGTCAGTGGTTTAAACCATGCCTGCAGGGGGTGGGGTGGGGGGGGGGGGGGGCGGCGGCGTGCGTGCGCGTATTAATTTGCTTTCCCATTATTGCGTTTCAAGCAAGTTTCCTGATACCCGACCAGAAAAATAATACTGTTTGGTAGAGGACCCCTGTTGAGTAAAAACAGATGATGGGAGAAAGAGCCGCTGTGATGGTGTTACTAGTTTCAGTTGACAATAGAATTTCCTTTACGCTGAAAACCCTTCATATTTTTGTATGTCATGATTCTATTTCTAATCCGTGTATTCTGGCTCCACCAGCTAGCAACTGGAGCCTCCCAGGATAATTTTTAAACCACTTATATTCAATGGACATATCATTTCTGTTTTCATACAATTTCCAAACAGAAGAAAAATGCTGTCATTATACTGTTATTACAGGTATAAAAAAAATGGAACATGAATATTAAAGTTGATTTAGGTTTTTAGCCCAGCATTGTAAAATCTGATGAATTGTGGTGTTGTTTAAATATCACGAAATAACTTTTCCAGTTTGTCTTTTGTTTTTGCAAAGACTGTATCAGGGTTTCAAAATTACTCGGCAAAGTATTCCATAATGTAATGTAACATTACAGTAGGACTGTTCATAAAACATTTCCCATATTAATAAACGTTTTTTTCTAAATTTTCATTTATAAATTATTGAATTTCATTCTGGGCTGGTTTAGCCAGTAAAATAAAATGCCATCCTACTTTTTATTCTGTCATGTGCGTTTTTACCCTCGTAATCCAATGTACATAAATTACACTCATACTTAATGGTCCTATAGGACCATGCGTTCTGAAATGTAATTGTAGCCTACATTGTTGTGTGCTCCTTTCTCATTAAGTTTGTCCCCATAAAATAAAAAGGCAAAACACCCGCTCAAATGACCTGCGGAGCTCTGCCTCAGTCAGACAACAACACACTGGAACCGTGTTAACAGTGGAAACAATCTTAATGAAGGTGTCTTAATTGCATGGTTATTACAGCGCTTGGGTGTGTGGTTGTTTTACTGAGGGGAGAGCACTGAGCGTTACGGAATTCTCTGCATGAGGCAAAGTGAGCCAGGTTATTGGTTAATAGAAAATGCATATGGCGATGCATGGGAACATTCACTGATATTAAAACACAGAAACTATAAGGAAATAGTTACCTGCCTTGCTTGTAAAATTATTAATAAGGTGACCATGGTGGAATCATTATGTGCATGAAACATTTTCATGCACATTTTCAGCACGCCCCTGTTTTTGTTTATTATTATTGAATATATTTAACAAAACTCAGCATATTCAAATTGTCCACATTGAGTTGAAATTACATTTCAGTTTTTTTTTAATACATAGATGATGCTGATAATTAAACAACAGGCCCATTAAGGTAATAGCATAATAATAATAATAATCATCATCATCATATATTATTGGGCCTATTAGGCAGAGCTCCTTGCCATCCAGGACATCTATATCAGGCGGTGTGGTGGGAAGGCCCTGGAAATCGTTAAAGACTAACCTCCCAAGCCATAGACTATTCTCTCTGCTTCCGCACGGCAAGTGGTACCGGTGCATCAAGTCTGGCACCAACAGGCTCTTGGACAGCTTCTATCCCCAAGCAATAAGACTTATAAATAGTTAACAAAATAGCTACACAGACTATCTGAGTTAACCTTGTATCGTTATTGACCTTTTGTTTTAGTTTTGTACTCTGTCTATGCACACTCACAGGGCCCTACACACTCACAGGGCCCTACACAGTTACACAACATCTGTTCACTCACACATAATATGCACATACGTTTGTACAGACTCTACACACACGGACATTCATTCACATACAAGCTGCTGCTACTCTGTTTATCTTATATACTGTTGCCTTTCCACCTTACCGTATACATACAGTATTTACCTCCATCACTGCAGTATCCCTGCACATTGTAAATATGGTATTGGAACTGACTGCAGGGTATGCTTACTTACTTACTTATTGTGTTTTTCATATTTCTTCTTATTTCTTATGTGTTTTTTTCTAGTATTACTTTGTTATTTATTATTGCATTATCGGGTTTTGAATTTGCAAGAAAGGCATTTCACTGTACTTGTGTGTGTGACATTAAAACTTGAAACTATTCGTGGTTTCTATTATATATTAGACTATTATCATTATTGTGAGCATTAGTGTTGGGGGCAACCTAGAAAATATATAGCAAAAACTATAGCGCAACTGGTTAAAATTATCTAACATGTAGAGCAAGATTGGACAATGACAGTGTGGGTATCTTACGTCTCTCCTTGGAAGTCCAAATTCAACACGTTTTGTTATGCTAATTGTGCCTGACATCACCAGTGAGATCAAAGCGGCGCAGGAGTACTTATGAGTTGAGGCTGCCCCACTGCCATGAGTCCAACACATTCCGCAGCGAGAGGCACTGCACGCTGAATAACCTGCGAGAGAGAAGAGGTAGCCACTGTTGCTGGGGAGTAAACGATGCTTACTTCTTTGGATTCATTTGAATTGCGAAATTGTGGATTTATACGAATTTGTGGAGGATTTTGAATTCAAAAGGATATTACACTGACACGAATCATCATTAAAGGTGAGGAGCAATGGTCTAGTTTCATGACATGACTGTCAAAGTCTAAAGTTATCGATGACATGCTTATTTTCAGAGTTTGATAGCTTTTAATTGGTTGAACACGAACTAGGCTATTTAAAGATTAGGCTACTATATATCTGATTTTAGTTTGGATAGATAATATCCCAGATATTTTCGAATAAGGACTCGAGTGTAGGCTACCTTATTAACTTGAACGTGACTCAAACTACATTTTAAGAGTAGCTTTATTTACCTATTGTTCCTACTGCGACTGAATAGAGGTAGAAGGCTATAATAACAAGGAGACAGCTTCAAACATGCAGATAGAGGGGAATTTGAAAGAGAACGATGAGGAATACAGTTCCAATGTTTAGGTTTAGTGGCTGATACGGCTTTATTATACAACGGGAATTTAATAGATATTTGTTGAAGGTGATCATGGGCAGAACTATTCATTTCATTGACAGTTCCACCCCACACAAAATACCAATGTAACCTCTGCATGCATAGAGTGGTTTCCCTCGCATAAACCCAATGCACCTTATATAAAATGGGAGATCGGGACAAATGGAACTACCACAACTTTAAGGTTTTGTGAAGAAATGTTAAATATCTTTAAATGTTTAAGTGTTGAATAAATGTTTTTAATGTAAAATCGGATATTCTTATCTAAACTGATTGCCTGCTGGTAGTTGATTGCTTGCTAACCGTTATACCACATGTGCTGTAGCTGACATTTCCAAAGGGTCTGATGTTGAGCTCCCGTACAGCGTAGCCAATTTAGATCACAATTCGCAACATGTATATAAATTAGGCTGTAGGTTTGTATTACCCACATGGTTAGAGATGCTTCGGGAGATTTGCAACATGGTGAAAATAGAGTGAAATAATGGTGTTATTATACTGTCTTATTATTTGTGTTGATGAGACGTATTAAGCAACTATTATTTCCACTTTAAATATCACTATAATCAGTGAGATGAGTGTTTTGTTTGAGGCATAAAATTAAAGTTATTTTCAAAGAGTTTCCTTATCATCACACGACAATTAAAAACCCTATCAGATGGAGGTAATGCCCTGTACAAGTACAGCCTGTCTGCTGTAGGGTAGTGTGCTCTGCTGGTGTGTTGTTGCCATCCACTGATCATATTACTATCTGAAATGTATCTGAAGTTAAGCAGAAATTACAATTCAGTTTGTGTGTGTGTGTGGGGGGG